>NC_045683.1:23717775-24020806 GCF_003331165.1 Xiphophorus hellerii | reverse complement strand
GATTAGTATCAAAATCGGTCCTGACATTGATACGCCTGTCTGCTCCGGTAAAATGTTTTCGAAATTTATCTAGACCGTACGGTTTTCTGTCACGGTGCTTCAGAGCAAAGTCATGCGACAGGATTTTCTGAGGCTGTCTGAGGCTCTCTCCCATGTATTTGAATAGAATTTCAGATCTGGGCACAACATTTCTTTCTCTCATCGCTGTAAATGCTCTGACTGAGGTACAGATATGAATCTCGGGACTGTCGCAGAAGACACATAGGCCTCTGATACGCTTTAAACGCTTTTCGAATATGTATTACGGTTCCCGAACAGGAAGGATTTGTTTCCAATGCTTTTTTTCAGTAAAACGTGTTGGCTCAAAAACACAATTGTGTGTTTGAGCATGTATGACTCACAGCTCACACCTGCTGAGACCATTATTTACCATGGCAACGGAACTCAAGAGGCTATTGGCTGGTGGTCAGGACTACAAATACGCATCGCTGTAGTTCTATCTATAGTGGAATACTCAGTTGAAACAGAGGTTGACTGAACTGGCCTTTAGAACTAATTGCTGCTATGGGCTGTATATAACTGATTTAACTCAGTAACTGTTACACATGGGATTAGTTTTGAACTTTAAAATTAAGCATATTGAAAATTTCACAATAAAAGCCCTGAATATTTTTACATGACGTAATTGCTCTTTTTGGCTTTATTTGACTTTTTCATCCAAAGCACTGTTACACGTGGTATTAGTTCAGAACTTTAAAATTAAGCATACTGAAAATTTCAAAATAAAAGCCTTGAATATTTTTACATGACGTAATTGCTCTTTTTGGCTTTATTTGACTTTTTCATCCAAAGCACTGTTACACATGTGATTAGTTCGGAACTTTAAAATGGAGCATAATAATAATTTCAAAATAAAAGCCTTGAATATTTTTACATCATGTTATTGCTCTTTTTGGCTTTATTTGACTTTTTCATCCAAAGCACTGTTACAGGTGGTATTAGTTCGGAACTTTGAAATGAAGCATACTGAAAATTTCAAAATAAAAGCCTTGAATATTTTTACATGACGTAATTGCTCTTTTTGGCTTTATTTGACTTTTTCATCCAAAGCACTGTTACACATGGTATTAGTTTGGCCCTTTCAAATGAAGCATACTGAAAATTTCAAAATAAAAGCCTTGAATATTTTTACATCATGTTATTGCTCTTTTTGGCTTTATTTGACTTTTTCATCCAAAGCACTGTTACACATGGTATTAGTTTGGCCCTTTGAAATGAAGCATACTGAAAATTTCAAAATAAAAGCCTTGAATATTTTTACATGACGTAATTGCTCTTTTTGGCTTTATTTGACTTTTTCATCCAAAGCACTCTTACACGTGGTATTAGTTCAGAACTTTAAAATGAAGCATACTGAAAATTTCAAAATAAAAGCCTTGAATATTTTTACATCAGCTACTTGTGTTTTGAGCATTATATAACTATTTTAACCCAAGGACTATTACGCATGGGATTAGTTTGGCCCTTTGAAATTAAGTTTAACAAAACTTCCAAAATAAAAGCCTTGAGAAAATTTTAAATCATACTGAATGGTGCGCGTCCGCCTTACTTAACGTTCTTGCGATTCTCCGCATGCCACTGATTACGTTGCGGCGTTCTTTAGCGTCGATGCCGATTTGTAGCGTGACAACGCCGGGCCCAGAGCCACGGGCGCGCCTTGGCAGGCCCCGGCTAAATTTCTTCCGAAATTTTCTAGTTAGGCTAGTTGATAGTGCTGACCGCAAGAAATTATTGAATAATTAACATCACTTTTAAATAGCTCTGTTTTGTATAATTTAGTAGAACTTGTTCGACTCATTCAGAAATCCAACATTAATAGGTTTTAATCTTTTTTTATTATTATTTTTATTTCAGAGCACACATACCTATTTATATTTTTAATGGGGTTGATATACAGTATATTATGACCCAGATATAAGTACTACATTTTAAAGGTTCATGTGGTAACTTATATTTTGGGACAAACAGGAAAAGGCTGTGAATCTTAACGTACTCTGTTGCAGTGTCGGTGCTGCATTAGATGTCATGGATTTCATGAGAAAAAGTTTCTTTCAGTAAGACACATGAAACCCAACTCAGACTTTTCCCCTCAGAGAAGTAAGACCTGACTTGGCATAATGAGGCGTGAACATCTCCTATAATAGGGAAGATGATTTTTGGACCGAGAAAGTGTGAATGCGTGTTATTGTCATAAGTTTTTCAAACTGTTGTTTAAGACAGATTAACAAGTACTGCTTTTTGCATTTAAAGTTTAGATTGATATGAAGGAAAATAGACTCGTAGGTAATTTAAATAATCTCAGCAAAATAGTCATAAAAATTTAATTCTGTTGACTAAGCAAATAGTCCTGCGACAGACTGGCGACCTGTCCAGGGTGAACCCGGAAAGTTAGCTGGAGATAGACAGCAGCACCTCCCGACCCCACTGGGGACAAGGGTGTACAGAAGGGTTGGATGAATGGATGGATGAATGGATGGATGGATGGATGGATGAAGTAAATAGTTTCTTTTTACATGTCATTAACTTACTTAGGTGCCTTTCTTTTTCTTTACTTTTTCAAGTAGCGGAAAATCACATCAATTTTATGAACCTAAAATAGTCAAAAACCAGGAGCAGCCATGATGGGTTTTTTTAGCCGCTTAACTCATTCTTGCATAACTCCATAAACCTGAGGGCTGATAAAAGTAAATATCTACTCTCAACTCTGCCTGGTAGAGAGTTGTGCAAATGTAAGGAGAGAGAGAGAGACGTGCAGTCCAGGAAAATAAGATAATAAACTAGAATAAATAAATAAAAAATCCTCTTTATTTACATGTCCTACATCTCAACTTCTATTTCAATCATCCTCCCACCCCGCTCCACCACCCTGCCTCCCTCTGAGAAGGGGTACCGGCAGCGTTGCTCCGGGGCAGTCTGGTCGCCTTGTGACTGACACCCTCCGCTGCTGCCCTGCCCCACACCCCCCCACACACACACCCTCACCCTCACCAGGATGCTTCACACACAACCTGGGGGGCCCGTGTAGAATTAGCTTTAAAAGTAGGCCACGGATAATTGTCTGGACAAGAAAGTGTATCAGTGCTCTGTCATGTTCAAGCTCCTGCCATTCAACCTCGCAAAGCTAATCTGGAGGAACTACGTCGCTCTGCTTTTTTGACTCATTCCTCTGCGCTGGTACATACATGTTAATGCACTCCTCAGCCCAAGGCAGTGGCGTGTAATTAATATGTATGAAAAGGTGGAAAAGGGAAGAAAATAGGTGTTTTTGATTAATTGTCCCTCTGTGTTGGCTTTACCGTATTAATAACCAGGAGGATTAAGAAGGTCAGGACTGACCTGGTAAACATTAAAATTTCATGGAGCCACTACACAAAGCTGACAGTAAAAAGACAGTAAGCGTACGCATGCGGGCTCCCGCACTGGCATGAATATAAATTACTCACACGGAATAACAGCAACCAAATCTGAAAAGTGTGCTGCGATGTCATTAATAATAAACAGGCAGGCTCCCATTTATTAGAATAGTGAAAAGTCATGTTTTCTCAAATGTGGCCTATTTTAAACGTGTGTCTGTGGGAATACAGGAAGCGGTGTGTGTTTGTGCAGCCCTGTGCGGAGTGCAGGGCTTTCCGGGTCCCCGCTGGGAGGAGTGCAGCTCCAGACATATCCGAACACACTCCTCATCCTGCGGGGGACAAATAGCGGAGGGAGTAATCTGCAGAGGCTTTGGATTTTTTCCTTTCCACTGTATCTCCATTCTGCTTATCATGTAAAGATCTGGGGTTTTATTAGCCATGAAAATGTTCCGTAAATTTTTATGTCTTGAGCTATAAAATGTAATGAAAAGGGGAACACCCCACAGTGCATAAAAAAATTTGCTCAGTTTTCGGCACGGCGCCGGAAGATCCAGCTGACACGCGGGCCACGGGGTCCGTTTTTATCTTTTGATTCCTGCATTAACCTTGCATTAAAATTATCTGTGTTATCATCGCCCCAGATTTGGCCTAATAAATTCCAGTTTTATGAGCCATCTTGGAGGAGAATTATCATGATGTTATGCTTTAAGTAACATATGTTCCAATTTACTGACATCCACTGGATTGGACGAGGCATCAGCCATCCATTCACATAATCATCATCATCATCTTTTTTTCTTTTTTTCCATGGCATGAAATCCCCTGCAATGAGACGCTTTTGGTTTTTGATGATCAAGCAGCACATGGAGCCAGAAATGAAGAGACTGGTGCAGAACAGGGACTGGCGCCGGAATGAATGGGCTTTTATTCCTATCATGATCATAGAACGTAATGCAGTGCTCTCTTTAAAACTGTAAAGATATCATCTCTGCTCTGAAATATGCTTCCAGTTTCCACTGTAAGAATCTAATTTATCAGCTTTTATTGAATTGATTCGTTTTAACAAAAAAAGAAAAAATAATGTAACAACGATTTGAAAGAGATTGTTGCCAGAATGGTAATGAGAAATTCTTTCTTACTCTATTGTTGTTCAGCCAGGAAATACTCCCCAGCCCTCATTTTGCATGAGTGATAATTGTTGGCTGATTTATAGCTGAAGTTAAAGATTTTTATTTTTATTTTTTTTTGAAGTATTGGGAGATGTTTGGAGTCTCTGAGGTGTTTCCCGCCAGATTTACCGGGTGCAGCCTGACAAATGCAGACGTAAATCAAATTTTTAAAGGTTAATGGTTTAGAGAATTCTGAATCATAAATAAGGAGTAATATTCCTTAGTTTTCTTTTTCCATCTAGAAATCAGTTAAACTTTCCCCGCATGCCATAGCAACTTTTTACTTTTAATGCCAGGAAAAAAAACTGCTCAAACTGCTTTTCACCGGGAAAGAAAAAATTAACAGATTTTACCTGCAGATAGGGGTTAAATAAGCAAACTTGTATTGGCAGCAGTAATCTATTGTGGCACTATAGAAAGATGAATCATACAACGCCAGAGACACCAGAGTGACATCACTGGCTGCCTTGACACCTCTGCACCGTGCTAGCGGCAGCCTTTCCAGAGGTCACTTGGAGTCAAGTGATGGGAGCAAGACTCTGGGGCAAAAAAAATTGAACTTCCTTGGACAGCTGCCGCAATAACGTGAATAGATGTGTTCCCCACCGCAATTAAACCCTCCCTGATTACGCCTCCCCGGCTATCGATTGGAAACTTTCACTTAATAACCACTAACATGGTTTCTTATCTTAACCCCGGGGTCTAGCCTTCGAGGACTGATTGTGCGGAGATTTATGTGTGCTTCGCTTAGCGACTCCTCCGGGACATTGTGTCATTTCTGTATTCCAAAGTGAGAAGAAGTCGGGAGATGTGGAGTTATAACCACATCATTAAACACAGGATTTTCTCATGTTTTGATTTTGTTTGTCTTTTTTTTTTTTTTGTGGGGCTTGGGAATAGAACTGCAGTAATAATAAGAAACAAGATATTACTTTGATCTCTGTCTGAGAAACATTGTCTGTAGATGATTTTACACAGTCACAACTTTTCGTAACCAGTTTTTGTTATTAAAAAATGGTCATTTGAATTAAGCACTGCTTTTCTGTTTGAGAAATATGACATTTTTGTTTATTTCTTTTTCCTGTAATGCTACCATCTCATTATTTTTCATTTTCCAAAACTATGATCACCTGACCATCTTGGGCTGAAAGTGTATCCATTCTATGAAACGTTCACTCAATAACTTAATAACTTTCACTTAATATCCAGTCCCAAAACCTTCAATACCAATAATTATTAGGTGGTTGGACCAAAAAATACATTGACTTCCCCTACCATAGTAAGAGCTTCAAGCAATTCATATGCTGAAGTGAGTCAGTCTTATTCATCAGCGCTGACACAGTGTATGCATGGCATCGCACAAGATTAAGTAATGCTTTAAGTTAAGCATATAAAGGACACAACTCCACACAATCTTCTGTGACATTTGTATAACATTGACATAAATCCCATTGCAGTGAGGTTTTCTTGTTCCTCAATGGATCCTTGCTTCTTTTAGTGGCTTTTGTTTTGAATTGGCAATAAATAAAACTAAACAGAATTGAATTTATGCTTAATCATTAATCGTTTGGAAATTCATAAAAAAAAATTTTTAACTGACCAAACACTGTCAGGGTGACTTAGCTGGTACACACTGATTATTCATTAAAAAAAAACAATGTGTGACTGAATGAATGTATTTGACAGATTATTGACCCAACCTCTTCTCCCTTTGGCAGGGTGTGTTTTTGGTGATGGGTGTGTGCACTCGCCGTTGAGGAAAGCCAGCAGTGTTAGTCTGCACTGTTTGTGTAGAAAAGTAATATTATTCTCAAGTATTATTGCTTTTCCAAGCAATGTGCAATATGTTCATAAACGTGTGTATTTATATAGACACAGGCTGATTTGCGTGGTTGATTCAGAGTTCAAATCAAACACCATATTAAAGCATCGGTGCCACGTATCAGTATCATGTATATGATTGAAAACGTCTTTTTCCTTAGATAGCAGCAAAGTAACAAACCATATTTCATCAATATTGCATCACTTAAGGGACATTGTTCTTTTCCTTGATGAGTTTCTGTAGGATGGCCCTGATTTGCTGCAACAACATAAGGTCAACACAATTTGTTTTCACGTAGATCAGTTAGCTGAAATGTTAGGCAAACACAAGCAAGTGTGCCCTTCTGTTTTTATATGACTTGTTGATATTTCAACCTGTAGCATTAGCATAAGTGAGACAAAGAAAAATATATATTTTTATTTTATATCGTGCCAGGTTGTTGTTGGTAAAGTCCATCACAGGTTGGAGTTGTCTGCTTCATATGTTTAGCTTAAGGGTTCATAATATTTAATGGTGAGCGTTTCAGCTACGCAAGGCAGAGTTTAGACGTAGGTATATTTTCCACTAGGAATGTTATTGTACTACATATATAACATGTATATAAATGATTTATAAATGATTTTGCTGTCTCTCAACCATAATGACAGATAAACAGATCTAACAATCAATTAATAATCTTTGCCTATTTAGGCCAACTGTTTTTATTTGCTGTAGCATTTATATGATGTTTTTTTTTTTACTTACTTACTTTACTTTAATTCTGAATTGGATCTCAAGACATACTTGTTGAGTCGCAACCCCAAGAGAAGTAGCAATCTTTATTTCCAACAAAAAAAATAAAATAAAAAATTTCTACATTAAAAATAAAGGCAATCAGCAAGGCAACATTAAGAAGGTCTTTAAAATTAATTATTAACTATGTAAGTTGAACACGAATACCAACTAAAAAAAGACTTTGGAGAACTGACATTTCCATTAAATTAGACTGATGATTCCATTATATTGTAATCGTTCGTATTTGTCTTACTAAAAACCTAAAGTTTATTATTTATGATTAGTAAAGTGACGATGACAAATAGAACGTAAAGCGCATCGTGTTCCTTGATGAGCTTGCTATGAAACAACAAAGATCATGTGGGACAAAAAAAAAAAAAAAAAGTCAGTGAGTGTGTGTGTGTAAATGTTTCCTGGGCCTGTTCCAAGCTGCTATTTGTTCCAAATGCAACAATGACTTGTATAAGAAATTCACCCTTCACAGCTCACGCCTCTGAATCATACACCTGTTTGGTTTCAGTGTGCCAGTCTTCCTCGCTCGCTCTCTGCTCAGCCATGTGAACACAGCGCAGGTTGTCCACAGTACTGCCCTCAGGCCCCGCAATGTGTTCATAGCCCCGGCTTGGCTGGCTGGCTGGCTAGGTAACATGCGCGCATGGAAAGAAGGTGGGGGGAATTAAATAAATAAAAGTATGGCCTTTCTCTGGGTGAGTAAGCAAGGACAGAGGAAGAATTTTGAGGAGGCAGACACGGTGCCCTTTTATTTTCTGTAGCTTTGAGCCCTTGCTCCTTCTTGTTAAAGGAATAGTTCAGAATTTTGGAAGTAAGGTTCTGTTAAAAGGTTACATGCTGTTATAAAGGGGTATTATCTGACTAATACCCCTGCCATGCTGTGCATCTGCTTTTCATTTCAATTGCCTAGGAAAGTACTGGCAAACATAATAAAAATTCTGCTGCTACTGCTACAACCTTTACATGACTATTGCTCATATATGGCAGCAATGACCGATGCAAAAATAATATGACCTAATCTCATACAGCGCCATGAAGCTTCACTCAATTTGAGATGATTGAAACTGAAAGCAAAACTGGCTTGATCTCAACTTTAATTGCGTCCACTAATTATGTAACATATAGTATAGTACTACATATAGTAGTGTGAATTAGAAGATCTGTTGACTCTTGAGTATAAGAAAAGAAAGTTAATAACTTCATGGTAAAAGTAGCAAAGCCAGTACTGACACTGTGATCTTAAATGTACACAGAACATTAAAATTGACTCATTGCATCAAAGGAGTGACTCAACTTGATGTTTCCCAAAATGTCCTTCATTTTATTATCCTTAGACGCATGCAATGTTTTCTTTCTAATATGCCATCATTTTACTTTTATATCGTGAGAATAAAAAGTGGAATTGGTCAAAATCAGAAACAGCAGGTTAGACCTCCAAGAAAAATGGAAATGGAGGTGTAGCACCAGAAATGATATTTTTGAATTAAATCTGTACAGAAAAACGATCATATTTAGCGTTTTTTAGTCAGAGAAACTGCATGTTTTGTCTTCTTAACAATAACTTTAGACTGGAGTTGATTTAAGGCACTCAAAGCTTCCTTTGGCCTTGTCCCCATCAGACTAGAAGTTAGCTTTACTCTCTGGGACTGGCTAATCTGAATTTGTACTGAATGAAGTCGGCTTACTGCAGAGATTAACTGCTTATAACCTTTTGAGATAGCTTCATTTTTAAAATCTTGAACTATACGCCTAACGCAAAGCCTAATAATAGTATGTTGTTGTTTTTTTTTGTTTGTTTTTTTTTTTTTTAAATAAATCTACATGAGCCACATCTCAGCTCTGTTTGTACTCTGCTGCATTCTGGTAATGAAAAGCTGTACGAGTCGTTCATGTTGAACCTACAGGGTACTGCCTGGAGAGTCTTGTGTGTAGAAGGCTAGTTTCTGTTCTCTGTCTGGTGTCTGATCTTGGGCTAACTACTGCATTCATCAAAGGCCGAGTCAGACACACAGAGACAATAGCTAATGAGTGGGAGCTCCCAGTTGGGCTGATCGGGGCTTTGGTGCTTCAGACAATGCAACAACATCTGTGCTGCTGAGTGCTGGCGTGTGCTGACAGAGGCATCCCCAGAGAGGAGGCAGAGGGGGTTGTAGATTGCTGTGTGGTGTCTTCACATGTTCTGGACATACAACCCACTCTGCTGCATCCAAGCCCCCTCCCCCGTCCTCTCCCCATCACCCATCTGTACAGGGTCTTGACATAATGACGGGATGGATGCAGTAAAACTATGATGTGTTTCTCATCCAGACACACCTCTTGCACAGAGGCCAAAGCTAATGCTAAAAAAGCATTTGAGATGTCAAGAGTTTTAACTTACCCCTGTGTTACCCACCTCCTTGTGGAAAGTTCTTCTCGGGGGAAGGGTTAGGGATGACTGGGGCTGGATGGATGGCTCCCCCGCAGGGATAGAAGTGAACATAATTCAGGGAAGATTCTGGTCTCCCTCTAATGCACGGAATTAGGTATGCCGAGCGGCAACAGGCCAAGCATGAACAATAAGACTCCTGTTCTGGATCAAGCCCCACACTGCAATGTTTCCGGGAGTATCTTATTGTTAAACAAGCAGGCTGAGATAAAGACGGCAGGTTTCGCGCACGCACTCCCACCAAAGCAGTGACCCATCAGGAGGACTAGGTGTACCTGGTAATTAAAATGCAATTTTTGCTGCTGTGCCCCCTGGAGTGGCGGCGGCAGCAGACTCGTCCAGGAGCCTGGGGGCGAGAGGTGCCACCTGCACTGCCGCGCCACCTGCGCCACCACTGCCTCCCTTCATTAAGCCTGGTATTTACACTAGCGTCTGCCCCCCTCTCCCTCCTCAACACCCCACCCCTCCATCCGCCACCTCAAGCAGCCGTGGTCTTCATGGGCCCTGGTAAGGCAGCGCTTTATTAGAATTAATGTGGCACTTCAGAGGAGAGTGTCAGTGTGGCGCGTACCGGGGTGCCAGGAGAAAGAGTCCCCAGCTCTCCTCTGTCACATTGAATAAAGGCGCGGCGGTCGGCCCGGAGCTGGGATGAGCGTGGACAGCACATGACAGAAGTGTTTTCCAGAGCCAGGGGAGTAAAAGTAAAAGTATTCTTTATTCAATCTGTTTTCATGTTTACAGGATGAGCTATTACATCGCGGACGCCGAACATGGAAGTGGTGAGGAGAACATAAACGGCGCAAGACGAAAAAAACGTGTCAGCCTCTTAACAGGAAAGTGGACGTCTGATGGGGCTCGCCCAAAAGCGCGGGCGGGAAATGAATGCAGAGGTTTACTGCGGGGCCCTGCATGTGTTGCGTTTTGAATGATGTAATTGTCATCTTTATTAGGACAGGACACGTCACATGCGTGGGCGACACCCAGCGTTCTCACTTTGACTGCCGCCGCATGCCTCAGAGGGCAGTTAGGATTACACTTCCTTGAACCGGTGATGCAAGTATCACATTATAAACCCCTAACACATCAACGTGGCAAGCAAAAACAATCTGAAATCAACATGACCTAATAGGTTCTCACTTTAGTCATAGGGCTGAGTGCTACATGTAGCAATTTTTCACTTTGTGACAGGCCAAGAAATAAAGCCAAACTGTGGCATTTAGACACGTTTACTGTAGCACCTAATATCTTCCTGTTGTGCTGCCACATGAAGAGTAGGGGAGATTGTACGCGTGTGTTTCCGTCATTCCCAGGACGGCTCGGCCACTTCTGCCAGGATAAATGGGGAAGGAGGGGTTGCAACACCGATGCTACTTGTAGTCAGGCAGCAGGGGAGGGCATTAAAACCTAGTTTGCATCACTCAGCGCCTCCAATTAAACACGAATAACCAGATACAAGTTCCTGTCTCCGAATATGCTTTATGAGCTCCTGGGCAGCGGGGGAATTCTCCAGAATATACTGTATGTCTCCCCACAGTTTGGCCATCTCGCTGCGTGCCTCAGTTCATTAGTGTTAAAAATGGTAAGCGTTTTACAGCCACGTGTACTTTTTAAGTCTTATTAGCTTCAGAGGATGTTGTTTAAGGGGCAAGTGAGGTTTCCAATTAATGTTGTTGAAGATCAAAACAGAAGTTTATCCATTCCCCCCTTCGCTCCCCCCCCCTGAGAGTTAGATGCAACTTTTTTATGAGACTGCTGCAGGTAATTCTCGCACAGCTATCTGTTAATCCTCAGTACGATATCTTAAAAACCCAAGGAATTAACATTTGATGCATGAATGTAATTCTTAAATGTACAATATATATTTCTAAATACATTTTACAATAATCCTGTGTTGGTACAACATGGTCCAACTAATACCTACAATTTTTAAGAATTGAACATTTCGTAAAGCCGTTAGCCAGAATTTTCATGGAAATTAAACATGCAGTTTGTCACCTACAAAGCAACACGCCAAGGCCAGTTTTTTCTTTTTGTTTTCATATTTTTTTGTAAATCATTACTAAAGCCAGATTACATCTACCCTCCCAAAACAAGCTGTTTCTAGTGCACATGCATCACATAAGGCAACTGAACACAGTTCTCTGGTGTGCTATAGGTATTCTTCTTTTTTACTCTTTATTTGCTACAACCCCAAATTTGTGAAAAACTGGCATATGCACCACATAGTCTGACTGATGCGTTCTCTTAGTGTCTTTCTTTTCTAAGTTTTATTTACTTTTTTATGTTCAAAAATGTGTGTTTTTGCTGTCAAACAGTTTGGACATTAATTAGAGACTGTTAATTTGATTAAAGCACAAAGAACAGGTGTAGATGTTGCCGCTTAGTATGCAAATTAGCTATAGCTGGGTGTAACTTAGACCACTAGGTGGCACTAAAGTGATTCTAATAAAATCCTTTGTGTCTGTTAAATATGCATCAACAGGTATTTGTGTTATATAAGCAACGCCACAGCTTTATGACAACCTACTAGAGGTTAAAATGATTTTTAAATTACAATAATGTTGCTTGCAGATCTACATGCTCCTTCAGCAAAAATAAAAAATGTCTGTAAATTCTGCAAAAGAACAAGGAAATGTCTGTACGCTAAAGGTGGCATGAGCAGGAACACTGTGATAAACACATTTCATGCCTCAAAAACAACAACAAAAAAACCCCTCAAGAGCAGAGCTCCTGGGATGCACACCGGGCCTTTAAAATAACAAGTTACACCGTGCACTTTTTGGCTTTAGACGCAACCACATGAAAATATCAAACACCTTCAGTAAAACATATTGACTAGACCACAGCACAAAAAAAGAGAAACACTGATCATGCCCTGTACGCATCAGGCTTACATGGCAGTGTAAGCCTTTAAAATAAGTTTTTTTTATTTTAAAAACTAACTTTTTAAAATAATGCATACTTCTGCTATTAAGTATATATTGTTCTTTTTTAACTCTAAATCCTTCTTGTAATTACCCAGCTGTGTTTTCATCGTCAGGGTGCATTTATTTTGTAAAAGAAGCCCACACACACTGGGTGGTATATTTAAAATCTTCACTCTAGGTTAAAGATAGAAAAATGATCTGGCAACTTCCTCCCAAATGCTTCCCGTTTTACTTTGAGAGAGACATATGTCCGTGTCATTCCTGCCCAGCCAGTCCTTCTGAGTTCACCCTGAACAGAGGAGGAGACAACAACAAAGACCCCCTTTTTTCTTTTCTTTTTTTGCATCTTCCAGCAGCAGGGAGGTTTCTTGAAGCCGGGCCGTGCTGCACTGCCGGTCCCTTTACAGTGCTGTCACTATTCATTCACGGCCTGCCCTTCCTCCTCGCGCCGCAACCTCAACAGGGGCATCGCTCATGATAGAAAACAATGAGCGTGATTTGTGAACTCTCGCCGTCTTTGTAATTTCATCAGTGTAATGGGATTATATTTCAAATCACCACTCCTTTGTTCATTACACATTTAAACTCCTCTGACAGACAAAAACTTAAATAAAATGTGCATGTCAACCCTGGTTGACTTTGCCTGCGCCCGCACTTGATTAGACAAACAGTGCGCCGGGGCTGTGGAAGGGGAGGGGGGGAAATAATGTGCTCATTTATTCATTTTTCAGACAAGTCACAATAGATTTTTAACGACCAGCGTCTGACCTCCCTTAGGTGCTTCTTGCTTAGGGGGGTTAATAAAGCCTAACGCTGCGGTGCTCAGGAGCCACGGCGAGGAGCGCACCGAGAAGACGTCTGTGATGAAATAAAGACAGGACCAAATCAAGAGTCTCCAAACGCCCGGCTCTGGCTTCAGCAGGAGGGGACGAGGGAGTGGTGGTGGGGTTGAGGCTGCAGAAAAAGAGACTGGTATTCCACTTAGATTCCAATTCCACAGGTCTCTGAGGGACAATTAAACCAAGTGAGGAAGAAGTGCTCTCTTTTCTCAATGCACTGGGGCGTGCATATTAGCCGTTGCAACCATGGCGATACACTCACACACAGAAGGCTCTGCCAAGATTTTAAAGTGGGAGAGCTTGCAGGAGAAGGCGCTCTGGAAAAAAAAACTTCATGTTGACACTTTAGAACACGGAGATCTGGATTGTAATCTTCGGTCAGCCTCTGCAGCATTAAAAGCACAAAGCGGTTTGTCCTTAGGGCTTTAATTCGCCCGTATTCACAAGATTATGTGCAACCCCTTGTTAAAGTATGCATAACCTATGAACTTTCCCACATTTTTTTCACACGGCAAGATATTTTCTTGGAAATTTGTATTTGTCAGACCTACAAAGAATGTTAAACTCTGAAAGCTCCTTATTTCATACATAGAAATCGGATGAATGTGATGTGCGTTAGCGTTTAGTCTCCTTCAAGGTAATACCCCCAAATGAAATCCAGTGCAGTTGATTTCAGAAGTTTCCTCATTTGTAAACAGCGCACGTCTGAGTTGAATGGGATCTCGGTATAAATCCAGCTATTCTGTGAAGGAGTCGGAGGTTTGTTAGAGAATATTAATAAACAAACATTTTTATGGAGACCCAGAAGCACAGCGGACAAGTTGGAGAGAAAGAAGTGGAGAGATTTAAAGCAGGATTAAATTATAATATACTATCTCAAAGAGCACTATTCAGTCAATTATGACAAAACCAAGACAAGACATGACTGACAACATAAGCTGACTGCGCTGGGCAAGGGGAGCAGAGAAGCAGCCAAGAGTCACCTAGTAACTCAGGAGGAGCTGCAGAGAGTCACAGCTCAGGTGGGGAAAATGTCTTGACAGGATGGTGATTAGTTGGGCACTCCACAAAGTTGGCCTTTATCAAGAAAGAAGCAAGAAGAACGCCGTTTGAAGAAAGCTACACGAGCTCCTGCTTCAGCTTTAGCACCGGGTATGTACGGGTAAAAGCAAACGTGCGGAAGAAGATGCTCTGGTTGATAAAACCAAAACCTAGCATTTGGCAAAGTGCTATATGTGGTTCAAAAAACTGCCACTGCACAACATCATGAACACACTTTCGTCAGTTTGACATGGCATTGGCAGCATGATGCTGTGGGGATGCTGTTCTTCAGCTTTGACAGGGAAGCTGCTCAGACTTGATGAGGACATGCGGAGTTATTAGAGGGCAAGATTAGAAAAACAAACCTGTCAGCACACAGCAGGACAATGGCCCTAAAAACACTGGAAGAGCCAGAGTGGGACAGTTTCGATCAAAAGGCCTAGTCAAAGTTTGAGAATGTGTGGCATGAAAAAAAGTCAGCAGCTGTCAGTTAAACAAAAGGAGGCAGTATTGACTCAAGAGGGCTTTATGTTATACATTTTATTTGCCAAATAAAATGTAAAAAAAACATGTATTCTTTCACTTCACAGCTCAGCAAAAAAAAAAAGGGATGTTTGTGCCTATAAAGCAAGAAAAACGCAAAGGGTGTGAAAACTTTTGCAAGGCACTGCTCAATATTTAGATGTGGTGTTCCTGGTGAAGGCGTCAAACATTAGGGACTGAGCAGTACAGCAAAACCGAGGGAGCATGTGCAGATGTGCTGCCATTAGACATCCATCTTGTTTTCACGCTTTGCTCAGAGCTCTATTTGTCTGAATCTATGTCATTTTAGCTCACTCAGGTCAACAGCAATTCAACCTCCTCCTTCGTCTGAGCCACTTCAGAACCATAATGTGATGCATGCGGGTTAGGAACCTGCTAAACACAGTCCCTGTCACTGCTCAGACATTGCTGGATATAAATGATACACGAGGCCTGCGCTCGCCTGCGCCATTCCGAGTCGCCCTGTTTCCACCTGTCTGTGATCACAGCCTCGTTTTAGATAGAATCTTGTTTTTGTTGTTTTCTTTTTTTTTTTTTTTGGCTGGTTGCAATCGCACCTTTAGTAATACCATTACAATAATAAATCCGCAAGAAAAAAGTAACAAAAGGATTCATTCAGGAAAGTCAATAATTTATACTTTTCCTAGGCTCAGCCTCTCTCTTTCTCTCTGTTTCTCTCTTTTAGTTGGCGCAGCTCGCTACCGGGCGCCTCATGGGAACGAAGAAAATTACATCCTACCTGATAATTAGCAAAGTTCAGAGCAAACTAAAAATCTGCCCCACTCTCTTAGCTCCCTACCACTGGCAGCGTCCTCTTAGCAACTAATTAAGTCCGCCTCTGAGGTTTTCAGACAGAAACGGTGCTGGATGCTGCAGCAGCAGAATTAAAAAACAAAAGGGAGGAAGGCTGAGAATGAAGAGCGCGAGTTCACTCTTCATTATGTTTTCCCCGTTTCATCTTTTCACACTGACGAATAAAATATGACAATTGTATTCCTGGAGGGAGTATTATTATTTCACACATGGATGCCTTCTTCAAATAGAAATAACAGCGTTGGCCGCCATTATGCATGGTAGCAAAGAGCGAGGCGCCCTCTGTCCATAATGTTCTTTAATTATTATAATGTCATCATCCATATCCGGCAATGTTGCGCAGACAAGAAAAAAAAAAAAAACGGGAAAGAAAAGAACAGCGGGGCACACCGGGTATTAAATGCAAATCACTAATCTTCTCACAGTTGAGGGAAATCACACTACAAAGACAGCATTATTAGTGATTCTATCATCACAGCTTTACATCGGAACTGAGACTTTTCAAATGAGACGTCTGTGGGTATGTGGCGAGGTTTCACACTTCTTTTCAACATTACACTTAAAAATATATATATTTCTGCACTATCAAAAATACTTAAAAGTCTCACATTGTTGGCTCGGGATATTTTAAAGAGAGGCTTGGTTAAGATGTTTTCAACCGTCGATACCTTACCTTAGCTAACTCTTTTGGCATCTTCGCTTAGTATAAATCCAGATTAATTGGCCTTGGAGGCTGGAGGTAATGGCCAATTTAAAAGATGCTGAGACTAAAGCAGACTTAAAATAACTCAAAAACATCACAGCTGTTCATGGCTCTGTGTCTTTTTGTATCTAATTTAGGAACACTTAAACCGTCATTAAGCGATTATTTACACGCCAGCCGATGATCAGTGTTGCCAATTACCCAGTCAGGAAGGTAGCCGCTGGTTCTAGTCAAAGTTAAAACTGGAGGAATGGACAGTCTTTGTCCAATTCTTGTCTTTTAGTCTCACATTTCTATTCCCAGTCCTCCATCTGGGCATCAGCAAAAGTGATCTGTGTGATCTGAGTTTGTAGTATTTATTATTGACATTTTTAACTTTACATCTGGTTTGATTTTTGATCTTAAGGCAAAGTAAGGTAATTTTATTTATATAGCACATTTTCAGCAACACTGCATATCTAAGTGCTTTATCTTATGTAGCAAAAAAGATAAACAATGATTATTTACATAAGAACTAGAATTAAAGTGTTACCAGCCACATAGTGACAATGAAACTTGTAAAAGTGCACAAAGCAACAGAATAAAGGTTTAAGTGAATGGTATTAAACCTTTCTGTGCTTTTTTCTGCGGGGCAATTACTCTGTAAATGCCCTCAATACGTTTCAGATGGGAATGTTATTATTGGCGCACCACCTCCAACCTACATTTCCTGTGAAAATACTCCTCCACTTCTGTGCAAAACTGAGAGTTTGTGTCATTAGATCGGTGTCACACATACAACCTCTATTTGTGAGAATTGCCCCTTAGGTGTTTTACAGCTCAAGATGGAAGGTAATTCTTTATTGTCTTGAATTGACAATAATTGTTAGCACCACACCAAATACCATTGCTTTTCAGGCTAGCAGCTAGAAAACCCCCAACTTGGTTGTGATGTTATTCGCAGCGTTACACCAAGAGCGCTATCTAAACAGAACCTCGCTCGAAATATCCAGAACTGTCCCGTTTAAGAGCAGCTTTAGCATAACGACCACACAGAAAAAGTGCTAATCAATGAGATTCGAGGGAAACAAAGATTGAATCTAACCGTAATCTGTCATAAGAAAGCTTCGGCTAAGCCCTGCCCAGCCCTCATTAGAGACGCCGCCGGTACCGGGCCACTGATGACTCACGGTGCAAATGGAGTCGGCTTTTAAAAGGCAGCCCAACAGCCTCCTTGATAGGGCTCTGGGTTGCACTGAGACTGTTTGTGATGTGCAATCCATGAGAGACAGAGCAGGCAGGCAAGCAGTCATTATTTTCTCCACAATTACCTGAAGTCCTTGATAACGAGCGAAAAAGAAAAAAAAAAAAAAAAAAGCCATATAATTAGAAAAACACCAGCAACACCATTATTGTCAGGAGAACACAACAGTATAATGAAGCAATTATAAATGAGCAGCTTTGTGCTTGTCATTAATTTCTGCTTTTAAGGATGTGGAGATGAAGCGCGGTTAAACGTCAGAATGAGCAGGAAGGATGTTTAGGTGGGTTAAACTAAAATGAAGCAATCTGGTGGGTGTGTGAAGGCGTGTGCGTGTGTGTGTGTGGGTGTGTGTGAGAGAGAGAGAGCACAGACTGGTCAGGTCTACAGAACTGCCAGTGATGAGTTCACACAGTCTGAGCTCAGGCAGAATGTCCTCTGGGGGACACTTTAAACACGTTATAATAACCTCCTTTATGTCTGCGAGTCTGACGCTTTAAGGTGGAAACGTGTGTTTATGCACAGATGAGGATGTGCAGGTTCCACTGTGGCTACACACAGCTCAATATCAACATGCTGTGCTCATGTTGGATTTTTTTTTTTTTTTGTCTGGATTAAGTGTAAGATGCTCAGCCGCAAAATGAAAAGTAATGAGGAAAACATGCACTCTTGGTCAGAAACTTGCCCTTTTCACACATCATCACAAAGATTGATCTAGCGTTCATTTGATTTTCGGTCTCACTCGAGAGCTACTACATTTGAAATTCACGCATATTTTTACTTTTCCTCTGATGCGGCCTTGCAATTAGCCAACATGTTGCATTTCATTTAAAAAAATAAAATAAAATTCAGCCCGAAATCTAAGTGGATTAGACACGTGTCATTCCCTCAACGAGCCGTTTCTTCCCTCTTTGATTCCTTTACATTTTGAGATGAGCAGAGATGAGTCGAAATGCCGCTTTTCCTCCTGACTTCTCAGGACTGCATCCAGATCAGCTTTTTGCCACCCAGAAGGCATCAAAAACCAAAAAAAACAAAACAAATGAGACCGAGTGAAGTCATCCCACAATCTCCTCTGATAGTAAAACTCCAAAGCGTTTTCCTCCTCAGCTCGAAATGCCAGCTTATTAACACATAGCACGGCACACTTCATCATATTGTCTTGAGGAGGCAATTGTATGGAAGGGGCAATTAGGACGGAGAAGCTGTGAGGTTGCCATTATTTTAGAATTTAATGACCACGCAATACGGTGCTAGATGTAGAAATGAGGGCTACAATGCTACAATTATGCATAATCTGGCAGATCTTAGCAGCACCCCCCACACTCCTTTTCGTTGTGCCGTGAATAAATTTACATGGAAAATGCACCTCTGCCTAATTTATTCAGAAAAATTAGAATATACATTACAAATATTTCCATGGACGACATGAGCAACATGCAGTTAGGAATCTAATGACTTATTTTTTTGCATCCTTGCTTGTGGATTAGGTCAGGCAGAGCACACCCGCCCCTCAGGGTTTTTGAGAGAACAGGTAAATAATTAAGCACAGACATAGTGGGGGGAAATAAGTATTGGACACATCACATTTTTTGTGGGTTTTTTCTCCATTAAAATATCTCTAATGGGGCTATTTCCATGAAATTCACAGCAGATGTCAATAATAAAGGTTATTTGTACTTACAAATAAATCAAAATAAATTTCTCCATATATTAAGCTATGTGCAATTGTGTTTATCTACAGAATAGGCACATAGCGCAGGAAGAAAACAAGTTGCAAAAAGACACAAAAAAACCAAGAAATTAACATTTAGAGAGCAATCCAGCTCCCGATCAGTGAAAATTAGTATCAGCTCTTTTAGTCCTAATTGACGGACTACATAAAGGTTTCTCATTACCAAAATATAATACAAGAAGCAACTTGTGATGGGTGGAAACAAAAAAGAGCTTTGCAACTTTTTTTTTTTGCAAAACATACCAGTGACAGACGATCACAAATGTATGTTTCCTCCCGAATGCTCCAATTAACAGGTACAGTCGTTTCAAAGAAAACAACTGTTGTCGTTCAACAAGTGCCTCGGCCTCTATGGAAGCTCACTACTCCACTGCTGGAGAAAATGCATGTTAAAGATTATTCAGAGTTTGCTGCAGAACATTTATACACATCAGTGGAAGAATCAAGTCTGGTCAGATGAAACCAAAACTGAACTCTTTACACTTTTTGGTGGTGAAATCACCTCAAATACACCAACTGTGAAGTTTGAAGGTGAGTATGTCATGGTGTGGGACTGTGTCAGCGTTTGAGACTGGGGTACTTGATACAATGTCAAGTAACATCAATAGAGAAAGGTACCAGAATTGTCTTGATATGCATCTGAAGATTAAACAAAAAGTGGATTTTCTTTCTTTTAACGAGTGCAGCGATCCTGAACACACAGCAAACAAAACTCTGAACTGTTCTCAGAGATAAAGCTGCTAGAAAAAACCCAAACAATCACCAAACATGAATCCACCTGAAAAGTATGGAAAGAAATTAAGATTGGAGTTTCTGAAGGAGCATTCGAAAAGCAGTTTGTGTGGATAATTAAACCTACGTAAGTGGCTAGTTTCTCCATTCAGAATACATGTTGGAGCTGGCATTACCAAAAGTGATTTTAAGTGTTGATTAACTTTCATTAAAAATGTTAAAGAGCTATTTTTTTGGACCGTAGCTCTTTATTACAGGTAGTGTATTGAACAAATTTCTCTGTACATGTGAATTACTTGGGTTGTTACCAACATGTGGGGTGAATTTAGTGTCAACAGCCTCATTAGAAAGGTAGAAAACCAATGATGTGTTCAATACTTATTTTAACTGCTTCAGAATGTTTTTTTTTTACATATTTATATTCAACCATCTTTTCTTTCCCTATCTAAATCCTGTTCAATGGGGAACAAAAAAAGCTTTCTACCCCATAACTCTAGGGACACTGAGGGGGGAATGAGAGCTCTATGTTGGTGTGTGTGTGTGTGTGTCACTATGTGCGCTTATAGACTGTAAAAACCTAAGTGTGTGTGTGCCACTTAGCAATGGCAAGATGCATGACGCTGGACACAACCCAAAAGCAGGGATTATTGACATAGATGCTCCACCATTAATAAGCCCGCTGCATCCTTTGTGTTCGGGGTCGCCAATGCTGCAGTTAACTATAACTTGTCAAGGCTGCTCCAGCCGCACAATGCGCACCTCATGCATCTCCTGTCAGCAGGCATAATTCCTGCATGCCGGTGCACCGCTGATTTCTGCATAAGTGATGCGAGCCTTCGAGTAGAGTTAGGAGCACGAGTCTTTTGCCATTGAGAGATGTTCATCATTCTTGATCTAGCTCTGTCAAGACCTGGTGTTTTAGTGCCTCTCACGATTAGGCAGAATTGACAGGCCAAGAAGGCGAGTGAATAGCAAAAATGCAAGGAACCAAGGGGGTGTGGTGTAGGCTGGAGGGTGAAGTGGAGTGTGGCCGCCATTTAATCTGCAATTTATCAGTTTAGGCTGCACCATGTAACATCAGGGAGATTACATTCCAGAGAGAAGGAGCTCTATCTCTCCATCCCCTCCTCCTCCTCCTCCTCCTCTTTCTCTTCCTCCCCTCCTCTTTGGCTATCTCCTCTCCCATGCCTCCTAATGTTGTCTGACGGCAGAATGCAGAGCACAAAGGGAGGACTGTCTTTATCGTCACCATTATTGTTTCTGAGTCCCCTAATTAATATATAGCATTGTGGGCCACTCCTTGAGTACGCAATGAGGTGCCAGTGAAATAAAGATGGCACAGAGGAGTCTCGCTGCAGTTAGACGAGCCGCATTTTTTTATGGATGTCATAAAGAAAAGTTGGGCCATCTTGAACAAGCGCGGGAAAAAAAAGAAAGAAAAAAAAACCACACATCCTCCGCCAGTGAAGCACATGACCTCTGACAACACCAATCACTTTGGGCCAATAAACGCTTAATTGCCATTTTTCCATTGGAGTGCTTTATCGATGCCATCTCAGAAGTGATTAATATGAACTGTTAACTAGCTGTTGCATTTAGCATTGAGTACAAGTGAGCCGGCGTGGAGGACGTCGATAATTTCTTTGATTTTTCTAACAATGAACTCCGACAGAATTGATAAAAAAATAAACTGTCTGTATAGATTCTGTTTATTATTTAGCAAATCTTTGAGATTCTGCTGCATTCCGGATGCAATCGCATATATTTATGCAAACACTGATGCAGCTCAATAAATTAGGAGAGAGGTGTTAGTTTTAGAAATTCAATTTCAAACTCACATGCTTAGGAGAACCCTGAATTCAGCTCATCAGAAAATCAGAATATGTTCTTAGACGTTTAAAATTAAATATTTAACACAATAATGTTGATCTGCTAACAAATATGTCCATGCACTGTAGAGATATGTAAACTTGACCATACCTCTTTTTTTGTAAAAATAACAATCAGTGCAGCATGGCACTCTTCCAAAATTTAGATTGCTCTTTTCAGTCATCTGAAAATAGGACTATGGCTCACTGAGTCTTTTTCTCTTTAGTTCGGGTAAGACGTCTTTGTTTCAGAAATGACTTGACACCAGGAGTGTGTCTGTTGTGTGTCCTGGATATGTCAGTAGATGTGGAAGTTCTGACCCCGGTCCCAGTCCACATCTTGTGTCTCTCCACCAAAGTCTCAAGTGTGTTTTGCCCCACAAAATACTATTAAGGCAGCAATTATCTTTGTCACACGGGTACCTTTTTGTAGCCTCAGCTTTTCCTTCCACTAAACCTTCCAGACATATGTTTATATGTGAACAGCCAGCTTCTTCATTTAGTAATGTTGTGTTGTGACCGTAGCAAAATATATTTCTATTAAAAATCCTGTTGTTTGTTTTTATCGTACTATGCAATATTCAAATTTTTAATACAAAAAAATACTTGAAATAAGCCACAATGTCATTCAGGGTTGTTTTTTTTTACTTAATAACTGAAATACATTTAATAAGATGACATCCCACCACCACCTCACACACATCCTCTTTGTGATATTTAAAAAAAGAAATGTATTTGAACAGGATCACTACCCCTTTTATTAAACACTGTTGGGATGACACCAGAAGGATCGTGCAGCACTCCGGTTTTTTATCTCTCGGTCTGGAAGGGCAGAAACAGAAATATGAAGACGTGGCTTACAGGAAGGAAGCCTGTGGCAGCCTGATATTAAAATGGTTCAGGAGTCAAGTAGAACAAGTCAAGCAGCTGGAGGGCAAATAAAAAAGAAGGGAGAAGAAGGAGGAGAGAGAACAGGTCGTTCTTAAAAGCTAATGGACTGTCAATGGTCAAATTATATTATAGAAAATAATGTAAAATATGTTTGCTTTATAGTAGGAGTTTGCTGTCAGACTTAAATGATCAGTATTTAACTTAAGCCACTCATGTGGAGTAACAAAAACGTCTTAGCAAAACTCTCACGCTACAGGTTGCTAATATATTTTCTGCCTTGAATGTCACATTAATACCTAGAAGATAAACTAAACATAAAGTTATACATTCAAGCACCAACCATTCTGAAATTTGTTCTGCTTGCAAAACACACCGACATATTTTTTATGAGTACATTCAAGAAGTGCTGGTGGATATAAGCAGTAAAAAAAAAGTCGTAAGCTACAACTTAACGTGGAAAAATAAGAAAAATGTGGTATTTTTTTTATCATGAAACTAACAATAAAACACGACTGGACTTATACTAGAAAGGTAATTGAAAACAAATTCTTAGAGGTCAAAATCGACCATAAACTCAACTGGAAGTCTCACATTTATCACGCAGAAGCCCGTGGCACTCAGATTCCAATTTGGTGAGAAACTGAATTTTGTCTTTTCATAAGCTTTAAGCCATGATCATCAAAGCTAACAGAATAAAATGCTTGAAATGTTCCACACTGTTTGTAGTTTAAAAATAATATGCTCTTCAGCAAGAACATAGTTTTGAAAAGGGCCAGGCAGATATGCGACTATGATTCCCTTCTATATTCTATATTGCTTGTTAATCTAAACCTATTCAGCATTTGCACTGAGGTCTGCAATTTTAGGATCTTGGTAATGTCTGAACAATTCAAATTATGTAGAACATTAGGATTTACCACCTAACATAAAGGTTATTCTGTGCTTAAGTGAGGCCTTCTAGTTTTAGAGGCTCAGGGGGGATTTTAAAGTGGCAAATGAGAGGAAAGCTTTTGTATCTTTATTTCTGGGATCAAACTCTGAAATGGTTTTAGACAAGAATCTGAAACTATGCCCAAGCATTCAGCAGCTTAAATCACAGCACATGGAAGTGGTGTTCATGAAGTACAAGTTAGAGACAGCGTAGTGGCAGGCATGGGTGTTTGCAGCAAACTGTGAATTTAATTATTTTGGCAAAACTAATTTTTCTGTCCCTTGTCTGGTTCTTTTTATAATGATTATCTTCTCTTCTCTTCTATTCTATTATATTATGCAGACAAGGCTGTTGTGTGTGTCATGAGACAGTGACTCAAATATCTCTATTTAAATGTTGTCTTTAAAGGTAATTTTGCTTTCTGTAACTTGTAAAATATATTTACATTATTTAAATGTCTATGCTCAAGACCAACAAACCTTACCTAACTGATTCCCGATTTGCATCACAGTATCTAAAGTTGGAAGATACCCAAGCTGGTGCAGCAGATTCCCTCATGATCATTCCTTGCTAAGCCCATCTTCATCCAAGGGATGATTTTCTAGATGTACCCAGAAGGACCAATCTGCACTGCCTGTCTGCAGCGACCGAGAACTTGATCCACTCTGAAAGGGGGATTGAACTCTCACAAGATAAAGACATGACATCTTCAGCTTACTTGATGTCAATGATAGGACAGCTCACTTGCAGATCGGGCATGTCGCCAGCCAGCCAGCCCTCCCTGGGTCCCGAACGCTGTCTCTCGACGGAGGCCTGTGACACAGATGACATCCGGGGGAAGCCCTATCACCTGTTGCTTAAGGACAGAATAATCAAAACGGGTCATAGAGGGATGCCGGCCTTACAGCGTCCAGGGCCATGCAATGCCCGTGCATGTATGTGTCAGTGTGTTTTCTAGAATATGTCAGGGTAACGGCCCTGAAATCCACCCTATAGTGACAGAGACGATCAGCGTCAGCAGCACATCTTCAGCCTGGATCGCGCTCGCAGCGAGGACCAATGCCAGGCAGAAACACCACTGCAATCTGCAGACAGGAAGGAAAAACTCTGGCAGCCAACAACATTTCTGACACCTATTTTTGAAAATATGCAAATTAGTGTAACAGTATAGGCATGTTTGAAAGCAGTAACACCAAAAGACATTACGATGTAAACAAATAACACCTTTATCGATTTACATGCATCTCGATAAAGTGCATGCATTATTGCTGTTGGGATACTTTTTCCCTTCTCTTTTCTTTTCTTTTTTTTCTCCTTCTCCTGATCAACACTTGACACGCAAACATAACAATATTGCCTAATTGCAACCTTGACAGAACGCACAGGCACAATCAGAGAGGCCAGCAAACGGTGGAATTTATGAAAACGCACAAAAGGGGCTCATGTTAGTCGTAGGGTACACCTGCGCTTGTCAAGGTACTCAAGAACGCGGGGTAATTGGCTGTTGATTGCTGCCATTAACATGTGATGGCTAAGTGCATCTAATTCCTGTTCCATTTCCACGGTTCAGTTTAATGTCACCACCCACTCTTTCCCCTCGGAGGTGATTAGCCGGGACTGTGAAAATTGTTCTTTTTGTAATGATATAAGCAAAATAAGAGAAAGGCAAATGCAGTGGTGTAATTGACACTTCTGCCTAATTAAGAATCATTTATGGAGAACAGAAATGGAAAATGCAAAGGGTATACATTCGTTCCTTTGTACGCCTGTTCTGGAAATGCAACACACAGTAATAGTGCTTCGGTGGAGCTAACACTCAATGTGTGCATTTGTTTTCCTTTCTATTGACTCGAGACAGCAACCTTATGATGCCTTTTTCTAACGAGGCACAAATCCCCTTTTTCAAAGGCTTTGTCTCTATAGTTTTAAGCTGAAATTATTAGGGTGAGTGAGAGTGGGGCTCTCTTTTACTATTTGCATCTCTTTCAATATCAGCACCTCTGGGCACAGAGACTTGCTATCCCTTTGAGTTTTAATCTTCTCGTCTGCCTGCATCCTCGCGGCTGTTTCATTTAAGTTTTAATATGTGTATTTGACATTTTGTTCATTTAGGCACACCCCCTTCCCCCCCTTTTCCCCTCTTCATCCCGTTCCCCCACATTTAATTTAATTGACGCCTTGTGTTGTTTTGTCCTGAGCGAAGGCCCAGCCACTGTAGCAGCTGGATGTGTACAGTCGCGCTCAATAACACACAGCCATGTGTGGCAGGCTGGCAGCGCGCGAGGGGTGAAGAGAGGGCGCGTGCGTGGCGTGTCTTCTAAAGGTGCTTGGCACGTAGCAAAAAAAATGGCACGTGGACCTTCGCATCATAGCGTAAGAATCATCATTAGCTTCACATACATAAGTATTGAAGAAGAAAAAAACAATCTTACCACTATTACTACAACAACAACAATACCTAATAATAATAATAATAATAATAATAATAATAATAATAATAATAATAATAATAATAATAATAATAAAAAAAGAACAAAGCATGTTTTTACCAGATAGTTGGTCCCTAATGGTTTTAAATGTCAGTCGTCGAGCTCCATGGACTTCTTTGTCTGAGCAGCAGTACGGCGTCATCAGGAATGGTGTGTCTGCCATCTGCAGGCCACCGAGGGTAAGACACGCCTGGATCGTACAGATTTCTCAATAAGTTATATTATCATTCAATGTTTGTTTGTTTTTTCCTTCAGTAATGAAAATCAAAATGTGAATCTCATAAAATACATACAGAGTACACAAAGATAAAATAATTTCTGTCTGTGTTAGAACGCTTTATGAGAAACTCAGAGCGTTTCTCAGAAAATAGGAATATTACAAAAGCCCAATAAAAATATGAAATGTAATATTGTGGGGAATCTGGTTGCCTAATAGTTATACAGAAAACTCCCTCCACAAGGCGGGGGTAAGCCACAAAAGTGTTGTATCAAAACACATTAATGGAAAGTTGAGTGGAAGGTAAAAGAACAGAAAATGTGGACAAGCAACAGAAATAGCTCTTGTCTTGAGAGTCTGGGCGAGTCTGACCTCATAGACCTTCATACTTCATATGTGTTACCTGGGCTGAGGAGAAAAAGGACTGGTCTGTACTGACATAGTCCAAGGTCCTTCTTTCAGATTAAAGTAAATTTGGCATTTCATTTGGAAATCAGAGTCCAGTGAGTGCGTTCAGGTATGTCTGAGATGTGGTGTGAAGCCATGTCATCCAGTTATTCGTCCACTATGTTATGAAGCTTAAAGTTATCTATCAATCTGTGTCTAATGATCCAATTTGTGTTTTACTTTTTGAGCTGAATGATTGAAATAATACGTGTATCATATCTCAATTTACTAAGGTATACAGTAGAAAACCCCTGATGTTGTTTTTTTGTGTGTAGAAATTGTCTCCATTCTTTTTGTACAGTTGCTACAAGTTTTAAAATGCAGTCCACTAGATTTAGAAATCTATCAAAGACAGGTAACAGTACTCAACAAGGGGATATCTCTTATGGTTGTATAATGATCTGTGCATTTTTTTTTTATTTCTAAGGCTTACACGTAGCAAAATACTCAACAGTGCCTACATTTCTTTTATTTTTGTTGTTGCACAATAAGTGTTGCTAAATAAGAGGCTCCCATTTGGGCACTCTTTACAAAACATACCCGTTTAGCTCTGAACAGTTAGTGGTCACTTCATCTTGTCTTTTGCAGAGGAAATCTGGGTGAACTCGTTGCCTTCCCACGAGGCGCGGAGAGATGAAATGGTTTATGGACACCATGAGATCATTGTCTGCCGGTAAGGTGGGAGGCCGTTGTTCCCCCTACAGCCAGGAAGCGCCACACCAACATGTGAAGTCATGCATGAACCCCGCTGGACTGATCATCTGTTATCCCACAGCCATCTGGGTGAGTCCTCAGGCCTGCTTATGTCTTCAAGCAACAGAATGACTTCAATATAAAACAAAGATGAGACCAAAAAAAATAATATATCATTTAAAAAATTACATCTTCAAAAAGAAATTCCTGTGATCCATCTGTCATCACATGTTGAAATTAACTTTCAGCCCAACTCATCATCTCCATTGCCACATATCTTATTCCTCATCTCGTCACATTTTGACCACAAACTTCAATGCGTTTTATTGATATTTTGAGTAAAATGTAAAAAAAAAAAAAAAAAAAAAAGTCTGGAGTCCATTTATGTTCAGTAAATGCATAAAGAAAAAGCTTTTTTTCTCTGAATAAAAGCTTCAGAGAATCACCTCTGTTATGTCTCTACCAGCTTTTACATCTAGAGATTAAACCTTATCCTTCCTGAAAATTAGCTCACAGTATTGAGTCTCAATCTATCCTGCCCTTCAACTCTGACCAGCTTCCTGTTTGTACTGAAAAAAACAACAAAAAAACATCCCCATAGCATAATGCTGCCACCATGTTTACCCATGAGAGTGTTGTTCAGTGCTAAGTTGTGCAACCACACACCTTTTGAGCCTAAAACAGTTACACACTGGTTGTGTCCAAGACCTCTAAAGGCCTTCTGTTGACTTTAATCTCACCACACTTCCATAAAAGCATAAATTTGTGGCTGGAACAGCTGACAATTGTCCTGCCAATAGGATCTCCCATCTGAGCTGTGGATGTCTGCAGCTCATCCAGAGCATAATGCACCTCTCCGTGTCATCTCTAAGTTTGGAGTCGAGCCATGCCTTTCGTTTATGGACGACAGATTTAACAGTGCTCTGTCCAAAGCTTAATCTTGTTTAAGAATTTAATCCCGTTTTAAATCTGTCCACAACTTTCCGCTGTGTCTCTTGTTCTTCATGATGCTGCTGTACTGTGCTGTACCGAACATCTGTACTGTGAAAGCCTTACCGCCTTTCATCACACAGGTGGACTTTGTTTACCAATTAAGTAAGTTCAGAAGGCAATTGGCTGCACTGGATTTTATTTAGCTGTACCAGATTAAAGGGGCTTGATTACAAATGGAACTTCGGCCTTTTCAGAGGCTTTGTGAAAAACTTTGAAATGATGGAAAACCAGATTTTCGATTTGCAATTATGCACTGCCTTGTGTTGGTATATATCCCATAAAAGTCATCACAAAAATGCGCTGAACTAAACATGTGATCGAGCTACGAATACATTTGCAAGAAACTAGTATATCCTTATTCATATTTATATAAATGAATAAATTTAAAAAGCCTGCTCATCAGTTGAAATTTAAAACAAACCTCTGTGCAGCTCAGATCTGCTGAGCATCAAAAGTCTAAAAGATCCAATCTTGCCACTGGCTTATGCTGCTAATTAACTTTACTCACCAATATTTGAATTTAAATGAACAATTAAGAGATATCGTCAGGGGACACAAAGCACCCCACGAACAAGTTTATGATGGTGAAAAGAAGGGTATTAGTCGGTGAAGGAAGGAGGGCTTTTAGACGGGGGGGATATCTCCAATTACAATCCACTGAAACTCCACTCAGCAGTAATGAAATGTTTGCAGAGACGTTGCTATTTGTGGATAATGCACCTCTGTTGTTCCCTCTAACAATTATATTCTGTGCATTGTTTGTATAACCTTTTGCAGCTATTGTGCAAATAACTAGATACAGCTCTGACTATCCAAGGAGCTTCAAAGTGATCAAGCATTATTGTTCATTTATAATGGGTGTTTTTATTTTTTTTTTGTAGCTGTTGAGGAAAAAAAAAAGTTGAAAAAGGGGAGGAAAATGTCTGCATCTTTTATTTATTTTTTAAAGAATTACATAATGCATTAATCACAGTAAAGACAAACTGGCCTTTCCCGCATGTCAGAGTTGCGCAAGCTTAAAATAAACTTACTAATCGGATGCAAAATTTAAAACTCTCAGTGGTTCAGGGAGCGGAGGAGGAGAGCTCTGACACAAACTCTTTAGACCGTTTGGTTGCTTACAATGAAGACTTCAATTTCATTTGCAGAAAGTTTTTTTTTTTTTTTTGCACAATAATTTGTTTTCTCCATGAGTACTGTTGCCGCAATTGGCTGTCTGAGGACACGCTGACACACAAGGCCGGGTCCGAGTAATTTGATCCGATCTGTGGAGTATGTATTCCCCAATTAAAGTGACATCACATAAAGCTAAGTAGTATAGATGCAACCTGCAACTTGATTTTCCAGTGCGTGGTTTTCTCATCGGATTCATTACTCTGACTGCGAGGAAGTGCACCGCGCGCACACAGAGAACCCGCTTGTGTGCTGTTGAGGACGTGTGTTAAGAAAAGAGGGGGGGGGAAAAGAAAAAAACAACAAAAAAAACAGAAAGTTAGGTTGTGAAGTTGCCCATTACTTGTTCATCAGCTTGAAACAGAAATCAATGAGATGTTGTAACATTGCTATTCATTTTAATCACATTAGTTGCGTTCAAGGTTAAAGGCAAAAAATTAAAATAAAATGCACTGCTCCCTGTCGAATCTTCCAAGAAAACAAGTTTTGTGCAAAATATACAGTTTTTCTGATATGCATGTATCACAAAAAGAAAGCTTTGCATCCTTCTGCAGGTTCAGCTGCAGGTCTGTGGCACTAATCCTATTCTACGGTTTATGACGACTGAGGATGCGCAGACCGTCCGATGACTTCATGCAAGAGGAGGCACAGGGTCAACAGGTCGCACAAGCCTCTCACACCTACACCAATCACTTTAGAGTCAACTCAAAAGTCAGTAACAAGTCAATAGTGTTGATTGTTTTCTTGTTTTTGGATCTTTATCATATTGTGTACTGTGCTGGCAGGTCATTAACTGTGAAAAGAAATGGATCGTTGAAAACTATAATACATGTGTCACAACCGTGCAGAAAAATGAAGCAGGATTTAAAGGGGAAGGGGGAAAAAAAGTCATTTTTGGATAGTTAATGGCATGCTTAAACCAAAACGAGGAAAAAAAAAAACAATGATACTGAGCCATCACAATGCACCGTAACTGGGGAAGACAAAAAAAAAAAGAAAAGAAAGAAACAAGCGCACATAAATACAAGTCCCTTTTGTAGAACTCATAAGGAGGTAGACGGCCAAAATGGTTTCCACATGGAATCGTGGGAATCTCAGGTATAACATTACAAAACTTACTACAATGCCATCAACAAAAAAGGCTGCTTTGATAAAGAGAGACGATGGCACAACAGATATCACAGTAGTTCAATTAAATATTCAACTTCTCTTCTATATTCATCATCTTCTTTTTTTTTTAAACCAGTGTAAAGGTGATCCAGCACTTTTTTGTCAATTAATGCAGGACAATTAATCTGATTTTAGGCTCATTGGGTACAACTCTGAGGTAGGTTGGGATTTTTAAAATTATTATTTTGTTTTGTTCCCGCTCAGGTGCTTTAAAAAAAAACAAAAAAAAACACTACACGTCTGAGCCGTGACGGTGAGAAGTGTGGCGATGCCCGTGTTCCAGCAGAGGGACATAAAGGGATCTTCAGTGGCCCAATGGAGTGTGCATGTGGATGGGGGACAGTGCCTATTTTGGATTAACAAACAAATGAAAAACCTGTACAGAGCACCCCACATCAAAGGCACTATTTCAGTATATCCATAAATGCCACTGTTGCTCTGTGCATGAGTTAACCCTGTACATCTTAATCGCCCTGCTAAGGTGCCTTCCTGTCTCAAGCATTTCAAAAACGAGTTTATTATAACCTCAGACATGATATGCATTGTTATTTTTTTTTCTTAAAGTTAGACAAAGCATTAAATAGAGCAACACGTATAAATACCTTGAAGTTGTTACACATATGTAGGCCCCGTCTGTTCAAATTAGTTAAATTTTGGGAAAAGATTGAAGTAAACAATTCCTGAAATAAGCTGCCCGACTGTTGAAAACTTTATGAGAGTATGGTTAAATGTGTACTGATCTCACTGTATCCCATCAGCAGCTATAACTGTGAAATCCCCACCCTCCCTGCAACAAAATGCTATTAATAAACATTACAATGACATTAATTTGCAGGCCCATCCCTCAGACCTGGGTGAAAAACAAAAGAACAGCGATCGTCACCTAGGAAATCTGGTCCCTTTAGATAAGATTATATTTTTACATTGATTTAATCTCATATTATCAATTGTGAATACATAAAATTCCTAACAGATACCCACCCACCAAAAAAAAAAAAAAAAACTAAAAACTAAAAGAATACAAGGAAAATTTTTTTTAATCAGATTCAGCACTTTTGTTGCCAAATTTTGCGCCCCCGCCGTGGCTAAAATCTGGATTTCTCCACATACGTACAGTAATATATATTTTGTTATCTATCAACGTCTCTGGCTATGTACAAGCTATACAAATTCGGAGCAGGGATGAGAGCCAGGATTTCTGAAGCTGTGCAGAGGGAGCAGTTGGTTGGGAAGTCTCCCAGTCTCCCGGCTCCTTCCCCCGCAGTCTGCCCGTACAGGTGGCTGTTCTGCTTCACTTGCGATCGTCGATGGTCTTAATGAATTCCACCGCAGCGGTGAACTGCATCCACCAATAGCACTCCTCCCCACTCAGCCGGCTGGCGTAGAAATTATTGATGTACTGAACGGTGGACAGCAGGCAGGGAGGGTTTGCCTGGAGGGGGAGGAAACGAGGGGATGGGCCCACATTAAGAGCACGGAAGAGGCTCGAGCAACAGCGTGCGGATTATAATCAGAAATGTGTCAACAAAATATAATAACATACACATGCGGGTTTCTAACAGTGTGTTGCAATCGCAGTCAAAACAGAGAGAGAATTTTTCCCATATGATCATTCTTAATATTCACTGACAAGAAAATCGGCCAGTAAATCTGGACTGGAAGTTTAAGAGATAACTGCTAACTCAGCCCAATGTCAGACGGAACAAGTGGAGGAGGAAAAACTTACTCTTATGAGGACAAAGACGAGGACTGGGACGAAGTCGTCTGCTCCTGGCACCGAGTCCTCGTTGGCTAGACTCAGCAGATTCATGATGGTGGAGCACATACGCAGTATGCACTGGACTTTGTCTCGTGGGGTCTTGTATGCGTTGATAGTCCTGATCTCAGCCTGAGCTGAAGGCCAGGGAGCCTCTTTAAGGTAAACCTACAGCCAGGACAGGTTAATGTAACACTGGACTCTGTCGACAGGTGCAGCTCAATAAATTAGAATATCATTGAAGAGAGAATATTTCTTTTTGCAACTGATTTTATAAAGTAAAACTATGTACTATGATTATGTAGGTGCATTACACACTGAGTGACACAGTCAAGTAATTTGGATGGCTTGGTGATAATGAAAACTCAAGTAATCAAATATTAGACTTTAAATATATATTTTTTAATCATCATTGCCAAATATATTTCCAAATATGTTTTCCTTCCACCCAACTTTAGAAGAATACATTTAGATAACACAATATGTAGCTGTACTCCACATTGTAGCTGTATTCCACACCTCCTCATGTCTTGAATGGGATTCCTTTCAAGAATGGAGTTTCTCTGTTTCTCGTGCATTTAACCTGCTACACTTTTTCCTTCTACTCAACGTTCTGTTAAATTATTCTGTGAAAAGCCAGCTTCCTTAGCAATGACCTCCTTACACAGGAGGTCAGTGACTGCATGCTGAAGAGCTGTCAGTTCAGCAGTATTCTTTATGACGATGTAGGTCATAATACAAATGGAAATATAAATTATTTTACTGCTGGTGTTGTGTAATATGATTTTTCTAGAAAAGTTTTTGGTTTTAATTAGCAGTTCAAATAATGTTCAAAATTGCCAGAATCAAAGATGACAAATATATCACTCCGCACGTAATGATTCTTTAGATATTTCAAAATGAATGACTAAATAAATTTACTTCTCAATTATATTTTAATTTCTTGAACAGCAGCAGTAGCTCCTGTTCTTTATGAATGCATCAGGGGAAAGAAAGTCATCAAGATAATACCTCTGGGATCTGCAGAGCTTTGTGATTTGCCGTCACAACTTTTGAAAGCCGCTGGATGTGTTCATGGAACAGCCTGCGTGCAACAAAAACACCACCATTTGAGACCAGCATGGCACATGTGGAGTTCACATATTACACATATCAGAAGATTACTTGGCACAGCAGATGCAACAGCCACTCACTGGTCTCTGAGAATATCTCCATCCTGATTGGGGTAGAAGGCCAGTTTGAAGATGCGGTTCATAACGCTGCGCTCGATAGCCATCTGGGCATCCTGCAGCTGGTCCTCGCTTGCATACTGCCAAATGGCATCACGGGCCATGGCACCGTACAAGTAGCGCAGAAAATCCTCCACTGCTGCAGTCTTGTCATCAGCTGCTGTGCACCCCTGGAAAGCTTGAGGCAAGCACAGGAACAATAACGAATGCTCGTGTGCCAAAACTTGCCTTGAAATGATGTGAAGAGTTACAGGAAATCGCTTGAAAATAAACACCAGTAAAGTAGGACTTTAGATTTAAAACATTTAATCAGTACAATTTGGTTTAGTGTTGTGACTGACAAGTAATATAGAGAAAAAGCATTGTAAATCATGTATAACATGTCAAAAAGTGTTAGAAATATCCTAGTAAGATTGTCAGAATCTCTCCTCTGAAGGCTGGCAAGTCAATATGCTCAACCTGGGTTTAGCTGCGTAGAAGATGGTAAAAAAAAAATACCTTTAATGAACTCGAGCATCTTTGTCTCCATATGTTCGAGGAGGAGGCGAACGCAGACGGTGGTGAAGTAGCGGTTTGCCACCTCCTTGTCTCTCAGCACCCTCTGCAGGAGCCTCTCCAAGTGGGCCTGAGATGTCTGCAGACCCTGGCGGCACCGGGTCAGGTAGGCTATGTACGGAGCCCGCTTCCTGAAGAGAACACAAAAATTACCGCTTATTAGAATGTCCTACAAGCTGGCTCTTCAAATAAACCCCACAGAAATATACAGTTTTTCTAAAGTATTCATACCTCTGACTATAATACGATTTTGTCACATAGCTTTAAACATTAATGTACTCCATTGGGATATTGTGAGATCTACAGACACAAAACAGTGCATAATTGTGAAAATGGAAGGAAAATATACGTGAAGTTCAGTTATCTGATTAATGTGCTATTCATTAATATTCAGTCCGTATCTCATTACTTTGTAGAACTACAAATTATTCCTCTGTGCTAGAAGCTCAAACTCAGTCAGATTGGAACACAAAGTTTCAAGTTTTGACAGATTCTTGGCTGTATTTATAGTGCTTCTAAAAATGACTACATCAACCAAATGTGGCTTCTTAAGGGGAGAAAAAAAATCCCCTCAAAGTTAATGTGAAGAATAATTTCTACAAACTGACAAACCAAAAGTGATTGCAGTGATATTTACCCCCATTAAATTGACTGACCTAATTTAATAGAGGTCCAGTCAATTGGCGCCAGTAGTCTCACTACTAGTGGAATGAACATTACCTGAGGGAAGTGAATGTGTCTCAAGTCATTGTAGTAAAACAACTGCTGTGTGTCTGGAAGGTCCTTTCACTGGTTAAGTTGAGTTCCTGGCTACCATTACAGCTTGAACGGCTTAGTAAGGAAGAATGAAGTAAAAGTCCAGCGTTCAGATGTGTAAACCTGACTGAGACCTATCCACACCGACTCTGTGCTGACATTGCAGTCAAAGCTGCACCTACTAAAAACTAGCTAAAAGGGGGTGAATATTTATGTCATCACATGTTTTATGGTAAATATTTGTAGCAGTAATTTAAGTGTGTCCAGCACAAAGGGGGCCGAATGCATCATTCGCCACACTTCTCTCAGTTGTGTTTGGTAAAAATGTGAAAAACACGCATTACTTCCATTCTTATTGCCCAATTATGCATCACTATGTGTTGCTTGATCTCACAAAATCCTGATAAAGCACACCACATTTTGTAGTAGCATGACAAAGTTCAAGGGACTGCACAAAAACCAACAAAATATTAATTACAGACCGACGTGAGTTGAATGGCCCGATCTCCAAAGGAGTTCTGAGTTACCTGTAATCTTCCGCGATGGCGGCAAGCAGCTTCCTGCAGGTGCGTGCATCAAAACGGCTGACGCAGCGTGTGGTCTCCTGAATCTGGGCCATCTGGTTCTTATCCTGAAGGTTGATGGCCTCCGCCAGCTGGACCTTCAGGAAGCAGACGATCTCATTGTCTGAGAGAAACGGGACAATAGAGAAAGGATTGATAAAACAACCTGCTAAGAAAGGATCAGCATTCTTCCACCTTCAGGAGACATTAAGTTTATTTAAACTAAACCAAGTCACCCAGCAACACCTGTGTCCTTAAACAGGCAGATGGTGGTCATTCTACAGATGTGAAGTCGTTGGTTCATTGAAAGGAAACCTAATACCGCATGTAGTAAAAATTTGTAGATTCAAACAACAAATATAAAGACCTGGGTAACCATTTGCCATTTTGTCCAAATTTAACTTCATAGTATCTGCTGAAGAACGAACTGAAAGGTTCCTTTTTGCAAAGCTTCATGCTTCTGCAAGCACCAGAGACATTATGTGTCGACACATGCAATATGGTTTAATACACAGCAGAAAAATTTTCTTTAAAGCTTGTCCCAAGCTTTTACAGTAAGGTCAGAGTCTGGAGGTTGTGCAAACTTGCTATTTTGCTAAAGGACACTTTGAGCAACAGGGATGTTTGCCAAAATTTTAGGCTTACACTTAGTTTCTAACGGGCATTAGGGACAAAGATATACATGCTTTTAGGAAGTTGTAAAACTTATTCTGCAGTGTTGGGCTCAAACTAGTTGCAGTCCATCATCATTAAACAGCTCAATCACCATTTTTGGAAGAAATACATGCCAAATAATAGTGCACTCCTTCCCTGTTCTAGAGCAGAAAATTATTGGCTGCTCAGCCAATGCTGCAAAAGGAAAACCAAAATCAAAAAGTGTCGATGAAAACAGAAAATTAATGTAAACATAACAATTAGTTTGTGGCCAATCGAAGAAGGTCTATGGTTACTTGTGAGTACCGTCACAATAAGATGAGGCTTATGTGAATCCAAACTATTGGGAAGCAGCTACTGTAAAGTCTGGTGTTGGTTTAGGTGTCATAACAGGATCAGTTTGAAAACATCAAAATAACTGAAATGACCACTCAAGAGTAAGTCAAACACCAACAAGTGAGCAGCACCTTGGGTCCAGTCCAAGAGGACATACATTAAAGAGCTGTCAGACCAATCTATAAACCTTAACCCAGTAGAAAACTTGTAGTGTGAATCAAACTTGCCTAAAAATGAGCAGGAATGGTAAAATGGAATACAATCCCCCTGGGCTGGAATACATCTATACATGTGCAGCTTTTACAAGCAGCTGTTAAACAGTCAAATATCAATTCAGTGACTCACAGAAAAGCCACATTTTCAATTTTTTTTCAGTTCATGCAGTTTATATTGAAGTCTGCAAACAACCATATATGCATTTGTGCAAACTCTGAACATGTTTTGCTTTGGAACAGAATGTGTATTGTTGCCAGTGCATTTCTATCTACAGAAACATCAAGATCAAATTTGTATTTTAAAATGATTTCTAATCAATATGTGCTTTTATTATCCATTTGTGACATATAATGAGGTGTGAATCGCTACATTGGACTAAAGCACTCCCACCTTCAGGATCCATGTGATCAGGCAGTCCGTTACGCGTTGTTGTTGGCGCCATGATGGGGAGAGCTACAGAGTCTGCAGAGCACAAAGCCAACCTCAGCTTCTTCTTTGCATCGCTGCAGGAAAGGTCCAATCAAACGTCAGAAAAGGCGAATTGAGTTGTAAAGGTCGTTTTTTTTTTTTAAAGCACCATTTTGAATGTCTCACCTGAAAGAGAATTTGGAATCGTGCTGCTGTGCCGTCTGGCTGGCTGAGTCTGGCAGATCATCTGCAGAAATGTTTTGCAGACCATCTTCTCTGGGAGGGTCATTCACATTGTCCTCCACACACAGCTCTGAAAATATACACCATTAAAGTCAATTACTGTATCTAAAAGCATCATGTGCCTTGAACACATGTGTCGGTTTTCTCTGCTGACCTCCTGATCCATCATAAGAGGCTCCTCCGGTGGCTCCATCACTCGGGCTGGTCCTCTTGATGTTCCTGTACTTGTCCAGGATGTCCTCTGCTGCCTGGGCTTGAGTGTTCTGTCTTGGCACTGGGTCATCTGACAAACCGCACAGCAACAATCGAGCAGCATGAAAACAAAACCCGTCATGGAGGAAGAGTTTCAGACATACAAGGATTTTTTTTTAAAAAACTTAAAAAAAAAAAATAAAAAAAAGAACCCAGTACTGACCTTGTGGGACACGATCCTGTGCAGCATCTTCCTTCTCATGTTTGTCCTTCTTCCTGAACGCCGTCATTGGCGCTGTGGAGGAGAGACGTGTGAAGAGTGACAACACTGTTACCTTCCCACAGGCTGATTAGTCATCACCAGTTCATGGCCACTTCGGTAAAAGTTTGTTATTTCATGGGATGTTTTGAGATGAAAATTATCACCGAGTTCCACTCAGAGATTAACATACACCCATAACCAGAAAGAGTGATCAATTTACTGATTCATTTTAACTGTTCTTTTAGGCAAAATTCAACCAACATAAATAGGTATGAACAATGTATTGGAACTAACATTGGTATAAGCATATATGTTATTTTTTAACATATTGGTATTGGTCTGATAAATAAAACTGGGCTGATTTTAACAACTGATATTTATTTCTATCTTGTTATTTGTTTCTCCAGAGGGAGGGAGAATGTTGACAATGTGGTATTTGTTTGATCTTGTGACATGATAGTGATGCAGTGCAGGATTTTGTGGATTTTAACTGAGCTGCAGTGAAGTCAGGCCGTTTTTTTCTATGGTGAAACATAAATAATATCAGTAAATATCATTTTTTGGCCATAACAGCAATATTAATACTAGGTAGCGATAGTGGCCCAAGTTTTTTAAATAATTGCATTCTCTTTGAAATGAAGAGCATTGAGCTAAAATTATGTCAAGACTTTGTTAATAGCTATAAAAAAGTGGTCACTCTTAGACAGGAAAAGGGACATTTATCCAAATATTAATCTAGATTTATGTATGTAAAATGTCAACTCTTCCTTGTTGAAGTGTAAAACTGCCCTGAACATGCAGGCATCCAGCCTCTCTTTACGGCATGCCTGAAATGCAGAGATAGGATATGTGGGGGGGAAAAAAACAACTTTTTTTTTTCATGCTTTCTGAAAAAGGAACATTACAAATAAATAGCTAAAACTATCCCATCATTCCAGTGGTGAGCATATGTAAACTCTGAGCAAAACTGTAGCAACTGCATTTTTTTTTTTTTTTTTATAAAAATGTGACCAAAATAAAATATAAAGCCAAAAAATATATGGGCATCTAGAATTAGACCTTTGGCATGTAGCAGAATTACACAAAGGTCCACCATGATTCATAAACTGTGAATAAAAAGCAAAAACTCCTACTGATGTCCCTCCTATTAAAAGTGGTGCCAAATGGACAAGCAAGAGTTACAAAGGCCTCCTCTGAGGCAACAAAAAGAAAACATGCCTTTAACCGTACGATGAATGACACTAGCATAAAAACAGAAGTGGGGGTGGATAAAACCGGATGCACGGAAGAGGAGCGTGACTGCGTGAACTTAGCCTACACCACGTCACATCACAGCTCTACAGCTCTAAGGTGACATCTACGAAGCAGCGTGGCGCGCAGCCGTCGGCTTCAGCGCTAACAGCTAGCACGATGACGACAGCATGGAAGCGTTTACCTGGGACGTCACTCTCAGCCGTCCAATACAGCACTGCGAGGAACACAACAGACAAGGTTGGCCTTTGCGGGGACTACAGATTGAGCCTCACCATGTAGGGCATATGACACAAAAACCCCAAACGCTGTGGTGGTTTGGAGACAGGCTTGCTTGAGGCTTCACAATTCCTTTTTCTATAATTAAATAATATGATTCTAAAGAGTATTAAGCAGGATTTTTTTGCAGACAGAAGTTTGAGAAATGGTTATAGACTAGAACAGCAGCAAGAGATGTATCATCTATCGGTGCTGACAACAGAGAGGGTCTATCTAATGACCATTAGCTGCTGGCTGACAGCACTGCTGGGAGGGCTACAACCACACCATTCTACACAGTTAAAGCTCCTCTGGAGACTGATCAGCTTTGAAAAGTCTATATAAATCTGCAGCTGAGAGACCTGTGAGGAAAACAACCGGACGTGTCTCAGCGGTAACTTCAAACAACATGAAACATTATTTTCCAAATGGAATTCCATCAGCAATAGAGCAGAGATCACACATAATCATTCTCTTCCCCATGTTATAAATTGGTTTTGCTTTGCTCTTTAAAGTGTGATTTTTCCTGTCTGTAGTTATTTGGAGAATCTTTTTACCAACCTCCCACTCCCCCCCAAAAAAATAACAAACAAGTGAAAGTCGTAAAAATACTTTTAAAATGACTACATTTAATTTTTAATTTTAGCAAAAACAAAAAAATGAATGAAGACAATGCATCCATTTCCTTACCTTTGGGAATGGCTGACACAAAACGTTTCTTCCACCAGGGTCTGTTGCGATCAGATTTCTCATCGTCGCTGTCTTTTCTGTCTTCCACCTGTGGACAGACGTTTAGACGTTAAAATGAAGAAAGCGTGTATTTAAAGGGCTACATGTGTGATATGCGACACCTTCTCCTTTATACATGTGGGCAATAACTCCTATTGCCCAAAAAAAGCTAAGGTTTTAAAATAGCTTCTTTAGTGTTTCAGCTTAATAGAAAGTCACTTCTTTCAGAGGAAGATGTTTTTGTATCTACTTTCACCCAGACCTATTCCATAAAATCCCATTAAAATAAATAAAAGCAAACATTTTGCTTTGCTTTTAACAAAAAGAACCACATTTACAGGTTCAACTTAAATATTTTGAATATGTGAAAGTGTTTTATTTTTTTTTTGTCAATGATTTCAAAAAGCAAAACTCATAAAATTATTGCACATAAAGTGAAATAATCCAAGGCTTTATTTCATGTAATTTTGACAATGAAAAGACATCTATGAAGATGCTGATTTTATTTTCCAACAGGACTTGGCTTGACTTAAAGAGTTTAACAAGAACATGAATAAATATTCTTTTTGTAATTCAACTGATTGGAATCAGCCCAGCAGCTCAGTTGCACTGTCAGTGTAATTATTATATTGAATTAACCAATTTAATATTGGGTGTACTATTTTAGGTATTGTGTATTTTGAACATTTGAAGACAACAAGTGTCAATATCTAAAAAAAAGACAAATGTCTGCTTTATGAGCATTAAAACACAGATTATGACAGTCGCTAATCGATAGTGTAAATAAAACAGAACTTGACCGTAGATCTCGTTACCTCTCCTTTCAGGGAGTCCTTGCTCGGCGAAGAGGAAGGTCCGGCGGCAAAAGCTCCGGGAGGGTCACGCTCTTCAACCGCCACCCGCCTGTTAAGGCCGGGGTCGCTTGTGGGCCGGCGGCCCGGGCACACGATGTCAGAACTGCGACTGCGGACCAGTCTGTCGGGGAAGGAATGGCGCTGCTTTGATTGCTCGAGCTCAGCCTGGGCCAAGCACTGAGCTGTGCAAATGGAGTGCCGTATGTCCGGGCCCATGGCACTGGCCTCAGGGATGGGAGGGTCAGGGGGAGGATGAGTGGGCCTGGCGTAGTGCACCTTCGGCCGAACTATTGTCCCTGTGGAGGAGCCTAAAACAATAAGGAAGAAAAGGAGTGAGGAAATCCATAAAGCTATAGCAATCTAGTAGCAACATGTAGCAGTGTTCAGTAAATTATCTCTATTTTCAAAGTAATTGACCAGTTTTCTAAAACTTTCTACAGATGTGGACTAAAAAAGTCCAAACATATTTATGAAATGGTACTTCTTCTCTGTATCAAACCATTTTCTGTTTCTAAAGAGACCACTTGAAACCTAATCAGCAGAAAAAAACTCTGTGTGTGGGGGGGAGAGAGCTAAAGAGAGATGTTGGTGGGAGATGAGCCCTAGGTGGAGGTAGGCCACCTGTTCCAAGGGTAGACTCTCTCCTGAAAAGCTTCCAATGGCAGCCTCGTGCCATAAGCACAGTGGGACAAGGGGACAGTGCCAAAGAGCCTGGGGTGAGGTCTCTCAACCTGTCATCCCCTCACCTTGCCTTAGAGTCACAGACAGTATCGTTCCTCTCAAACATTTTCCTGCTCCACAAAATAAAATGCAAAAAAGAAAAAAACTGACAGAAGCTAAAGCTGAACATTTTATAACACTAAATTAGCTGAAAGAATGGGCATTTCCCTTTGTGTTCTTATAAGTCATAATGAATAATTTTAGTTTTACATGACTCAAGCATGACCCATGCTCATGTCTAGCTCTGAAGGCCCACAAAACATTGTGAAATTGAAAATTACCTTCACCAGAGGAGAGTGGATCAAACATGGCGAGCAAAGAATCGACCTGTGAAGGCGGGGATGTCAGATGGTGGGCTCCTGCAGACGCATGAAAACAACGAAGCAATTAACAAGTGTTCCTAAAGATGAATGAATTTAAACTGTAGTGATGATGCACAGGGTTAGCCATGAGGTTAGGGGTAACGTAGTGGTCAAACTGGATGGGAGAAAAAGAATTTGCGTAAAAATTCAAATTAGATACCCAATCAATTTATTTATACTATATAAATTTTAGCCAATTATGTTATAAAGCCTGAATGAACAGCAGATTTACCTCCATAGAAAATTCAGTCGAAAAACCAACTTTCTAACTATCCAACTGTTCATGATAGTGGGCAGATTTTAGTTATCTTTGGTCAGTAAGAACCTCCACAATGAAGAGTGTTACTGTTATTGTGACTCGTTAGTGCTTAGAATCAGAACCTGATTAGGGTTAGGGGTCGCCAATCATCAATCATCAGTAATAGCTGATCAAGCTGAAAATCTATTTACTGCAGCCACTTACTCTTTTTCTCCATGCATCTCTTATTAGATTAAAAAAAAACAAAAAAAAAAACAAACACATTTTTCTGACTCAAGACCAGAACTCCAAACACTTATACATATGTAAATATTTGCATTCCTGATTACCATACACTTTCATTTTGAATAGAATGCAATAATAGAAATATCAGAACAATGTAATACAATATAAGAATAAGCTCTGAAAAAATGAACATAGGGAGAAAAGCAGTCATTTAGTTGTGTGGAAAATATGGAAGTGGTAGCAGTTTTGGTAAAAAGGATCCAGTTAATGTGGATTAGACCATGTAAACAGCAGAGGAAAAAACAAAAATTTAAATCTCCTACCATGACCCGACTCCTCGCCATCCGGACTGGTCACGGAGTCCTTTCCGCCAAAATCTGAGCTACACTCTGACCGCAGGTCCTCGATCTTGTTTGGGATGTCTTCTGAGGTCGCACTGATACCTGCAGTGAACATGTACAAAGTGAACAGTTCTTTTGAGGTTAAAAGCAAATTCAATATCACCTCTGCAGATAGATGTTTTAACTTGGCACCAGTCAAAAAAAAAAAGAAAAGTGCATGTGCAACGGTTTTTAAAACAAAAGAGGATATTTTTGTCTTTAGACTTTGCTGTATTGTCTCTCTCAGGTGGGAACCCGTGGGAACTTTAAATTGGTAGCGTAAGCTCCCATGGGTTAAGGGAAAGACACGGGTAAGAATGATCATCAGAAGTGGACTATCCATCGGCAGGATCCTGTGGGACTTTCCTCCCGTGAGCTGAGCCAGGAATGTCACCGCTGGCTTCTTAATCTAGAATACTACTTCATGTACTTCCAAACTGCACGTTCCACCTGAGCCCACGGACGAAGCGACCAGCATTAACCCCTGTGTCACTCAGAAAAAGTCACACACCAATGCAACTATGCAGGTTAGCTACCCTCCCAGCAACATGACCGCTCTAAAACAAAGAGCCTGGGAAAGAGAGGTCTTCTGTTTCTACCCAAACACACCAAAACATTAATATTAATATCGATTAATATCTTTCCAAAGGACAAAAACAAAAAAGCACTACAGAGTCAAACACTGAAAGAGGACTCAAAGTTTTTAGGACACAGAAACAAACAAAGCAGCCTTTTTTTGTTTTTATCACATATTTACCTGAGACAACACTGAGGCCTGGTGTGCTGGGTCTTGAGCTGACTTCTCTGACCTCGGTGTCATCAGAGGTGCTGCCAACGCCAGAGCAGCTCTCCAGCTCCTGCAGACGCTCCTCCTGCTTCAGGTCTGGGGCTTCTGCAGACAAACCAAGAACAAAACTGTTTCATAAAAAGATTTCATTTTTACATTTTTCTCATGGCTAGTATTCCAAAAAAAAAAAAAGCTTTAAAAAATGATGCCCTACTGCTGGGCAATAAATTGATTTTATTGATTAATCAAATTTTTGGTTTGGAAGATTTAATTTTTGGGAAATCAGAAATTGTTCTCATTAAAACAACTTTTTTCTCAACTTTAAAATGTTCTAATAAAATTGCATCTTTATTCTGCTAATATTACAACTATTGTCATTATTAAACAAAAATGTTCACAGCCTGGTCCTAAAGCTCTGTCATACAATTCACAGAGGGGATGATTAAAATAAAATAAAGTCAAACATTTATCTTTAAGCCACATCACCCAGCCCTGTTATGCTCCTTCCCTCAGTGACTGAGCACTGGCAGTGAGCTGGCTGATAGAAAACTCTTGAACTTTTCCCTCGCTTGCAATAAAGACAAATTCAACTCTTTAGAAATAACTCACAAAAACCCTTAGAAAGAACAAAACAACAACAAAAATCAGTATTTTCACACAAACAACATAAATACTCAGATCCCACTGTAACTTATACATGGGCATTTTTAAAATCTTCCACTCACTTTGTTATGATTATCAGGGAAGCAAACATGCACATATGAAAAACATAACACAGCCTACATCATTATTAGCCTTATAAGTGCCAATCTAAACAATAAAGCAACCGCATCCAATTTTTTTTTGCTACCCTGTGGTGCTGTTGGGGACGACCCAGAGGCTTTATTCTAGCAGCAGTGCTCGTTTGCATGCTCGTTAGTAATAATGCGTTGCTGAAGTGCTCTTTAGAGTGTAGTTTTCTGCTGCCTAGCCATGAAACAAGCACTGTGCTCGAACTGAGCACGATTTCGCACCATTATCGAGCAGAACAGGGGCAACAAATGGAACAAAAAAAAAAAGCAATCAAGACACTCATGCATGTCATTTTTGTTGCAGTGCACATATTGAAATACTGCACTGCTTTAATTAACACAGGCCCAAGCTTTTCAAAGAAACACTTAAGACTGTTAACAAAGCTCTCTATTGATTTCCACAAAGCACTCGTTTTCAAAAATGGGAAGTCAGACACGGCATCTCTAATTGATATAAGATAAGAACTTTAATGTGGTTCATAAGGATGCGAGAAAGCGGCTATGAGTGCTGATGTTGCAGAAGGAAATTCACAAACTTGGTCTCAAAGCAGCAGCTTGGCAAATCTGTCCAGATAAAGAACTGACAGTCTATAGGCTGACTGTAAACTGAGGACAGCTGCTGTCCTTGTGCTTCCTTCCCCGCTGCTGTCACAGGTGCAATCGCACCTGGTGGTCCCTCTAAGGAAACCCTTAGCTGCCTTTTACTGGCACAAGTAGAGCTGCCCTGAAAGACAGGCAAGTGTACAGAAATACGATGACAGATGTGCGCATACGTTCCTAGTGTGGAATGCGATGGAAAACACACCTGGTATTCCCCCCACTGTACTGAAGAAACATAAATGTGCACACATAAACACGTGTGTTCAAATGCACATCTGAGGCTGTCATTTAGTTGCAGAACAATACACGACACTGGAGCCAGTCCAGAATCAACCTTTCGTTCCCACCTGAGTCACTTGGAAGGACCTCCACGCTCCAGGCCTCGCTGGTGGTCTCTGACATGGTGGAGCCGTAGGGGTCCAGCAGAACCGAGCTGGAGCCGGGAAGGCACAGCAGGCTGCCGAGCATGTTCTCCGCTGCTGCTCCTGAGAGCACGAGACAAAGGGTTAACGTCCTGAATCGGCACAGAGCAGCTACACTGTCTTCGGGGAAAAGAAAAACGCTGACCCAGCAGCAACTTGCAACAGTGGTCTGACTTACAGACATGTTTACTTTATCAAAAGGCAACTACAGATGTGAATAGAAAAAGACTGTAAATATGTAGATTGTTGCAGTAAATCTTGAACTCAAAAATTCAATATTTAACTTCGGTAAACATATTCAGTGGCGGTTTTTTGCAGAAAGTTAAAGTCCCATTACAGTTCAACACAATCCACATTTATATTTATGATGATAGACCAGTAAAGTCTACCAAATAGCAAGTAGATATGTAGATTGCGTCTAATGGTTGTTATGGAGAATTGCTGACCAAAAGACACCACTCTTTGCAGAAGTTCTCCATCAGTGAGCATTGGAGCCATTTGTTAACCTATGTGGCATCCTGCTCATTGTGTGTGGGACATTACATATGGATCCTCTTTATCCAGCCTGTAGCTAATGACAGTGGCGCTTTTTGTCAGGTCATATTTGTACAGGAGCCAGAATGACATGGATTATGTAGTAAACATAAGGTAAAAAACACTCTGATTACCTGTATCACTACAGAAACGTACAAAAGAAAATCAAAAATAAATAAATTGTATCAGTTGACAACAAACATTAACCAATGGCTACGATGAATGTCATCCAGACAACTGCCGATAAATTTTAACCAACCCATAATCAACATAAGCTAGCTAGAGTTACCCTTGCAGGGTATATTAGCAGGTAGTTAGCTGTAGCCGCAACAGCCTCGAGTCACAGAACTAAGTGAAAATATCTGCACACGACTCAAAGTTTTGCATAATTTTGAAGTCCTGTGAGAACTACACAGAACATATAAGATTAAATACTTCTGCACAACAAAATTTAGGATCTGTGCATGAGGTATTTAAGGCCAACTTTAAAAAAAAAAAATTTTAAGACATTTAAGGCCTTGATTTTAAATACATTAACTTGAAGCTATTTTAAACTGAACAGCACAATGGTTTGTGATAAGCAAAAACATGACCCATCAAAGGACTGACAGAGTTGCACATAGATACACTAAGGTGTCCATTTGCTTTACTGGGACACACAAGTGGATGCACCACTGTGCCAAGGGTCAGAGGTTAATAGGAACATCTCATCCCATACTGGCCTCCGGGGCCACGACTTAGAGCTGCTGATTAAGTGCGGCATAATTCACAACCAAATTACTGCTTTGTTCATCGTCCTAGAAAGTCCCTCTATCTCCATTTGGGAAGCCGTGACTTAACAAGGCGGAAAAATGCAGCAGAGGAAGGGAGGGGGGAGCTGGGCAAGCAGGTGTGAGTGGGAGTTGGTGTCCACGGCTCATGACCAAAAAGTCAACCTGTGGTAGGTGCACTCCCTGGTTAGTGAAGCTTCCACATCACAGCACATGCATAAACACTGTGAGCGCGCACACATGCCAGCACCCAGACAACAGTGGGTGCTGCTTTTTGGCAGGGGCAGGCCTCTCACTGACAGTGGGAGCGCTCCATCCCGCTGTCCATGTTTACAGTCTTCAAGGTAGGGGCGCAGAGTACTTGTCTTTCAGGTGGATGATTAAATGAGTGGCACAACAAGAAGTGAAACAATTAGAATTTCTGCCTCATTATCATGGTAATCTTATCAGAGGGATAATGAGGTATTAATGGATATTTAATGTGCATCTCATAACCCAATCCCTTGGAGAAAACACATAAGGAAATCGCTGTAAATTCACTTAATGATGGAAAAGTCCCCCAACGCCATATTCCGAAGAATGAAAAATGGTGGATGCAAATGAGAAGGAACCAAGGTCAATAAGACTGCGGGGAATGAGTGAATGTCAGCGAAGAGAGAGGAGGAGAAATAAGCAGGGGAAAGAGCACTGACAAAAAAACAACAACAAAAAAACAGCAGCAAGAAAAAGAAACAATGAGGGTCTCAGTGACACAAACGCTCATAGATCCTTTCTGGTTGGGCTGTAAATAAACTTTTCAAGCTCATAACCTCACTGTTCCCATAACAATTTTAGCCTTGTTTAAAGAATGCTCTATCCATTACATCCTTGGAAATAATCACTTTAAATCACATAGCTGTATCATTTCTTTAGAAACAGCAACTAGCTACTCTTTTTTATCTCAAATTCGAATAATACTAAAGAAAGAATGTTATTTTATTGATTGAATTCAAAATATAAAGCTTATGTCATATAGTTCAGCAGATACTACACTATTTATGATCATTTGAATGATGATTAGAACTTCAAGTAAAAAAAATAGTTTCTTTGATAATTAGAAGATTATACGAGACCAATAAAAAATGTATGGTTTTTTCAATCATCACTGCTGACCTGACAGTTGTCAAACTAACAGTAGTTGACACCCAAAAGCAGGGTAAACTACAAAAACTCATTGCTTGCATGTTCACAGAGTGCTGTATACAAGAATCTTGATGAAAGGTTTAGTGGAAGGACAAATGTGGTGGGAAAAAAGTGACTATATAAGCCTTGAGAAGATTGTCTTCGTACTTGAGAAGCAAAATAAGCAAATGCACTGTCCCAAAAAAGCTCAAAGTATAATTTTTCAAGTAAAAGTAGCATTTTATTTTGAAAGGAAAAAAAGTGGAGGAGCACAGAATCCAAGTGAGATACAGTGTGAAGTTTCCACACTCAGTGATTAATTTGGGAGACAAGTTCAAAGTCAGGGCAGCACACCAGTTCATGCTTACGTCAGCTGACAACCTTTATTGAGATGCTGATTTCATTTTCCAACAGGGCTTGGCACCTGCCAGAACTGGGAAAAGTGTCAATACCTGGTGCAATGATCATAGTAAACCAAAGTATCATCAAGAGGAAGATGAGACACATGGCAGCCAACAATGCAGACAAGCTTGAAGGCCGCTATAGAAGCAGTCTGGGTTTTCTTAAGATCCCAGCAGAGCCTAAGGTTCTTTGATGCTATGCCACTCATTCATGCTGACGGAGGCCTGATCAAAAACTGAGTGCACATATGGTACATAGACATACGTTTCCATAAACCAGAAAAAGTCTCATTGCATATTAAATTTTTTACAGAAAAAAACAAAACAAAACAAAATTTTTTTTTTTGGTTTTCTGTAAGCATTAACTGGCAGAAACAAATGCTTGAAATGGATCACTTTGTGATGAATTTCAATAAAAACCAAGTTTCTCTTTTTGAAATGAACCAACTACAGCTGTATGTGTTCTACATTTCGCAGCAGGGGGCTAAGACATGAAAATGTGCTTTTGGATGCTGTTTCGCCCAAATACCACAAGGTGATGACATTTCTCTCCATTTCCCTAAATACAGACGGTCTCTGTGTTCAGCAAACAAATGACTTGTGTACGTTCATTAATTACCTCTTGATGCACAGAGTGAAAGTTTACACACAAATGAAGAGCACAAAGAGATTCTGCACCTGCTATTTCCTGCAGTCGATCTTCATCCATATTTGGGTCAAAGTCGCTGCCAAGGACGTCAGTGCTCCAGGTTTCACTGACCGTCTCGGAGATGTCCCGGTCATCCGTCAGACCCATCATGTCTCTGATCTCGAACTTGCGCAATTTGTCATCCAGGTTGTCCTGTGTGGTAGCTGAAGGAGACAAACAAATTCAGAGTGAGCTGGTCCATTTTGTGGATAATTGTGCATGTATCATGCTAAATATTTTAGCAACATTCAGAGGTGCGAGCACACACCCTGTTCGTGCTCCAAGAGCTGCAGCGCTTCTACGCCGTTGCTCCCCGAAGGTCCGGCTCCCAACTCGGAAACAGACTCTCCCTCCAGGTCCAGTGAGGACACAGAGTTGGAACGATTGGATGGTCCTTAGATTGGTAAATAGATCAATAAATAAATGCCAATGAGTCAACAGAAGCGTAATGTTGTGACCTTATTTATCAAACTGGAATACTGGATCTATTTGTTTTTTTATTCATCTATGCATGAAAAGATGACAAATATTTTATTTCCTTTTTGTAAAAATACACAAAAAAGTCAACCAATTGTGTTTCAGCATGCTTTAACTGTTTGACCTCAGGCTGCAGACTGACCCTCTGAGATTCCTTCCAAGTTGTCGCTGCACAGCGAGAAGCGCAGGGTTTTGTCTGGTTTACCATGCAGCTTAGTATCGTCAGCCGGGCCGTCCCCCTGGGGCCCATCAGCCATCTGCAAGTTCAAAACCTGCAGAGCAGAGGAGGGATAAACAGACAGCTCATAGAAACTAGATCTGTGATCCTGATTTGACATGAGCCATTCTGGTTAGGGGGTAGAGGTTACCAAATTCAACGACAGCAGTTCAAATTTCATTTGGAGCAGAGAATTAGTTTTCCACAAAGCACATATTTCCTTTTCCATTTTTTGCCTATCCTTTGTTGGGAATGTAAAATGTATAGTAGAGACGATGAGAGGTCTCACTCCCCTTCAGTGACAGGAAATAATATTGGGCTGAATTTATCACATCATCATCTCCCCCTCCAAATGAGTACATTAATTCAAGTCCCATTACCTCATTCTCTGACATCATCCCAGGGACAGTTTGAGGACCAGTTCCGAATGAAATTACTAGCACCTCCTCTGGCATCAGCTCTTGCAAGGACTCCTGGGAGCTGGCCTCTGCCTCCCCCTCCTGGGCTATGTTGGTACGGCTACGGCTGCGAGCAGCTGCTGGGTTGTAGGTGACAGAGAAAAGAAAACGTATTTTAGAAATGTTAAACTTAAAAAAAAACAAACAAAAAAAAAAACTTAAAAGGCCCCCCCCCCCAAAAAAAAAAGCTAGAGAGAATAAAATTTAAGCTCTGACAATAAATCACAAGTCTAAGACAGAAAACATAAAACCGTAACGACACAAAGACAGCTATTCATATAAACTAATACGATTTTAATTTATATATAAGGTATTAGTCATTAATAAAAGTGAATTACTTTACTGTATTAGGCATGGGTCGGTTACCGGTGACCAAGATTTCAAAAGATCGCGGTGTTCAAACCTCTAAATCGCTCATGACGCTCAGTTGAATGCAGTGCTGCACACTGCTAGTCAGCTGGCTGACACTGGCACCGCTTGTATTACGATTTTGCTGTTACCAAAGCTACAGCTGACAAGCCATGACCTGCATGCTTATTAATCAGCCCACTGCAGGTTGGCTACCCAAGCAGATAGTTTGATTAATTAACAAGCTAATTTGCAACTTGTTTTACTTGCTTTTTAGAGCACAGGAGGAAAGAAAAAAGGTAGAATATTTCACGTAATAATCAAGTTTACTTGTACTCTGATTCTATATCTGCACATTTTAATTATAACTTGTTGTGTGTATACTGTGCAATTTTTACTCAAGGTTAACACACCGTGAGAATGCCACACCGTCCCATGCCTGTTGTGTATGGATTAGAAGCAGCAATTAATTTGTTAGGCTGCTTAAAAGCAGACATATACAAAAGCTCATGCATCGCTTATCATGGGCTCCAAAAATAAAAAATAGAAAAATAAAAGCCAACATGTCTTTTTATGCCTCCCTGTTTTCTAGTACAATTTATTTTTTTCCAATTCCACTGATAACACAAATCCAGATAATTCAAGAGTTTATTTTTTATATACATTTTAATAATAAAAAAAAATTATAGTCTAAAAATGTAATAAAAGTCTAAAGAAATGTGCTTCAGTAATGTTTATTTTAAAAGGGATTCTTAGAAGCGACACTTCTAATATGTAAATATAATTATTTCTAATTGTGTTTTTTCCCCATTTCTGAATAAATTCAAGTAAATTGGAGGTTTTATTTGTTTAAAACATTCAGTGTGAGGTTACTCATATAATATTTATTTTAAAACTTCTTACACATTTGTACTAGTAGTGCCAGTAACTACAATGGTTGCTGTATGATTATTTTCAACCTGAGAAACAGAATAACAGCAATGGGTTATTTTCACTTTTTCACTTGATACCAATGGAATTACATCTGTATTCAAAAATACAGATGTATTCAAAAATACAGATGTATTTTTGAATGCATCTGTATTGCACTTATTGCAACTGGAGGCGCACTGGTGAGACTTTTTCTGTCCAATGCAGATTTCAGATTCCAAATTGAGACTCAGCCTGCTGCTGATTGGCGGTTTCAGTATTTGGCCACAGCTCAGACCAGTTCAAGAGAAAATATGTTTTGTTTTTACACTAAGATAAAATTCAATTTTTTAAAGTTCCACTGTATACTAGTGCTGGTTCGAATATGAATGCTATGTAATCCTACAGAACAGAATAAAATATTTTGTCTCCACTCTACCTGGTAACGAATAGCCAAAATCTGATGAATGGCAAAGCAAAAACAATAATAAAAAAAACAGGTTAAACAAAATTAGTAAGCAAAACAAAAAAAACAAACATTTTCTTTATCATGATCAGTAAAAGCTCTGTGCACACATGGACAACAGCAGTATTACGCAACAGAAAGCACGGTGGTCACTGTGCAGCGTGGAGAACGGACTAAAGCTTAATGTGTGTTATCTGACACGAAGGCTGGGTGAGACGACAACAACAGTGGGTTAGGTGCTCTGAGGCTCCCAGCTAACCGACAGGTTACCCACCAAAAGGGGTTACTAATGGAATGTGAGCAGACAGAGTGGTGGTTGAGGGGTCCCAGGATGTTATAGCGGCTAAATGTTGTCCTGGTCATTCAATGGCAGCACGAGAGGAGAAGAAAAGGACAAAGTAGGGAGTTGGAGACAGAACAAACACAGTATCTCAGAATTCATCATAACATCTGAGTTTGAAAAGAAGCAAACACAAGTGGTTCATTTCTATGCAAGAGTGCTGCTTCACCATCATTTGAGAAAAAAAAATCCTAATGGCAGTGCTCTATGCTTCTTTTTTCTATCCATTACAATTAAAATAGTTCATATATATTTGGTTATTTAATTGGTTGTCATTTCTGTAATTGAACCTTAATACAGGGCATGCTAATCATCCTTGTTACAAGCTGAAAAGTAGCACATTAGCTTCCCATGAAACAGCTTTTCACCACTCAGCTCTGCTTTGTTGTAAGGAGTTTTATGAGATTTAGTGCATATCTTTTAGTACCTTATATCTAAAAATTACATCTACAAACAGGTCAGTAAATAGAGCCTAAAAACCTGAACAGCAAGGAGACACAGATGGAGAATGCAGCACAGGAGGGTACCTATGGGTAATCTGTTCTTCTTGTTGGCAGGGGTTGTAGCTGGGGAAAGCTGAGGGGTGTTGGAAGGAGTAAGCTCCAAACTGTTGCTCTTCACGGTTCGAGAATGGGGAACGTTAGCCAGCAAAGTCTCCAGGGCCATGTGATCCTCTTCTCGAAGGTGGTCACCTGCCATTACGCTCCGAACAAAGTCCACCTATAATACAAGACATTTCTCTCAGAATCAAATGAATTCAATAAGTGTTAGTTGACTTGGACAAGTTTATACTTGACATTTTAAAGTCTAAAAAGTAACTAAGAGTATTTAAGACACACAACACAATTACAAGGTGAATTATGTTGTGATACCAAGTTTAATTTTTTTTTACTTTTACTAATAAAAATCTAAAAAGCATGGTGTGTATTTCTACATAGCCATCCCGAGTCAGAATTGTGTGCAACCACTATTCGCTGAACTTACAGCTGCAAAAGTGTATCAGCTTCACACAAGCAGACATTTTTATCTGCTAAAGTCATACTGAGGACAGTCTAAACCTGATCCAAGAAGAGCAATCTGCAGAAAATTGTGAAATGGTTCTGTTTTTCTTACATGTATTTTTGATTAATATTTAGCTCAAAATTGTTTTAGCAATAACTCTAAAACTAGGGCCCTAAAAACTTTTTTTTTTCTTCCAGAGTTTTTTTTTAGAAATTCTAATTTATCATCTTTTGGACAGTAGAATGAGAAATAAAGTTTGGTAATACTGTGATTCTACATTTCGGTTTTCTTTTTAGTTATAGGAAGGTCCTGACAGTTGACTCCTTAATGTATTCGTTTTGGTGTTCCTCTGAGTAAACTCTCCCTCTTTAAATCGCTGTAAGCCTTAGAGGAACATTGCACACCACACCTTTAAGATTTTTATCTGTAAAAAAAAAAAATTATAAAAACAACCATGAATCATTTCCCTTATACTTGTCAGATATGCACTGTGAGTGTCCATCACATAAAATTCTGATATAACACGTTGATGGTTTCTTTACAAAGCGCTTGTAAGGAAATAACAAAAGTAAAAAACGAACATAATATTTTCTGGACCGCTTAAGCAAAACCTACCAGTGCAAGCAACTGACTATGAGTAATATAGACTGCAGTTCTACTGAGCCCTTCGAGGAGATTCATGGAGGACATGGGCGGGGTCTCAACTGCTCGTCCTCCAATCACCACATCCAGAAAAGCGGCAACACAACTCTGGAAACAGGGACAGAGCAAAGGAGAAGTTTTTCTAAAAGCACATCAAGAAGTGGCTCCTCCACAAAGCACCTTGATACCTGAGTTAAACTAGTGGGCTGCAGCTAACAATTAATAATCAATTATTCTATCAATTAGTTTTGATGATTTATCAGATTAAATAACGGGCACATTTAACAGATTTACAAAAATGTTTCTACCCTAAATGCAAAATATATATATTTTTTTCGTACAGGTTTGGCTTAATTACTGCTCTAAATATGTTGTTTTTTCAACCAATGGTCTTTTTTTGAGTGTGTATACTCCAGTTAATTATTAATTAATAACTAAATTAGTTGAATTGATTCATCGTGATTAATCCGATTAATTGTTTAAGAACTACACAGCATTAGACTGTTAAGTACTGCCCTTCTAATCCAATACTAAGAATAAGACATTAATTTGCCTTTATCAATGGTCAACCAGTGTGCAGAAAGTTTGTAATCACCTTATCAAACTTAGACAAACTGCTTTTCTTCCTGGGGTCTATATCATCATCGGCCATGGCTAGCTGCTGCAAAAGCTGCCCCACCTGTAGAAGAAAAGCAAAACAGCACCAGATAGTTGTTTTGTGGTCTTAATGTGCAAATATGTGCCAATAGAATCCTTCAGGAAACTCACCTGCATGAGATTAAAACGAGCCACTTCATTGATGGGTGCATCCGAGATAATGCCGTACTGTTCTGGGTTGACTATAGCCGGGCAAATGAAACAGGTCAGCAGGAGGTCGGTGCACATGGTGCGCACCTCACCCACCTCGAGTCGCTCCACACACGACAGAGTCTTGTACATCTGGGACACGATCCAGCGCAGGCTGTGAGGGAAGCAGTAGGTGTTCTGCTTCAGGTAACCAATGAACTTGTTCACCAAGGCAACCAGCTTGGCTTCGTTGGTCTCCACAGCTGCCTGAACTCTCTGCTTGTAGTCCTCAGAGCCTTTCTCCCCGAAGCGTTCCTGTTGGGCCGGGGTGAGGCGCTCCGTCACCTTGGCCGGGTCAGTCTCCAGGTGATCCTCATCCTCCACCAGCAGTTGCATTATGGGTTCGTGAAGGGTGGCGGTGAGGAAGAGCTTGGCCGAGTACAGGCCCTCTGAGAAGAGTTTGAAAAGGATGCTGAAGGCACAGGTTCCACGTCGCAGAAGGCGGCGGGGGTTGTCATTCTCCTTCAGCTCAAATTCTACCAGGTATCGCAACACCTGCCAGGAAAAAAATATACAAGTTAAGGCCAATCATCTTAAGGAATGCCTACCAGACTTGTTCTGAACGTCTGACCTGCAACAGGTAGCTCTCATCCTCCTGCATGATACAGTTGCCATAAAGTGAGGTGAAGACGTTATGGATGACGCCCTGGGTGTGCTCCTGGTTAAGTCTTTCTCCTGCCACAAGGCAGGATGCAACAAGTCTGGGGTTTTCCCTCAGCCTGGCCAAGAACTCGCCATAGATCGTCTCCTGGAAACCCAGAGTCTTGTAGCCGTCGATGAACTGCGTATCTTCCAGCATCTTGGCATGTTGGCAGCACTCAGCTGGAGAGGCCTCCACACTATCGGACAAATATTTTTCATAATCAAAATCATTTAAATTAAAAAAAATTAAAACTCTTGCTTCAACAGACAGTTTTTGATTTTCTCACAACAATGGCTCCACACATGGTTAAAAATTAAAACAGAGTTTAAACGGTGAACAATGATCACAGACATATAGTAAAGTTGGTCTTGAAAAGGTTGACATTGGGCTTCCTGATTAGTCCACTCAAAGTCCTGAAATCAGTTCAATTCAAAAATACTTTTTTGATCCCAAAGGGAAATTAAATATAACTCATACTAATTCAAGATTCTTCAAAGAGTTAAATGACCTATGCTTCAGACTCATGGCAGGACTAAGCTCTACCGACTCTCCTGTGAGGGATGGTTTATGTAAAATTGTGGTTTCTAAAGCCTCCCCAGTCAAACAGAAAGCCTCATGGCAGTCTGACCTGGTGAGAATGAGCCGATCGAGGTTGATCCTCTGCTGCTTGGCGATCCAGGCCGCTCGGTACAGCCTCTCGGCCGTCTTTAGCACATCGCTGTTGAGCCTCTGGATCAGCTGCTTCTCCGATGCCACGTACAGCCGCTCCTGCTTTAGGTGGTGGGCCAGAGTGTGGATGTCTGGCTTCACCATCTTCACGGGCTCACGCAGACCGAGAACGAAATGGCTGCAGAACGAATGGAGACAAAAATCTGAAAATGAGACAAAGTCAAAAGCTCCAAAAAAAAATCTTTTAATCAAAACATCTCAGAGATACAAGTGACGGGAAATAAAAATCCTGTTAACCAGGTGCCATAAATAGTTGCATAATGCCTTTTAATGAAGCTTAGAAGAGGTTTTTTGAAGTCTGGGAAAACGGACCACAGTGATATCATCAGGGTTATCGCTGCTTGGGTTTCAGTTCCATTATTCTCCAAAAAAGGAAGTCAGCATTTATGGTTGAATGGATTGCACCATAAACCCTTCCAGTCACTTCATTGGAGAACTCTCAGAGCCATGGCTTAAATTATCTCATGAAAACAAAAAAGATCCCACTTTTTGCTCATCTAATGAGAGCTATCTATTCAATTCAATTAAAGAACAACTTTAATCACCCCAAATGGAAATTAAATGCTTCCGTAACTGCAGGGTTTCACCTAGAAACTTACCAAGGCGCGTGGTTCGGGAGCTAAGGCAGTCATCCAGAGGCCTGTTGTATTATTGTTTTAAGGTTTAAATGGCTCTAGTGGCCTTTATTGGAGAATGGTTTGACAGGAAAGTAGGTCATGAGAGAGGGGGAAGACATGCGGGGGAAGATATTGGGTCACCAGGCCCGATTTCGGGCCACCAGGCCAGAATCGGCTTAGTAGCCGATTTCAGCCACCAGGAATCACCCTGGTGGCCGGAATCGGCCTCCATGGACATGGTCGAGGCCATGATCATGGAGGCCTCGACCAAGGCATCCTTACATGAGCTGGGCTTTTTTTTACGAGTTGTAAATACTGAAGGCTGGGGACAGGAAGAATTTTCTGTAGCAGTCTGGATTACAGCGGATCTGACAAAGCCTCTGATTGAAGATACTCTGTTGTTGTATGGCTGATAAGAGCATTTATGGTATTGATCTTCATCTTATGAAGTATCCCGAATTGCACGACCATCTCCAAAGGTTTCACCGCACTTTTCTTTATCAGCTTGTTTATTTATTTTTATTTTTTTACTGAGGATAGGTTTTTTAGAATCTTCTAAAAAAACAAAATAATGTATGAAGAACTTTTACTCAGCTGGACTTGGAAATGGTTGTGTTTTCTCCTAAGTATTGCGTGAACATTAGTTTGAGTGATGACAGCCCCATCATGCGAGGGAAATCATGATTTGCATTCTGTATTCTTTTCACAAGGGGCCCAATGACAACAAAAGAAAGCTCTAAAGCGCCAGCAGACATCACATGGCCAAAAAAAATGCAAATCACTCTTTCTATTCAACATACCCACGGCCATAATATGCGATCCAAGCTGAGTGCATGAAATCTGAATGATTTCTAAGTGAATCCTTCCCTCAAAAGCCTCTTTATAGTCGGCTGTTTACAGTGAAAACGGAGATTAAAGTGTGGAATTGGGGCTCCGGGCAGAGAATAGGACAGGGACAAGAGAAAACCGCCTGAGAGTGGGAATGACTGCGAGGCACTGTCAACCCAAACAATCTAACAGACAGTCACAGTGTTTTTGTTGATATGCTTGACAAATTAAATTGCTTATGTGTTTTTAAGACAAAAGATAAGCTCTACAGTTAATTACTGTATCAAATCATAAAGAAAAAGGCCGTTGAAATACCAGATGTTAAAATTCTGAAAATGACCCAAATTTGGGAGGACATCAAACAATTCATTAGATTTAGAAATGCAGTTTTTTCTTTTTGGTGCTGGTATCAAAGTTCTCATACTGCATTCTACAGTGAGATAAATGTAGTGACTACTGGGCTGGAAAATCTTTCAAAATTTGACAATGCTAGTCAACCAGCAGATCATTTTGGTGTAAAGGAAGACAAAGCATCACCTTTAGTCTTCCAACATAACCTTAGAACTTAACAGTCGTCTTAGTTGAATCTTTGTTCATTTCCCAACTAATTTCTAAACGCCTAAGTTACTTCTCCAATTGTACTTGATGGAGAACTTCAATAAAAACCAGCAGTCTTACACTGTATCAATATCTGCTTTGCTGTTTCCCCAGTAAGACTTGAAACATCATCAGCAACTTCCAACACACAATGTCATCAACCAAGAATGGACTGCATAAACCTTGGAATGCTATTGAAAACAAAATTGTGATAATTTATTTTATCAATCCAAAAAACTCAAAAAGAAAAGAAAAGAAATTAGATTGTAATTTGGGTCGGTCTGGTGATATAGATAAAAACACACTGTTTTCCTCAGGAATAATCCCACTCATAATTTGTCAACTTGAAGCTCTTAAAAAACTATTCACCATTTAGGGAAACATGGATTTCTAAACATATTCACATCAGTTTGCTTTATTATTACTGTATTGTTATTAGAAATAGTAGCAATATGTTTCATAGGTTCACTTTTTCCACCAACACATTTAGAGTATCTTATATTACGTCATATTTGTTAGGGAAAAATAGCAGTATTTCATCCTGAACACAAAATAAAGCTTAACAAGATATGTTGTTTAAAATGTAGTGTGCTTTGTACGTTGCTCTCTTTTTGTGAACCTAATCTTTGAGCAAATTGGGAGTACAATGACAATTGACCAAAAATACATTGTGCAAACCTAACATTTTCATGAACCGTTAACAAAATTCACAATTGTAGAACATTACTTACCTTCCCGTTTATCTTAAAAGAATGCATTAATTCCACTATTTTGCCACCCTTACAAAAAGCTTCATTGAATGCTCATGGAGTGAATTGCTGTTTAGAAAGCAGCCTCCTAAATTGTTTCCACAACAACATCAGTGAAATAGTTCTGTGTAATCCATTTAGAGAAAGACTATTTTTAATCCAGTAACCAGATTAATGTAACTGGCAACCATATTACCACCAACTGTGGAACTCTTCTCCTCAAAAACCCATCAGGCTCAAGCTTATGACTCACTTTCACATGCACAATCATATTCTTAACACAGAGAATTCTTCACACAGAAGTGAAAAAGGCAGTCAAGATACTAAGTGGCTAGCAGGAAGGAGGACCGCTGTCACTGGGCTGTGCGCCCGTCAGCTCTGTTAAAATCCACAGTTTAGAGATAACTGGTGAGTCAGTCAGGGAGAGCGCTGGGGAACTCTGAAGCAGAAGAGAAACCCAGTAACGCACTATGTGGATAATCCGCAACTCTGAAGTGTCCTGAATGAGGATGCTAATCTTAGTACAGGAGGCGACAGGCACTAAATATTCCTAACATGAATCACGACAGGGCCAGTTGTTCAGCAGAGTCATTTATAATTCTAACAAGGTAGAGAAAAATAACAGGTGAGGCGAAAGCAAGGCGAGGAGACAGGAATTTTGTACGCCAGACCGATCAGGTTTGGAACACTGGCCAGTCCTCCTCGTACATGATCCCACACACATTCAGGCAGCCCAACCAAAAGTACAAAGCGTCTCTGACGGCTATTAAAAGGATTTCACTTTCCACTAAAGGCATTCGTGACTCTGAGCCAACATCCTCTTCACACTTCCTTTTCTGAAAATTTCTTACACTGCTCAGCAAGCAAATAGTACAACTGAAGCCCGTGTAGTTTATCAAAACGGACCCTTTCCTCCTTCTGAGAAATCTTTCCGGAAAACTTTATAAATTCCAGCTTTGAGTGCTTGGACAGATTTTCAGCTGGGTGAAGAGTAAAAAAAATAGACAAACATTTTACCTGGCTTAATTCCTCATTCTCATCTGGAGTACCTTGGTCTCACACACCTGCCTCCCCCCCTCGCCCTGCTTTCTATAACGCTTCAGAGACCACAAATTGAAAGGAAGAGCTGAACATGTGACTTTGTATTTAATAAATCCAGAACTTTATGTTTGACACGATAAATGATTATGCTAAAAACACTGAGGTACTTCAGCTGACGGTTACAGAGTAGCTGTGGAATGTGCTGTCAGCACTCAGACTGCAACTGCATCAACATCTGTGTTATGGTTAGCAACAATGCTTATATGAGGTTAAACAATAGCTAAACATTAACGTCTACTGGACAGGAGGTCAACTGAACTTTAATGAATAATGCGCATCAGTTCTAACACTACATATTACAAAAAGAAAACAAATAATGTAACTTAAAGTATCTTCGAAGAGTTGTGGATGGTGATGCTGTGGGCAGGAAGGATGTCCAGTAGCAGTCAGTGTTGCAACAAATCTGAAATATGATTCAAAAACCAGGCAGAGAGACATGATCCTTTCCTATTATCATCAATGGAAGAAATGGTTTGTACTTCCTTCTTTTCTCTGCTCTGCATCCATGATGCCTCCGTTTCAACGCTTCTGGTATTTTGGGGCATAGTTCAAGTATTATCTGAGCGTTTTAAATGCTAATCAGCATCTCCCAGTTGTTAAAACAATATCTTGCTGCCTCAATTACGCATCATAACTGACGGAAAGTAAAAAAGTAAAGCAATAATCCATCCAGTTGCACAACATCCAAAACCAAAGGGGACAATTGTCCAAACATGCAATGCCTCACACAAAAAAATTCAAAATAATGAACCAAAGTAAACAAAAAGAACAAATTATAACTACCATACAATTGCCACCATGAACGACGCAATTCTAAAACTAATGTAAAGAATTGTGCATCAACATGAATGTACAATGAAGCAATTTAAGGATACATAAGACTACTTTCTGCAAAAATAATTATTGTTCATTCATAATCATGCTACTTTAGTGTTGAAAATATCCTGCAAGCTCCAGCATTTCCTCACTACATAAATCAAACATGTACGACAACCTTTCTAGTACAAAACTCATTTTTCAAAAAACGGGGCTGGGGAGGGGACACATTAAGGAACATGAGACTGTTACATTGGGACAATCGGTTCCAGGACACACAGTCTGCACACTTCAGATCTCAAGTTTTTCTAACAGTGATCAGAACAGCAGGCTCATGTTACATCTTCTTACGGCAAAGAATAATGCATTACCATTAATAAAACAGGCTTTTAGACATCCGGATAGTTTTCTATTCAGTGAAGGCACAATAATAGAGGTGTATTAGTTCACCCACAAATGTAAGATCGCCATTATCCATCATTAAGAATAGTGATTGGTTGGTATTTTTAAAGCTGAACAGCAGCTAAGAGCGCTAAGTGCTACAAGCCACACAGCATCGGTTCTGATCAGCAGAACTGCAGCAATGGGCTTGAAACATGTTAAATTGTACCTGTAATACAGTTATAATGATCAGAGTCATCAATGTGCTTCAGGTGGTACTAAATAGAAGAAAATTAAACAACTAAAGTGTAAGCTTGCTAGATGACTATGAATAAGTGCTTTATACCATGATAGTTTCATCAACAAAATAACAGACTTACAATTTGCCACTGATTAGGGTTGGGTTCTCAACTAAAGCTTTAAATGTTCAGTGTAGCTCAGTGGCTAAAGCTAATCATGGGGCAGAAGAGCGCTGTGACAGAGGTTAAGGTTAATGAAGGGGGTGAAGGGTATATAAATGTGACTTTTTGAGCTAAATATCATGTTAAAATGTTATTCCCTCATCAAAAACACACCTGGTGTGTTGCTTTGATTTCTTTCACACATGTATGAGAAATCCTTTAATCTCCCATGGCAACCACTCATGGGTACCCAAGCATGCTCTCACAAATTGCCGCCTATTTCCACAAAGCTCCTCCTTGGAGCTACAGCTCCCACTGAGCTTCCACAAACCAAAGAATGGTTGTAAACAGCATAATGGAGGAGCACTGTTATAAAGGCGGAGTGCTGAAAAGAGTAGGAGCTTCTTAAAGAGACATAGGCCAATTTAAAGACAAATTGTGAAGCGAAACTTCAGCATTTTTATAACAACTGAGGATAACATAGTTACTTGATTGTGCTAAAATATGGCACTATGTGCCAGAAAAATATGTAATACTGCCCCTTTAAAATATATCCCTCAGTTATTGGTGCACGCCTTGTAAACGGGCTGTTGTTCAACAGGTGCATGTTCTGGGCAGAAGTCCCTTAATTCACAAATAAAGCTCAAACATGGGTTGTTGTTTTGTTTTTTTTACCCCTCCAGGGGGCTCTAGTGGGCTCTAGTGTCCCTTATATGACAGTGGGCTGACAGGAAACAGGGAAGGAGAGGGGGGAAGACATGCGGCAAATGTCGTCGGGTCCGGGAGTCGAACCCGCGACGGCCGCGTCGAGGACTGAAGGCCTCCAAATATGGGTCGCGCTAACCACTACGCCACCACGGCACGCCCAAACATGGGATTTTTAATCAAACAATAGAAAGCAATTATAAAGTAGCCAGCATATTTCAAAGTTAAAGGTGGAGTTTATGACTGATGATGATTTTTTGCTAATTCCACTTACTATTTAGAACTATAATAAACTAGTTCAAACTAGTTCTTTCTAGCCATACAGCCAAGAGCAGCCATTAATTAAGTGGATTTGAAGCGTAGGCGATTTCACACCATCTGTGAGAGAATGTGGTTGCAGTAAAGCTGAGTTTTAGTTAAGATTTGTAAAACAAAAGGATTTTGGCATTTTAATGTATTTTTTAACATCTGCAATAGACATCACAATTGGGGTGGTTATGATTACTAAATGTAAACATCAGTGTCTGTGTAAACCTTGTAATGTAGACCTTAACTCCAATTTACAAAAATCTGCCAACTTTTTAAATCAGCACATTCCATAACAGATTTCTAAAGCTGAAAGATCAACTTTATTTCTCCCACTACATTTTTTCTATCTTCTTCATATCTATTAAAGTCAGTTCTGGATCAGTTCACTCCTTTAACAACTTGACAAAATGTCCAGAGTGTCCTACCTGTGCTTCCAGTTGACGGAGGGAACAACAACCAAAGAACACACTTATTTTATGTGTCAGATAATGATTCCTAATTTATAAGAGGAGCAAAGACGATTCAGCGCAGATTCATAACCTCAAACCGTTCCAAGAACAGGCGTTAAAAAAGGTTTATCATCCGATATACTCTGTGTAAGTTCCTGACCGTTTCAGAGATACATTAATTCTGGATGAGCATGGGCATCACAATCCAAAAACAATGCATAGAAAGATTGTTTAGGAAAGCTGAAACATTCAGTTTAAAATGCCAAACTCAGATCTTCTGGGAATTGTACAATCAATCAAAAATTAATACTATGTACATCTGGAATCAGATAACTATTACAATAGGGTCAATGAAACATTATGGTTCAGCGGAAAGGAACATTAAGGTCTGAGTCAGAATGAATGCAAGCAAAATTCATTAGTAAGTCGGAATATCTGTCATAACTGAACAAACGTGTAATGAGGGAGTGTAATCACATGGGCCTTATTCATCCAAGTCACATTTGTCACTAATTATGAAAACTGACAATTTATGAGTAATGTGATTAAATCAGCAGAACAGTTGAAGTAAAAGCTTGTTGACTAAGCTTCACATGAAGTTGGTGAGAATTTAAAAATGAGTAATCTCTTAACGTTTACATTAAACACAAAGTACTAAAGTACAGACAATTTAGGAGATGCAGTGTAGTTTCTAGAACGTCAATTATTAACTTTGCTATGACGTTTCCATTATTTTTCAGCAAGTAATGAGTGGAAAACATTCTCGTTTTAATGGAAAACACAACAGAAAAACAATTGTCCCATTAGTCACCCTACTTATTGTTGTCATTACAGTATCTTAGGGAAAAATGAGGACATGATTATGTTCGTCTCCTCCTTAATCTCCAGTTGCTACAAACAGCTGCCAGTAATATTTGGTGTTTAAACATTTTATCGTGTCAAATGACAGCATGCTGTTCAACTACCACCCCAGGCCTAACTCGTTTCAGCGTCCCATCATCTATTGTGCAGCTTGGTATTTTAGCTCGGACATTCCTCTCACGGGCTGGAGGGGGACACATTTTGTCAAACTGGCAAATGTTTTAAGGCATAAAACTCAAAGTCCTACTGTTAAAAGATGAAGAAGAAAACCTGGTAAGTAAGGCAGTCAATAAATTCCGATAGCTTTTATGAACGTCAAGTGAGGTTTTTATATAGCCAGCTAAGGTGGCTTGTGCAGGGCTCTTTCTCTATGTAAAGTACCATTGAATAACCAGTTTGACGGATAAACACAACGGGGGAAAAGGAAGGCAGTAAAAGAAACCAAAGGGCAACAAACGGACGAGTAAACGACAAAGTGTGTGTTTGCACTGATTTGGAGGAGGGGCGCAGAAAGCAGCCTGGTGAGCAGGCTAACATTAACGTTAGCAATTCTAGCAACGAAAGCTAAGGATAAGCTAGCAGACTTAGCTTAGCTTTCGACTATGAGGTCCACAGAGACCAGACGTTGTTCAAAATACTTGGCGTGACGACGGTCGTGCTACTTACCAAATGTAACTGGCCTCTGCAGGTTATTCCCGGAGTCTCTAAACACGGCTGGTCATTAGACTTGTCAGGTCAGAAGAACAGTTTGTTGGCGGTTAGCGGTTTAACACAGGCTGCGGCTAAACAGGACTGTCATTCGCTGTCATCACGAGGAGACATGCGCAGACGGGGGGTTGTTGCTGTTAAAGGGAGCTTCCCACTTTAAAATAAACAGGTATGTACTGTGCATCTTACAATGTGAGCAGACATGCACACTATTCACCAGTGCTTTGGGAAATTATCCATATGTTTAAAATTACCCACGGTACATTAAAAAAAATATATGTATATTTTTATTATTATTCCAACGGGAAAATAAATGTTGTTGTTGTTGTGTGTACTCATCATCCAAGTATCTTCAGAGAGTTGTGAATGGTGTTGCTCTGGGCAGGAGGGCTCTCCAGTAGCAGTCCATCTACCAACAACTCTTAGGCCTCTTACTGAAAACTGTTGATGCATGATAGTCTCGTGACTGTCATGACATGGTAACAGCTCAACATTCAGGGACAGAGACGATATTTCACAGTAGCATGACCTGGATAACACTACCATATGTTGTTAGCATGCACTGCTAATCCACCTCATTTGCCTTTGCCACTTTCTGCTATGTTGTCCTGCTATGCACCCATGAAGCCTCCGTTTCAACTTCTTTAGGATTTGGGGGTCATAGTTCAGATATTACTTGAGTTTTGGGGATGCCAATCAGCCGTTCCCAGTTGTGGGGGGGGGGAAAAGGTTACGCAGCATAACAACAGTCAGTAAGTAAAAAAGAAAGAGCACAAAACCTTTCAGCTTCATAGCATCCAAAGCCAAAGGGAGTAATTGTCCAAAAAGCAATGCTTCAACCAAAAAAAGATGAACAAAAGATGAGTCCGCAAAAAGAACACATCAAAACTAATGTAGCAGAGCTATTCTAACATGATGTCAGTACAAACTGCACAAGTCTAAAATGTTTTTGTGATCTTCCCTTTTTTCACAAAAATAATTTCTATCTGCAGAACTACTTCTCTGGCACCATTCTCAAACCAAATTTACTTCTATACTTTTCCGTATTTTTTTATCTCATGATAGTATTGTAGTGTGGATTTATCTTGTCATGTCCCTTTCTTAATTTCACATCAGTTAGGCAGTATGTTTGTTTTCTATAAAGAAGAGTCTGAATCACTTTTATTGGTAAATCAGACAGGAGCGAATAACGAGTGCTGCTGACTACTTTATTGCCTCTGAAATCAATCATAACATTGATCTGGGAATAAGACTGACATAACCATGTTGAGTTTCCATTTTGAAAAACCAGTGGGACTTGCCCTCTGTTGTAATTTGTAACAAACTAACTAGTATTAACATAAGAAACTAATACCTGCATTTTTTTTCAATTTATTTATTCAAACATTAAAGGAACTCAAAGTTCACTAGTAGAGGTTGCTCAATATGGCGTTTCGGGCCTCCATATGTTCAAGCAGGTTATCGAAAATATTAGTGGAAGTAGTAAGTGTTTTCCTCCACTTGGTTGTGCTCTAACAACAGAAATGCCACAGAGCCCTTGAATAAGCAACACTATACAACACACACTAAGAACTGATGCTCACTCACATTTTGTGCAAAAACATTGTTTAAACAAGTCACTATGCTGATAACTGGAACTAAATCATTCAGAAAAAAATTATTAAAAATAAGATTTGGAGCACAGCTACTTAGCTAACATGTTAACAATCCCCAACCTTACTTTATCTGCCTAATAATGCTATACTAACATGTATCTCACATTCAATTGAAAGACTTAAAGGACTAACAACATTGGATTCAGTATGTATAAAATATTTAATTTAAGTTTCTTTAAAAATATTTGTTCAAGTTTGACGTTTGTTCAGGCAGCTGAAATCTCGGTTGAGCATTTAAAGTGGTGTTGTTGCTAAATGGAACTGCATTAAGTCTAAACTAAGTTAAAATATTTCACACTTGGCCACTTGTTAAAATCCATTTATTATATATTTATACAGAGGTTAGAAACATCACAAAATAGAAACTTGAAGAGAGCTCTTGCACAAAGATATATAATCCAGTAAAAGAGCAACCTTAGCTTAGTGAACAAGGGCAATTAAAGCAGGCTAAGTTCAGTGCTGGAGCTTTGTTAAGAACTATCATTTTAGGACTCATGTCTTAGTGCAAACAACTCTTAATTTAAAGGAATTATTCATTTTTTTATAGTAAAATAGGATTTTACAAATCAAGGTTGCTCTTTCATTGCATATGGTTAAATTCAGAATGTGTGGTGGTAATAGTTTCAATGAGGTCAAGATGTTCAAATGATCCAATATCCAGTAAATACTGTGTGATATACCTCTTGCATTTTTAAGCAGCAGCTGTTGTCAACATAATAAATTCACTTATAAGCAAAAGCAGTTTAAAATACTTAAATATAAATAACATGCTTTGAGCAAAATAGTTATCTATGTACAGTTCTAGTTAAACAACCTATATCTAAAGCTCTTAATACTTTAGAAATATCTATCCCATACATTGCTCTGTGTCAAATGCATTTGTTTGTTCTTAACTGAAGGCCACTTTCATACTAAGCAATTTTTACAAGAATGACATCAAGCATTAGTATTAAATGAGATAAGCTCCAACTAAAATGCTTAGTCAGACTGGCAAAAAAAATAGATGGTTCGATTGTACTTCTTTGTCTATGAAACATCATTGAATAAAGTGTTGCTAAATAATATCCACATAACCATACCAAGGAAATACTTGAATACAAACAGTTGTAATATTACAACCACTGCAACATGGCATTTCAATTTCTGATATAACATTTGATAGTGAAAATAAAATTACCATTGCAATATGGTATGGGCTGGCTTTACTACAATATGGAGTGAATGGATGTGCACTCCCTGAATAATATGTGCTTGATATATTGTCTTTCTACACTTTAAAACACCTGAATAACTGGGTTTAAGCCTAGTCTACATGCAGGCTATAAGTTCTTCTGAGTGCATCATGATCGAAACAAGTCAACACAGATAAACCTTTAAAAGTGCATTTGTTTTGTCTTTGAATTGGGGGAGAGTTTGGGAACAGACAAAACTAAGAGAGCGTGAGAAAATGAGTAAGTTAAGTCACATATTTATACATATACAGTTGTTCAATTTTCCAAACCACCATATGAATTAACAGTAAATACAATTAGTGCTGCTGACATCATTATTGTTACTATTAAGTGCTATGCTATATAATATCATCTAAAAGATGAGGAGTACCCAACCAGTCAAGTGTTCTTGGCTCAGATGCCGCCATGATCATGCACATGAACTGCTTCCCTGTTCTCTTGTCTATCGGGTAAATTGTTGTGGGAGTGAACCTTTTGTTACTCTCCACAAACTCGCACAGCTGATTATAGATTTTGGGGTACTCATGACGGAGGAAGACTCCCCTGGTCCTGAGTTCACGCTGGATGTTGACGAAGCACACCTCCCTCGCTTTCCTTCCCTCCTCCCCTTCTTTGTCAATGTCGGGTGTGCCTGGAGGTGGTGTGAGAATGAGAGTTTCCATTTCTTCATCCTTCTTGAGCACTTTTTTGTCTGGACTCGAGGAGGCCAAAGACACCTTTGCATATTTTCTAACTGTTGGTGCTGGGACCCTTGGTGAAGGTCTGTTAGGCACTAGTTCACCAACAGCTACTGATACATTCAGAAGGAAACATTCATTGGGGTCATATTCATTGCCTGCCTGCTGCAATTCCTTGCAATATTCTCCTAGGTTGTCCTTAAATCCATCCAGCTCTCTAAGAGACAAATATGTAGGAGATATGAGGAGGCTTTCCAGTCCAACTTGCAAGAAGTTCTCTGCAGTCTCTGGATTTGCAAAACCCAAAAAGAGAACTCCTCTCCCTCTGGAGAGGTAGCCTGCTTTAGCAATGCGTGAGAAGGCCTTGTGGATTTCTGAACTCTCTCTGCAGAACTTAAGGGTATGCCGACACACACTGCTGACACGACCATACAGACATGTCTCTTTATGGATCTCCCAGTCATCTCTACGACAATTTCTTGAGCAGTAAAAGGTATAGCAACTGTGACAGGACTTGAAGTACAAGCAAGCATTGAACATGCTCTCAATCCGATTGCACTTCTTATTAGCACATGCCATAGTGTCATCTTCATCTGTGCTGTGGTCTGGAGAACATTCTTCTGCGCTCCTTTGGAAAGCATCACACCCACTATCAGGATCTTTCAATGTGTCTGGGCTGGATTTAGAGGATGGAAGCTGTCTGCTGAGGCATTCTAAGTTTTCGAGTCCCGGGGATTCTGTGTTTTTGTCGTTGTCTTCAGTGATCAGATGTTTTAACTGGTCTAAAAGATTTTCACTGGACTTTTTGCTCGTTGGGGGTTTGTAGTCAACCACCAAATCAGCTAAGAGTTCATCCAGTTGTTCCAAACTCTGCTGGAGGGAGAAGTTATTATGTTTCCTTTCTTTGGTGTTTTCTGTCTCTGTGTTGGACTGCTTCTTTTCATTAAGTAGCCTCTGAGTTGATGCCTTATCACCATCAGAAGTATCCCAGCTGACAGAATGGACATCACGACGCCTGGCATTTCCTGCACATAGGTCATTGTCTGTTATGGTGATCTCTGGAGTAACAAACCAGTTCGCACTCTTAGAATTTCTCCATGGTTTGTTTGAATTCCTCTCCAAAGAGTTCTCTGATAAAGATAGCGCAGCATAGCGCCTTGGTGAACTCGAAAGGTTAAGTATGACCGGCTTAGCTGTAACATCAGAGGTTGTCCCTTGCCTTGCTTGGTGAAAGAGATTTTCATAGCTACGTCCACGCGGCACAGTTTGCTCTCGTTCATGCCGTGGACAGATGATGTTGTCCCAAGACTTAGAGTGGTTTTTGACATCAGCTCCAAGTCGACTGGCCTCTGTGTAGCTGTTAGTAAACCATGGAGGAATGCTGAGGTCTTGTCTCACTCTTGGTGGTGTGTTCTGTGATGAGTGGCTGGAGAAACCAGAAATACTAGAGCGATACCAGTCATCTGAAAAGGCCTGAGACATTCGAGGGCGTCGATAACCCTCTGTGTTGTATAGCCTTGGTGGAAAGTACTGCTCTTCAGGAGAGAGCGGTTTAGAATAAAATGACCTTGAGCTATTCATATTGTATGGAGTGAACCGACTGTCTTCTCCATAGTAAGCTCTAGAAAGTGGAGTTTGGGAAAAATATGAACCTCTCTCACTTGTGGAGTAAGGTCTGTTATATACAGAGTGAGCTGCCTCTCTGTTGGTAAGGTGGTCGGTATAGTATGACCTCACAGGAAGTGTGTGCACCCATCGAGTCCTTGGATCATACTGACTTGGGGTTGTACTACCAAAACTGGTTAGGCTGGACCGATCATCCTGGAAATACGTCCTAGCGTAGGGATGAAGTGGATACCGGACAGCATCCTCTGTATAGAAAAACTTTGTTGGTATGTTAGGATTAGAATAGGCTCTGTGTTCTTGGCTCAGATATGGTGTTGTTGGTGACGGCATCCGGTGTGTGTCTAGATGCTGGTAAGAGATCGGAGACATGCTGGTGGTATAGAGATATCCTTGTCTAAAATCTCCACTATAGCATTCGCTTGGAGTTGGTGTTGGAGAAGAGGCAATGTGCCGTGGGACATATAAACCAGACCTGCTACTGGCCTGCGAGTACCTTTGCCAAAGATGTTCACCATGTGTGTTGGGAATCTGCCTTGATGTGTGCTCCAGTACAGCAGCATCTGGTTTGATGTCCACACGGCACCTGACATGAGGGCTTACAGCAGGTTTTTCAGTTTTATCCTGCTCAAAACAGTCTGAGACATAGAGGGGCGTGTGGGGCTGTAGTTTAATAGGATGCACCTCATTCAAGAAAGGCTTGCTAGTGGATTCTCGTTGGATTTCAGCAGTCCTCATGAAATCTGAAACAGCCTGAGATCCGTCCCTCCCATTCCTGGCTTGTGGTGGAGATACAGAGATGGGGACAGGGGTGAGGGTAGCCTTTAGTCTAGGGGCACTTTTAGACCTTGACCTCTTTTTGGACTCTGACCACGTAAGATAATTTGTTTTGTCTTCGGTAGCTTGCTGCTGGAACTGCTTGGTATTAAAAAGGTCAGGAGATGAAAATCGAAGATGGCCTGGCTGATCAAGTCCATTCCAGAGATCTTTGTTTAATGGCTGATTTTCAGGCCTGTTGTAGTGTTGCTCCATTGAGGAGAAGGACTGTGGGTCATCCAGGGATTCAATGAAGTCAAAACTACGGCAGTGTCTTTTATTAATTATCTCCGATTTATCGAGCATTTTCAAGTCACATTGCTTTGAGGAATGGAGAGAAACGGAGTGACCAGTAATGTCGCCTAGTGTGATGTCCCGGTACAGATTTGACGCCAGTATCTCAGGGGGATGGGTTCTGGTCATCTTGAAGAAACTTCACGGCTCTCCTGTCAGTTCCATTTAGGATCAAGACCGCCTAAGGAAGAGACAGAGTGACAAAAGAAATGCATTTTTCATCATATTTCTATTTTTCCTAGAAGCCACAAACAGATATGTAATGGAAACCCAGTGCTTTAAGTAAGTATTGCTCAGGGACAACAACTGATACCAACAAAGGTGCCTCTAAGTAAATAGTTAGATACTCTGTTACTTTGTATGGTTGCCATGGCAAGAATCATCCCGCATCACAGTATGTAAACAAAGTAGCAATCATTTTTTTATTTTATCTACAACTACTACTCAGTGGTAGTTGTTATTGTGTCTTGTCTCTATGCTGTAACTGCGAAGTAATTTCCCTGCTGGGATGAATAAAGTACTTCTATTCTATTTACCTCTTAAGGCTTGTGTTAACAGTTAACATAAAAGAGTAATCAAGGGATATACGTTTTTTTTAGACAAGAAACAATTCTAAAATAGGATATAAGTAATCATTCTTTAGTAACTTAGTTAGAGAAAGAAATGGAAAAAAAATATGTATACATGGCAGTACACACAACAAATTGGCATTTATGTGCAATTTGATCCAAAAATAGTTTTTATTGATGCTCCTAAGATGCATTGTTGCCAAAAACAGCAAAATAACTTCAGCTTAGGTTTAATTTATGATAATAAAAAAAAAAGATTTTATTTCATGTGGGTTTTTGGGTTTAACTTATACACTATCCTAATTCCATATTATTGCTTCAATCCAGGATTTTTGAGTTGTAATCAATCCCAATATCACAGTTTAATATCTGTCATTAGAAAAATTTTCAATGCTTTTACTTAAATTCAATGCTATTTTTGTTGTGATGAAAACTGCCAGCCCTACGTTCAGTTAGGATCATTTCATGCATTTCAACATTTAACTTCAGAGCTGGTAAATCTGTTTACAGACTGCTGAGGCTAAGTAGGGGAGCTAGGGTCAAAGGACTTTAAAACTTAACAGTAGTTTAAATATTCTGCTGCTGTCAACTCCTTAGCTTTATTGAGTTGTAGCCACTACATCCAGCCCCTACTTAACAAACGTCTCTGCAACAACTGGTCATTAATTATTCATGACAAGGTGATTAAGAGAATTCACTTAACAGCTGAATGAAATAGTATTTTACTATTTGGCATGATGAACATATAACAGGGACTCATTTTTATGAGGGTTCCAAGGAAAACATGACATTCTGATATTATTTTTTAATACTGCAACGTCAGTATCGATTGGCATTAACATACTTATTTGCCACTCTTTCTTTTCCATCACCCCAATCTCACAGCTGCTCTATCCGAACCTTGGGACTTTGATCATAATTGAGATCTATAAAAGGTGTGAAAATGAAAAAATAGTGAACATTTCTCCAAGCTGCAAAACATATTTTCAGCGACCAGGTTTTTAATTCAACACTTAATAAAATACCGTGATCTACCAAGTGCACTATAGGACACATTGTGATGACGGCTGGTACGTCGTGCAACCCTATTTTTATTTAGCAGCTAAAACTGTTAGGACTGTAAGCGTGGCTAAGTTTAACATCTGCCTTACTGTGTTATTTCTAGATTGTATACAGTCATATATAATAGACTGGAATATGTGTTCTGATGAGGCTAATTTTGTTAGATTAAAAATATCTTTTGAAAATAACAATCTAAGTAGGTATTAAACATACTTTTTCACTTAGCCCACATTAGTGAATTTAAAAACTGTTATTTTTGGACTGATGCAATGTTCTAATGTTAAATTTGAGATGAGAATTGTTATAGTAACAAACTTGAAAACATCAGTCTGTGAGTAATTAAATAGTATACTATGTTTCACTTAGTGAACGGAGTTAATGAAATAAATTAACTTTTGAGTAATATTTTAATTTATCAAATGGGTCTGCATTTGTACAGTGTGTCAAAGTCTTCACGTAGGTTGCCAAATTCTCAACTTTCATGTTCCATGGAGATTGCTAGCTACTTTCCAGTTAGCCTTCCTGTTGTCTGTTTGAGCTCTCATTGTTTGCCACAGTTTTTGCCTCGGTTTTTAATACTTCAACAATTTAAGGTACTTTCCATCATAACAAATACCTGACATCTTTCTCCTTTTCTCAGTGCTAAAATATTTAAGAAGAAAGTGATGCTACAAAGCACAGTGCTTCTCTGCAGCTACAGACTGTCTACTAACAGCAGGCTTCCATGAATTAATATATATAACAATATTTTTTTATTAATTTATGGGATTGTTCTGTGGTTTATTTAACTATGCGCTAAATATAATGTGTTTCTTTGTTTTATATACATCAGTTTTGTGTTTTTACATGAAAAATTATAATTGTAACAAGTTAAGTAAGTTTGACATTCAGATAGTCTTACAGTTTTTTGCTTTTCAAAATTTTACTGTTGTGCTTTATGGGATACTACTGTACTTTGAAATCCACGGATTTCTATTTTATTTTATTTTTTGCAGTGTACAATATTTTTTTAGCTAACAGCTTAAACTTCGAGAATTGGTCAAAATACATCCTGCAGGAATCTGTGGATGGATCGGTGACCTCAGCGGGATGTCTGAACCAAGAATGAATTCAGATATGACATATGTATAAGAAATCGGTCATAAATAATTGATTAGAATATCGCCCCCTGTCTTTACTATGCAAAGACATAAAATGTTTTAAATAGATAATAAATAATCTCTTACTATTTTTTTTTAATTATTATTTTTATTTTTAGGTTTAATAAGAACACTGGGGACAAAACGTTCCAAAAAGGGGCTTTTGTGTATCTAACACAAACATGGACTTTCTAGTTGGCACTCACCCACAAGCCAACCGTGAGTTACCATCTGTTCATCATGATGAGAGGAGTGACCAGCCATCTCCCCCATCATGTCTCTGCAGCTCACCTTAATATCACGTCTGTTTACAACCAACCTCTACGAACAAACCCACATCATTAGTCAAGGTGCACATGTATTATTATGCTCATTTAAATTATACTAATTTGGGAATTTGCTTTTCTACTTTAAGTGTGTAACATCATTTAAATGTACCCACAAATTAGGCTTGACCCAATAGCTATAGAGTAAAACGTGTGCCTAAATCAACTTGAATGCTTTAGGTTGCACTCTTCTAACAACAAAACAACAAAAACCATGTGTAACAGTCCATTGTGGTCTCATCTGGATTGAAATCGTCGACTTCTAAGTCAAAATTTTATTAAAATAAAACTGATTATATATGCGATAAAAATGTGATCGAGATTTGGGAATTAGTTCACAATCACAACCCACTTCAGATACTTTCATAATTCCATAACTTTCATCTTGACTAGGTAAATATGTGCATTCCTTCCTCCATTCATTCCCCTGCCTCAAAGCTCCTTTGCAGCAGGAACACTGCACTTTCTAACAGTTTAAAGCCACATGCCACATACTGTCTCCATGGCTACAGCCCACAGCAAGGAAACCATTCAGCCCCCCTGCAGTTGCACAAATCTGTCTGAAAATAAAACTGACTAATAATTAGCGGGCATCGCCAATAAACTGGTGCTGAGGGCAATCTGTGGCATGCAAGTAACCATAAAGAATGTTACAGAAACATTTTTTTTTTTAAATTAATATCCCAATCTTGTTTATACGCAGATTGGAAAAGAGTAGTCTTTTCTGTCCTTTAGTTGGGTTTTGCAGGCAGTGATAAATCTAATGCAGATCCCACAGGCCCGTGGGGCGCATTCAGCCTTGGGAGGACTTGCTTTAACGCTCTATTACGCCCCTTTAATTTTAGTGCTGCGGCAATGGCGCACAGGGCCGTCCGCATCCTGCCTTGTCCCTGGTCGGACGCGTTTGAGCTCGAAATGAGATCGGTTTCGGAAAAAATGCGGGAAAGCAAAAAAAAAAAAAAGTTTGGACATTTAGGAGAGGTGCCGGAAAGGCCTTACCGTGTCGGCGGTGAGCTGCTGATCGGATGCGGTGGACATGATGGTGAAGAGCGGCAGCCTGTTATTTCTCCGCGAGTTGAAGCCTCAGCCTTATCGCACCTGCTGCGATTCTCCCGTAGCCGAGCACTCGTCCTTCATGATGTTATCTGCATCACCCAGCTCGTCCCTCTCGCTCTCGCTGGTACCTCTGTGTTGGTGCGTGATGGAGGAGGAGGTGTGTCACAGCTTGCGCCTGTGCGCGTGCCTCTGGGGGCGTGGTTGTGCGTGTTTTTAGCGGGCGGGAGGGAGGAAGAGGGGAGAGGGGTTTGTTGTGAGGGGCGCGGAGGGGACGATCTGGGCGTCGGAGCAAAGCAGCAATGCGGTCTCTGCTGAGATTTTATGGGCATTTCCGGGGGTATTATTTTTATTTTACTGTTTTTTGTGTGCATTTTGCAATGGTAGATTCGAGTTGGAACTGTCCACTATGAGAAAATGCGACTCTGGCACCCCTCAGTCCCACAGATTTTTACAGTAAACTAGTTATCTGCAGATTTTCTCACTTGACTGACTATTGCTGATGTCCCTCCCACACTCTTGGGCAAGAGGTAGAGAAAACCTGTCCTGTGCCAAGATTTTTATATATACAGAGAGAGAAAATAAATGCACTCTAAAAACTGCAAGGTGAAAAATAATCCAGATCCAGTCATTTTTCAACTCAGCTCTGGATCAAATATTAATAATGACATCCCACCTACAGCAAACGGGGACATCATTTAACACCTCTGGGTTCCTCTACAAAATAATTTTGGAAAATGAAGAGGAACTATTTCTTAGTTTTTCTTTCAGTATATTCAACATGTTTGCTATGAATGAAGACTTCAAATATCCTACAGCAGCCTACTGTTGTTAAAGCGGCAGGTCTCCTTGCTCACTCATCTCTTCAACTCAGACCAAAGATTTTCTTTGTTACTCAGAGCGCCTCTTCAAAATATTAACTTTTTGTCTTCAATTCACCTAGCTATTTTGCCATTATCCATAGTTTGCTTTTCCTTTATGATGTCTACAGATACTCGAATGATATTCTTTCAAAGCTTTCAAATAATGTCCTTTTCTTACGAGGCCATCTATTTAGTAGAGTGCACCAGTCCCTCCTGCAGCAAAGCAAACCACATGTTGCTGTAAGGTGCTGCTCTCAGGCTTGTAAGCACTCACCTCTTTCCCTCCAAATTTATTGACAGTCATCATGGCTAAGCAATTCAATTAGTGTCACTAGCATGCTACTTGGCTGCCTCTGCTGTAACACACATATAGCAGCAGAAATCCAGTTTGGGAGTTTGAAAGAGCTAACTCTGTAGCTTTTAGAATATAAAATATGCAATAGCAGCAAGAAATAATACAGCTCTTTCACTTACATGTGACAAATTTACTTTACAAAACAGATTTAAAAAATAACTTGAAAAGAAATTAAATGTTATTTCATTTTTAATTGTGAAGCAGTTTTGTTTGTATGACTGATTTATTGGTCAAAGTCTGAATTTTGGCTATGGATTGCACTAGCTAATGCCAGCTATTTAGCAGGTGAAGGGCTATTTTTGACTTATGTGGACAAATATGTAGTCATTAGCACAGTATATTGACATTGATATTATTATCCAGCAACATTTCATTTCATTTCATACTATAGAAGAGGGTCAGTGAAGTTTGATCAGATTCTTTGAATAGGTCAAAATGGCGGTATGGTCAGCCTCCCTTTCTTCTAACCCAATAAACTAGGGCCAAAGATTTGACTCTTTCTTTGGTTTTTCTGTTGCAACAACATGAATCCATCATTTGGGTTTAAGGATTAACATCTATTAAACAGATGTCCCGTTTGCTTTATGTATGCTTTTTTTTTTTTTTTTACTTTAACTGAATAATCAAATGGTAGACCCACTTTTGCTATTCCAATGTGTGTGTATCCAAACTTGCCTAGCCCATGGATACAGGTGCATGTTGGAAGTTGTGAGTTTAATCCAACAACCTGTTTCCTTTTTCTGGCAAATCTTGTCGTTTCTACACCCATCTCCCCCCCCCGTTCAAGATGCTTCTGCTCCGAACTGCAATCTTACGTCAACCTTCTGCATTGTCTGAATTCATGATGGGGACAGCTGGCTGCGAGCCCCAGCTCAAATCATGTGACTCCAGCAGAGAAACTGCTTACTAAGGCTCTCTCTCCCTGCGGATGGAAGCCACTCCAGACAAACTCTGCTGATCACGGCGGTGATTGTAATGACACTCGGTGACAGAGGTCTGTTTTATCACTGGAAAAATGTGTCTCCCGTGTTAAGACGATGACCAGTGTTGTTCTTCTTTTATGTGTGTGTTTGCATGTTTTGATACGGCAAGTCTTCCTGCCCACTGCACGCTGGTTACAAAACAACCCCCGGCTTACTTACCGAGAACCCATCTGTGACACACCACGTGTATGAGATATGATTCACAAAACATTGGATCTCACATTGTGCATGCAGCATCTCTATGCTAGCATGTGCAGCTTACCGGCTCCGGCATGGCAAACTGGCATCAGCGTGTGTCAGCTGTTGATTAGCAGTGTCTGTCAGCTGGCTGCCAGCAGGTGTCTTGGGCATCTCATAGAGAGCGTGGAGAGAAAATCAATGGCTCTCTGTTGATTAGAAACCTTACTGACGGGGATCAATCAGGCTTTCTACGCCTCAAAGCAGCAGCATTGAAGCAGAGCACTGTCTTGACTGCTCAAACAAGCTTTCATGCTTTTTTTTTCAGTAAACACCCTTCAGTTCTCTGGCTGGCTCCCATTAAGTCTATGTTAGATTAAGCAACTCACTGTAGATTTACTTTCTGGTTTCTGAGTTCCCACTGGAGGGAATTACATAAGAGATGTGGGGATGGACATGCAATCAGAAACCCAGGCATGTACAATAGCTATTGTAGACTGGAAAAATTGCTCATAACTCTTGAATTTTAACACAATTTGAAACGTCACAATCACAAACATTTTTTAAAATGTCTTTTACATCTTTTGTTATTTCATATGATAAGTGGAACCTGTTTGTCCTGCATTCAGCTCTACACATCTTCCTTTCACGTCTGACTCTTCCTCTGTGAGAAAAAAGCACATCTCCAACATGATACGGCCACCATCATGTTTCACAGTGGAATAGATGTGTTCAAAGTGATTTGTTGGCATGTGTTAGTTTTCCAACACATAACTTTTAGATGTAAACCACAAATTCAATTTTAGCGTCATTTGACCAGAGCTCCTTCTTCCACATGTTAGCTGGGTTATGACACCAAAGGCACAGTTATTAGATTTTTATTTGCACAATGTATATGCTTTTGTTTTTGCTCCCAGGTCACATTTATGTGTTCCCTTTTGTTGGCTTAAGACACAGAATCATAATAAAATACGCTGCATTTGTGGCTGTAAAATGGTAAATAGTTTGTCAGTTCAAGCAGTGTGAATACCTTTGCAAGACACAAATGTGGGAGTATGTGAAGTCTGTACTTTTATTTTAGACTTCAACAATGTGTCACAGCAAACAAGGAAAAGGCATTACATAGGGATAATAAAGGCAAAGCCAGAGATGTTGTATATGGCCCCTGCACTGCTGAATATTTCAAACAGCCAGAATTAGACCCCTTCTGAGAGCCGAATCTGAACGAATATTGTTGGTTTTCTGGGATCCACCAGCAAGACATCTAGAGTCAGTGAGCTCACACTGAGAAGGAACAGACGTCCAGCAGAGGAGAATCTGAAGACTCACTGGGAGACGCACCCAGAGTTCCACATAAATCCAGTCAAACCCTGATTAAATCTTTGACAAATTAAACCAGTGAATCCTCTGTCCACGTTCCTGGGCCCAGATTGTCGCGGCTGTCCATGCAGGATGCACACCACTCAGAACTTTGATGAGGATTTAGAGGCTGCCATGTCAAGTATTTAGATGCTTTACAGCTCAGCAAGGGCTCTTCAGATTCCACATTGCCATAATTTTCAGTCCCACTGGATCAGACCAGATTAAGCGCAAATGACTGTTTTCACTGTGCTTTAGTCCCGTGCAGCAGTATTTATCTCCCTCGAACCTTCCCACGTTTTCTCACATTACAACTACAAAGTATTTTATTAGCCAGACTAACACAAGGTAGTGAATACCTGTGAAGGGGAAGGAACAAACGCATGGGTATCAATAGTTTATAGAAGTACCTCAGCTGAAACCGCACGTCTTTTAGACTCCGCATGTGAATTTTTGTCACACGTGAAGAGAAAAATTCCTCCCGGATCAATACAGCTGAAGCTCAATCAGTCAGCAATTATCAAGTCTTCACACAAATTGTCCATTTGATTTAAGTCAAGTTTATATGTAAAACGCATTTCAGCAGCAAAGCAGTTCAAGGTAATTTACGTAACAAGAAAAACAATACATGTACCTTGTAAATTTAAGTCTTTGAATGGTCAAACGTCACCAAACCCTTATTCTGTCTGGTGTGTTCTTTGGTCTTTGCGGTGCTGTTTGTTAGCTATTTTCTTTATGTGTTAGCTTCACAGAACAGCTGGATTAATATATCAAACTACACACACAATTCCAACTACGAATTTGGTGACCTCTGAAAACAACTTTGTTGCAATGGATATCATTTAATGGTTTTAGGATAAAGAAAGCTGAACATATCCAAGTGCCACATTTTTTTTAAAGATGTTTACCACATACCCATTTCCTTCCTCTTCATGATCATGTGCTACCTTGTGTTGATGTCTCAAATAAACCCTCCAAAAAAATGTTGTAATGTTATAAATTATGCAAGGTTCAGAGGATGTGAATACACTTCAGCAAGTCATAATTAGAATAACCAGAGGAGGAGCAGATTTCCCTTATGTATCTGAAACTTCATGGTCTAAAAAATCGCACATGACGAGATTTTATGACAATATTTTGGACAGAAACGAGAAAAGTATTAGACTTAGTTTGCTTGTGCTTAATTAGAACATTGTGACTGCACACGGGGAGCGAGAGAGAGGGAGAACATTTCAGTCCACTCAGAGAAACATTTATAAACAAATTCATGTGCCAGCCAAACCGGTTGGGAGCGGTGTCCATGGCAACCCACACTGAGTAGGAGCAAAAGAGGCAGCGTTGATTTGAAAGGGAATAAAGTAAAGGACTGACGAGAGTTATCCGCACGCAGAGACCTTAAAATCTACGTCACATCGTGAGTGAGAGGCACCGAGGCGAAATGGCTCGGCAAGACGCAAAGAAAGTTCGGCGTCGTGTGGAACGTATACGGCGAGAGGAAACATTGCAGCGAGCATGTGCTCTACAGAGCAGATCGTCTCCAGCTGAGATTGACAGCTTGAAGTGCAAGAGTTGTGTGCATGGCAAATCAGATGAAAAAAAAAAAAACCCTGCAGCGATGCGGCCTTACTCTCGGATCCTCCTACTCTCTGTGCATTTGGGTCAAAGTGGGGAATGCTGTAGTGCAGATATTATTCATAGCTTGCCTGAGCTAAACACAAACTCCTCTGTCCGGGTCTCTGGAGTCCCAGCAAAAAAAAAAAAACATCCCATGGTGAGATTTAATTAAATCTTCATTGCACACACTCTCTCTCTCTCTCTCATCCTTCATCATCTGCCATTTTGGCCGAGGAATCACTCAGTCATGTGTGTGCAGGTTTATTAAAGGGGGAAACACTTTGGAGTGAGGAGATGGGGCCTCTCAGCGGGCGCCCGCTAATTTCTGAGAGAGCTCCCAGTGATGCGAGTTGTTCGCGCTGCTGCATTGTCACCGTGATATTGTTATGTAACAGAATAGAAATAGAGCGCGGTAATGGTCCGTTTAGAGCAGCCTCAGCGTGCAGTTTTATGTTTTTTGTTTTGTTTCTGTTCTTCTAACACAGATTAAGGTCCGGGGAAGGGGTTTTGTAAAGCAGGGCTGTCATTAAGGTCCCCACTATTCAAGACCGGACAGACAACAAATCTTTTGTGCCTCGTCGAGGGAGAATCAATGAGCGCCTTCTAAATATGGATATCATTCACCGACCACCCCGCAGCAGCACAATGCAAAAGCAGTACTGGCTTGCACTAACTGTGCCGAGCTGTAAGCCTCCTATGAAAGCTGTAACAGCCTCTTCGGGCTGCAGTTTTCAGAGTTGAATCGTGTACGTCTGCCTCTTTATCCCGTCCAAAAAAAGAACAGCTGAGACTGTTTGTTATCTTCTGTGCTTGAATGGAGACACGTGACGAGGAGCTGGAAACACTTCTCTCTGCCTGGACAGCTAGGAGGTCTGTGCAGTTTGCACCAGTCGCCCGTCAAAATTGCGTGTGCATATCGGTTTGGACACCCGCTTCTATTTTTGAATTAATGCAATCTTAATACTATGTAGCTGAGCATCCTGGTTGCAGCCGTGCACATGCACGATGCACCTGCACTTGCAGCTTCCCTGGCTGTCTAAATGGGTCAGTTCTACAAATATCCTGGATCTGAGAAGAAGTCGTGCCCCCCCCCCCCCCCCTCCCCCGTCTCCACCACCCACCCACCCACGCACACACACCCCCACACACACACACACACACCCCCCAACCCCTCCTCTGCTTTCTACTCTCTTGGCGGTAACAGAGCCAAACTACTGCCGGCAATATCTATGAATCCTTTGTTTGTTACCAGCAAAGTCATGAAATCTGTATCAGCAGGATTACACACAAAATGCCGCCTGTTGTTATTTTTCTCATGAATGAATCTTTTCTAAGCTATGAAAAGCAGCCTTTGGTGTTCTGACAAGATATAAAGTTATTATGTTGGTGCCGTCATTAGACAGCAGCAGAGAAAAATCACCCTCTCTCTCCCCGATCGGATGAGCATCCTTCCCACTTCCTGAACCTGGATTTTCCAGGAGGGAACAGTGCGGTCTCTCCGGGTGGAAAATGCAAGGCAGCAAAACGAAACACCAAAAAAAAAAAAAAAAAAAGCACTGACCTTTCATGAGTGAGCATATATATATTATTCTGTCTGCAAACTGAAATTTACACATTTCTTTTTGTCTGCAATGGAAGCTTGCAGTAGATGTAGAATCTGATCCATTTAGTGGTTAAAACTGCAGCTTTTGTAGCTGATAAGAATAAGTAAAACACTCCGCTTGGTTCTTCTGTAGATGGTGTCAGCTATGTATGCAGAACAGGGCCCTAGAGATGAGTGTGTGTCTGGAATGGTGGGTCACATAGTACAATGTATTAGCCTTTATCAGCTGCAGCTGCTGTATTTAGAATTAAACCCTTTAGGAAAGTCAGACTAAAATATACCATATGACATCATAAAGCAAGAAACAGGCCACGGTCCTACCAAAGACGACTTGATGATGGACAGTATTCAGTATGTTTGCGTTATTGCATACATCGACATATATAAATATATGTATATTTATATACATATATAAATATAAATTGTACAATTTAAGTGTTAAAAGTAAATGAAAATAAATTATTAAATTTCAGAAAAGATCTTTTTCTATTGAAACCTCTCAAGCGTCACAAATACAACAATTTGTTTGTTTGTTTGTTACACTGATAAACTGTTCATAAATGTGACCGGAGTGCACATGATGCTATTGTGAATTTTTTTTTAACTGAGAGTGAGAAAATCGACCTACTTTGACCAATTGTAATGTGTGAGTGGTTCTGTGCTGCCAGAGGCTGCAGGCGACAGACTGATGGTCTGCACCACCTTGTGGTCAGTGTGTAACTGTTACACTAACTAGACGGTGAAAATCTTTTCAGGTCTGTAGTTAGTTACAATTATTTCCAAAGATTTCAATTTAAGAAAAAAAAAAAACTTTACTGGACGTTATTTTTAACTAAATGCCTCAGAAAAGCATATTTGTAACATTTATAACAGTGCATTTCTCCTAAGCTAAAACTACAAATTTGTTCATGTGCAGAATCTGTTTAAAAAAAATAAATTGAAGTGAGATGCGTATCAAATTATAAACAGTTAATGCAAACAATTAAATAATGATTCCAACATATATCAATTCATCTTTAACTAAAACTGCATCCTTTTAAATTGTCTGCTGTTTCTCTTGTATGTTATACTTACACTTGTGTGATTCTCATTCACTGCTCTCATTTGGATCGTTGCTTGTCCGCAACCCATAATCTTCCTGCGGGAAACATGTACTAATAGAACATGTAGAATATTTCTGCTAAGTGGAACTGTCTGATATGACAACAAAGCAGCATAAAAATCAGAAATGTTATAGGAGGTTAGCCAAGCCGAAATAGCAGTGCCCACTCCAATTAATCTACAGGAGGCTTTTGAAAAGTGATATTATGGCACATATTGTTGTTAAAGACTTGACATATTTCTTGTTGTCACTCTACTAGAGCTTTCTTGGAAGCATTCTCTCCTATCCGTATTATGTTTGGGTCACCTGAGCAACCCGGCTTCATTAACAGTTTTCACTACAGTCCTTATAGAGAACAATAATGGTTTTTAAACTGTTTACTTTGAAGTCATAAAAGGAAGAAAAAAGTGATATCGCACCAGAATATCTTTCTTGTTCTTGAGAGATAAATTGTCCGCCGTAGGAAAACAGCAAATTTTTCCTCAACGTTTTTTTTTTTTGAAAATGTTTTTTTTCCTTTTATTTTACTTCTTCTGCTCATCCCCTCATTTTATTTATGTTCTCTGTATTTGGCGCCTCCTGTGACTGAAGTTATAATAGTCCTCTCTAACACTTAAAAGTCTAGTGGTCCCAAAAATCAGGGCTGCATACAAACACGTCTAGCCATAGCTAAAGGTGGAAAAAAAGAAATAAAAAAGTGCACAGTATAAAAGTTTTGCAGGCGAGCAGACTGTGAGGTGTGAATTAGGATTTCTTCCCTTCAGTGAGCCGTAGTTGGTCCCAGCAGCCTGTATCCCGTCCCAAAGCACTGATCCAAATAACTCTCAACTGTCTTGTTTAGCTCAGTGTTTGTGGATCTCAATAAGATGTGGACTTCTGACTTACGATAGCAGAAGAAATTAATTTTTTTCTCTCTGTTTTACAGAGGGATATCATTGGTGGTGCACCACTTCCTAATTCAGTCTCCTGCGTAAATACTGTCCGCTTCTGGCTAAAAGAAAATCCAGCTCCTATCTGTTATTCTAAGCGATCCCTTCCAGGTCTTCGTAGTTCCACAAGAAGAAGAAGCACAAATAAGGAGTTCGTATTTGGTCATAGACTTTATTGGACGTGTCCATGTTTCAATAACATATTCATTTTCACATGATATAGCTACATTGCATATAACATCTATTTTATTTTTACACTTAACTCAATAATCCACCATAAATTATATGACACATCGTCTTGTCTGCGACGATGAGGAACCTCGGGCGTTTGCACTTTTTCACATTTAGGGTGTAACGATTTGAACATGAGAGGCATCAACTGACTGCTTTAACCCATTCACAGGTTCATAATGATTTTATATTTTCACAATGATTATACAGTGCAATAGGTAAACAATAAAGTCATCTGTATGAAAACAAACAAAAATGTACATTCACAGTCAGATATAGCCACAGTAAAGGATCCAAATAGGTGAAAACCCAAAGAAAAGGAAAACTTCATTGCATTGCTGCCTCTGCTCATTCAGTGCGCCTTGCATGTTTTATGTCTCAGAGTGGCAAAGAGGCCTCTGAGGGTAATATATTTTTTAAAACAACCATCCATGGTAAATGCGATGGCTTGCTTTTACACATTGCTGATTTTGCTGATAGACTTGCGATAAATCAGACAATAATACGCGCCGACAGTGAGTTGCGAAATTCTCAAATGATACCCTGAATCAATTAATGCATAACATTACAAGCCCCATTCTGTGGAACCTCAGATTTCACAAAGGCAATGCCAAAATAAGTAAAAAGAGCCACTTGAATACCTTTAACGTAAAAACTGAACAATTCGCCAGCACACCTAACATCAATAAGCATGAACAGCAGCAAGGGGGAGAAGCTCAGAGCTCTTTACAGCACATCTATTCGGTCTGGACATTTGCACATTAATGCACTGTTGAGCACAAGGAGACACTGTGGCTACACGAACAGACCAATAAGCACAGGCAGCGTGAAGGAGACTCTGCAGAATCAATATTTTGTGATTACTGTCTACTTCTCTAAAAAAGAACAAAAAAAAAAACAGGTTATTGCAGCTCTACATGAATATTCAAATGGATTGCACTCTTTTTGGAAGACATGTTTAGCGTCTGGTAACAAGAGTTGATTTCCACTAGCAACTTGGATTTCTGCTGCGGTTAGAGAAGACTTCTGCAGAGATCTTTCATTACAATTGTTTTGCTGCTATCATTGTACACACAAATCTCACAATAACATTCCTTGGCTGAGTATAAGGGTGTGTCCCAGTGAAAAGAATAGGAAGCAGCGTTGGAAGTAGATGTTGAGATTCATAAAACAGACTCAGGCTTGGAGTGCAATGCAACCGCCCCTCCTAGAAAGTCAGGGCCATTGTAAAACCTGTTGACCGTTTTCTAACTCTCGGTGGGTGCTGCTCCCCTCTGCAGCTCAGCACCACCTCTGAGAGCGAGAATAAGTGAGCTGTTGCTCCATCAAGTGCCTCGTCAAATAAACCTGAAAATGCAAACTTCACACATTTGTGCATGACATTGTTTTCAAGTAAGATTTTTGCTGAATATCTGTGCAAAAGTATCTGAAACAACGTCACAGCAAAAAAAAAAAAAAGAAAGAAAAAAAAAGGCATGCATGTCCCTCATCATCTGTAAACAGCCACATTATGCCTGAAAATGGAAGACCCTCAGCCACGCACGAGTGTCACAATCAAGTGGACATCCCTGAGACAGCTCCATTTAATCTGATGTTCTTGTCTGTCTAAGGCGTGCTTTCTTATGTTCTTTTTTTTATTTTCCTTCTTAAGGTAAAGAGCGTTTCATTCGTGTGCAGCAAAAATTAATGGAAGGAAAGCGAGAGTGACGACATACCCACGACACCTACGAAGCTACTTTACTGACTAATCCACTACATGTGACGACACAGTTACAAGCGCCGGAGTGAGATGCTGGAAACCGCAACAGTTGCCTCCTATTGACATGCAGCTACGACATCACCGTGAGCAGTCGAAACGGCTCGAACACATCTAGAGTGTCTGCTAACACTGCGGAGAGCTGTGGAAGTGGACTGTACAAAAATTGTTGAGGCAGGTGGTGGTGGGATTTTGCACCTTTCGAGTCAAATTCCGACGATATTGAGATAACAAATCTATTTTCATTTCTGCCATAGCCCTCAAGAGATCAAACTTTTTTTTTTTTTATCAACAGCATTTTGCTACATGCTGATTATTGAGACTAAAATTCAGCTGCTGACATTAAAGCGGATAACAACTTTTGAGTGGGTTATAGGAATGTGTTTTGTCAGAGGCACAGGATCCCCAAGATGAGGGTCGGGACCCCACTGGAGTACACAAATCAGGATGTGTGAAATCTCAGTCTTCTTCCCAATCAAAGCAAATAGCAAAACGGATCATGTTTAGAGTGTACTCATGCTTTAAGAGTAGCATAACATAAAATAACATAACAGCAAGAGATAAAATAACACATTTGTTGCTGATGCTATTTGTATTGTCAATATATCACTCTTTAAATGACTTTTAATAATGCTTATCATTAACAATATGCCAGCTAAGCATGGGTTTCTTTAAGGTTTTCATGATATGATAACTTTGATGAAAATGCCATAGTTTCATATTAGCACCCTGTTAATGGAAAAAGTATACCAAGCTATGAAATGGTAATACCTATTATTTAAAGCAGGAAAAACAAAAATATATATTAAACTGCTAAAAAAAAAGAAGTAAAATATGGATTATTATAGTTGCAAAAATGTGAAAAATATGTAAGCAGGAAGCAGCAACAGATGTAAAATTGAGAGCTTGGAGTGTGGTGCTGCTTTATGCTTCAAATATCGGGAGAAAACTCAAGTCACTATCTGGCATTTCATCAAAAGTATTTTAGAGCACAGGAAGAGGAAGATGAAAAATGTTTGTAATCTAGTAGCCGTAATTTGATATCTACCTTCATATATGAAGAAACTATTTTATCCCATCTACATTTTCTTTCCTGAATGAGAGCTTGTTTAATTTCATTAGGATTCGGTTGTTATTTGTTGCGGTATTTTTATACATTTTACTATTAGCTATTTTGATTTAGTATTTAGCTGAGATGACATTTTATACATTTTATACTTTTAGTGCTATCTCGATCTTTACTGTCTTGCTTTGAGTTAGTGTGTTTATGAACCAATGAAGCAATGGTTCATGGGAGTTTTATATCGTAACTTCCTAATTACCTGCAGCTAGCTGAACTATTTAGCTAACTCTAGCTTGTACAAGAAAAGGAAGAAGTGGAGATTATAGCTTCTACTGTGCTATTTTTTTTATTTCCGTCTCCTCCTCTACTCTAATGCTACACCATTATAGTTAGCTTCTTATCTTAGGAATAAAATGCAACACTCTTTGCCTTTGCATCAGTGAATTTGTTCTTAGTTAAAGTTGCTACATCACTTAATCACCACAAGAAGATTTGCAACCCACTTCCTGTATTCAATTTTGTTGCCAAAGAAAATATTTTCTAACATCTCTTTTCAGGAAAATGGAGTGTATTTTTTTTTTCACTTTTATTTTAGAATAACTTGCAATAATTGTCACCGGAACAGGATTTTACAGAGGAATAGGAAACATCTTTTACTATTTTTCTCATCCCAATAACGATTGTACAGTCCTTCAGATTTTTGACCACAAATACCACAACGGATTTACAGCACCAACAAATAAGAGGAAGCAGTATCGTGTTGCTTTGTTTCTGATTTTAGTTAATGGTTGTCGCATGCACATATGTAGGCTTTTGTGAGGTTTGCTATGATGACCCGGTTAAGCTTTAAGCAAGGCGAGAAATGTCTGAAGCATCACATCATCTGACTCTATTCTACCTTTTTGTTCACTCTAATAGATATTAACTGTTTGGGCAGTGGGTGTCAAGTGTGTACACGTTCATATCACACTCATAAATTGGAGATTCTGTTGGTCCTTGCTCGTTTCCGGAGTGGGGTGGAGAAGAGAAGGGGTGTCTGTCCATCAGTTTGCCTGTCTGTTTTTCTCTCAGCTGGAGGAGAAGAAAGAGGGATGGGAGGATCTGATGCCAGCTCACTCTGAGAAGAGACTGGCAAAAGATTTGCGTAGATTGCGTATGGTTTCAGCCTTCACCTCGTCCTGGCTAAGGCTGGCTCGGGGCGCTGGGGTTTCTGGAATGTTGAAGGTATTGGTAAGAGACTGGGATTTGCTATAAAGAGAGGGAAATGGCAATAGAGGAGAAGGAAAGGCTATTAAAGTCATGCAGCAAACCAATGGAATGAAAAGACTGGAGCACAGCAAGGCAAAGACACAGAGATAAAGAGAGAGAGAGAGAGAGCGATACAGAGGAGGAAAGACTCAATAAAAGATGAAAAAGGGGTCATTCCTTCTCCGAGGTCATTCAGAATTACCTTATCATTTCAAGTCACCATTGACATGATATGAATAGTGAATGACGGTTTTTGGATGCACATTGTTGTGTGTTTTGTCTGGGATTGATCGTGAAAATATTTTGGCAAAATATAAATGAACAGAATCCAAATAAAAAAGGGGCATCAGAAAATTGTTGGCTAAAGAACGGAAAGAAACTCTTATGGTGTAGTTGTATCTGTCAGTAATGAATGTGTGTTAGCTTTTGCTTTTAGACCTTTTCGACAATCTGGTGTGGTTTCAGTGGTTATTTCGAAATGAGAAATATTCTGCATACATTTGTCATTAGCTATTTGTGACTTTTGCAATCTGGCTTTGTTGCAAAATCCACCTTTTTTATTCTGCATAAGATTCATTTCAGAAATTTTCAATAATTAAAACATCTTGTCCTGTGTCTGATAAAACACAGGAGGTCCAAACTATGATACAAGTACCATCATGTTTAGTAATGTGAATGTGGTTTCTATTCTACATATTGTGTTTTTCTTAATACAAAAGGCACTACCAGTGTAATTTGAAACATAAAACGTTATCCATTAACCTGCCAGCTTGTTGGTATCGTCTTAGCCAACTTCCAGATGAATACCTCTGTCCTAGCATTAGCACATTTGGCCTTTAAAAGTAGCAGTGGGAAAGGTTCTCACTTCAGAGTGAATTCTGTAGGTTGACCACTACTGCAGAAGTTAGAAACTGTTCTTAGCTTCATTCTTTTCGACATAGGGTTGACATTTTTTCTTTTTTTATGTCTATTTTCTCATGTGCTCAGATATGCAATTCAACAAATAAAGGATTAGACTTTTATAAGTACCCCCGTTGTGTAAACAGAAGTCTTTACCAACCGTTTATTAAGTTATTACCTGTAATTTGGTGTTTAAATGTGTCCCTGAGAAGCCTGCTTCAGAACAAGGATTTTAATACTTGTGTCACCTGAAGTCCCGTTTGTTAAAACCTGCTTGTCGCTTTAACGTTTCACAACCTCACCAGACAGTCTGACATGTTTCTGTTTTATAACACTAACTGCTGTAAGAATGACAAATGTAAGAATCGATACAGCATGCGCATTCAAGTGGATAGCCTCTGTATGAGCGGATTTTTTTTTTTTTTTTTTTTTACATGTGGCATGCATGCCTCAGTGCAGGCAAAAAAAGAGGTAAGAATAGACATTCTGTGGATGTCGGTTCTGAGGCTCGAAAAGTACAAATGAGATGGTACTGATCCAGTTCACTGTTCTGTTCTCGTGAACGGCTACTTACTTTAGTTGTGGAGAGCTGCCCATAGCCGGGCTGTCCTGACTGGGCTTCTGTGGGGGCTGGGGCTTTTGCTGCAGAGGGGGGCGTCCCCCGGGGCCACCCTGACCTTGGGCGGCGGGTCTCGGCTGCTGGGTGGTTGGAGGCCCGGGACGGGTTGGCTGGACCTTCTGTGATCCTCCCTGTGACTGTTGTCTAGGGAGTGGGGCCGGTTTCTGCTGCTGCTGCCCACCGGGAGGTTTCTGACCGGCAGAAGGTTTCTGCTGCTGGGAGACGGACTGCTGCCTCTGAGTTTGAGGGGAACCTCCCTGACTTCGCTGAGGAGCGCCCTGACCTGGGGGTCGGGTTTGGGCTGAGGGGCCCTGGCTAGGCTTAGCCTGAGAAGCGGGCTCAGCGGGACCCGGGCTGGCAGCAGACTGCTGAGCTGGTGCGGGAGGCTGGCCTTGAGGCTGGGGCCGCTGCTGGGTCGGAGGACTTTGTTGGGGACCACCTGCAGGAGGTAAAATAGGGCACCACTCATATTCGTACACCGTGATATTACTTTGGTTTTGACTTTTTCAATGAATACAAAAGATCAGGATAAATTACCCTGAGGGGAGGGGCGCTGTTGAGCCTGTGGCACTCTTGGCTGTGAGACAGGCTGAGGAGAAACTGCTTTCTGCAAAACAAACAGATGGCTCAGAAAATGTCGCATCTGTCACAATATGTACAAATTATGCAGGTGGAAGCGTCCTTATAAAAGATTAAAGTTAGAGATAATTAAAACAACACTAACTGCTGAACTGTTATTTATTAAGAATGAACAACATGTTCATATTACATGACCATTCTTATCGGTTTTCTACTTCAAATATAGATCGTCTTTATTTTCACATAAAGAGTAAAACACTGTAAGAGGATGAACTCTACTTTAGTCAAACACAGACCTTCACACCTTAGATGAATCCTCCATTTCAAGAAAAAGCAAAGAAGAAACATATTGTGACAGGAGTTGCAATTACAAAGAAAGGTGGAGAATAAAAGAGTGTTTTTTTTTTCTTTGCTACCGTAAGCATATTGTGCACTCAGTTTAAGCACCTGTGCTGGCTGTCCCGCTGCAGCGCGTACCGAGGAAGAACTGGGAGTGCGTGGAACAGTCTCTTGCATCTTAGAAACCACAAGTTCTGCAATCTGAACTCTATCCTCATCCTGCTGGTCCCCAATCAGTGGCATCGAACAGTCGTCAACCTAAAATGCAATATAATGTTTAAAATGTTAAGAAATGCTCTCGTAATAGTAGACAAACATCAACATGCTCACACTGCGATAAAATACCTCGATAATGTAGTCTTTGCCATCTTTACCGTGTAGAGCTTCCACAGCACAGATGTCTAACCCACCAAAGATGTCTGCGCATGAATCCACCCACAATTTGTACCTGCAACCATGTGTTCAATAGGAATTCTGTTATCCTGCGAGACATACTGTTTGGATTTTAGTACCATTCAATCACGTGTTCTTACTTGTCTGACATGGCCACCTGCTCCAACATAGAAGAGCCAGTGTTAGTTTTCCAGTTTCCAGAAATGGAGGTCCTCCTGGTAAAGAACGCAGTTTATGATGCACTTCCAGTGAGGTGAGTGAGAGTGAAATGTGACATTCGAAATCACAAACACAACGAACTAACTCACATGTAAGCCTTGTAGTTGTTACCAATCTTCTGGATGCGAACGTCGTACTTTGCGTCAATGAAAGGCTCGGAAGTGGCGTAGGTCTTGGTCAGCGCCACAACACTGGCGATATCTTGAAAGTCATACTGATTGTCCACTTTCACCTAGTTGGCAGGTGTGAAAACACACATTTGGTAGTACTCGTTAGTCCCATATGCGATGTGTTCTACATAATATAAAGGATTGATCATTCCATCCCTACCTTTCCCATTCCTGAGTGAGCATGGCCCATCTTTACGACAACAGGGTACTTTGGGGCGCTGATCTGTAAAAAAAAAACCAACAAAAAAAACATTATATTATGAATTACCACACCATTTGATCCTAAATCCAGAACTCTGATGGGATTTGAAGAGATTGGTTAAAAACAAAAAAGTATGATCCTGGTAATTGGGGCGGGGGTTATGTAAAATCAACTTTTTTGAGCTTTAGATCATGTTATGATGTTATTCCTTCATCAAACCCAGACTATTGTGTTGACTTATTCATGCACCTTTAAGAAATTTTAAATCTCCCTTGGCAGCCATTCGTAGGTATCTTATCTTAACACTCGCTCATATAAGCTCCGCCTATTTTCACAAAAAATCTTCCTTGGAGCTTCAGTCTCCAGTCGAGCTTCCACCCCACAAAAGCAACCCAATCCACACAGCTCCACCAGTTCTTTATTTACGCAAGTGATGCTCAATTTGTCCTAAAGACGCAAAAGAAAAACAATCCCGTTGCCATGACAGCACCACTATCAGCAGTTGATAGAAAGAAGGATTGATCCATGCTTTCACGTTGTTAGCCTCAAATTCCAACCCTACCATCTGAATATCACAGCTGAAATCAAGACTGGTTAGATCAGGCGACATTTTTACAATCTGGGATTGTCTAGCTTTCCTGAACCTTTTAGTTTCCTGTTCTTGGCTGCTGTTGTCTTCTGCTGCTGTAGTCCTTCTGTTTCAAGGTTCGTCAAGATATGTTGGTTTTCCACATATCTTGATTGTAATGAACTACTCTTGCCTTTGTGTCATCTCAACCATTCTCGTCATTCTCTCCTAACTTGGGCCATCAGCAAGACATTTTCATCCACTCGACTCCCGCTCGCCGGACGTCCTCACTTTTTCAGATTGTTTTCTGTGAACGTGAGAGATGCTTGTGCATAATAATCCCAGCAGAGTATACCTTCATCATGAAAATTGCTGAAGAAAACCCCTGTTTTTGTAACATATAATTTCTAATGATTAAAACATCAATCGTTTAATCCAACAGAGAGGACACACAGTCATTCTGATGACTTGAAAGCCAGCCCAGTTCTGTCAGCCTGAGACTGCAGGGGTGGAGATGATTGCTCTGCAGTGACATTCACTCAATGTTCCTGACACTGACTCGGCAACCCAAAAATCGGAAAACTCTGCCGCCGCAAGCAAGAACCCAAAGAGATATAAGCTCACAAAGAAAGTCAGACTGGCTTTAGCTGCTATGTGACATAAATCATGAATTACAGCTGGACATCGGACGCCTCAGGAAGTGGCGAAGAGGAGATTTCAAAGAACTCACCATTTCCTTGTGATTTGGATAGTAAACCTGCTCAATCAGTGGGAACTCCTCCGGTCCCAGCTGCTTGTGGAGTCTTGACATCTGAGCAAACTGAGGGAGAATTTAACCCTAAGAGGCCACTCTCATTGTCTATAAATCTGGAAGCTGCTCGCCGTGGGCTGAACAGAGTTTTTAAAGACTACTTACCACCCACGGTTTGTCACAGAAGTTATAGACAGAGTGCAGGGTGTTAACACTTGGCAGGCCAGCATACTGCAGTCCGATCACCATGTTGCGATGGTCTCCGTTCCTGTCCATACTGAACGCATGCTGCCTGATCAGCACAAAGTCTGGCCTGAAGGATCTGGCACAGAGGACATGAGGGAAATATTGAACGGAATTTCAGAAGCTAAACTTTGCAGCAGAGTGATAACTCCAAACTAAAAGCAGGACTTACTTAGTAACCTTATGCCCATTCCTGATGGCGTCAATGTTGACGTTATAGGTGCCGCTGGCATTGGCCACTAGGTTGATCTCTGAGAACTCTGCCTGGGAAGAACAACATCAAATTCAAACCCTTTCCAACCATATAAAAATTGCACTAACTGTGAGGGTGCGTGAGCAAAAATAATAGTTAAACCATCAGCCAGGTAGACTGATTACAAACTATTAGTTACTGAAGAGATTGATTTACCCATCTGATATGCTGTGAGATTATTACTGAGTTCATTTTGTCACATTACGCCCACAAATCTCTGTGATAGAACAACACAAAATAACATGTAATTTATATGTTTTCCTCTAGACTTAAAAGTCATTATTATTATTGATCTATCAGATCCAGTCCAAGTGAAATAAAACAAAGTTTGCAGCATAACGAAACGTCAAAAGTTCAGGGGTATAAATACTTTTGCAAGGCACTTTAAGTCAGAGCCGAGAGTTAAAGGGACCAAAATACACACGGATAAAAGTGCCTGAGGCGGAGAAGATGATTTTTGAAACATTTGGGCGCATTCCTGCTCCTTGCATGCTATAAATAACCACCGGTTTAACACCGCAACCACAAACACCATTGGGCAACACGTCTCGGCTAAAACTATTAGCTAAATTACTCCTGGTCAGTCATCAGGTCACATTAACAGGTGTGGTACTTGCGTAATGTTTTGGACCATTCATAATGACTTCGTAGTATATTAATAAGTAAGAAAGCATTTCACTGAAAATTTATGCAGCTGTGAGTATCGGCTCTTACTCGATAGTGAAACGGACCCTGAGACATTTATTGTTCTGAGCTCTCTGTGAACATGGCAGCTCATTAATAATGCCACGGCTTGTTTTTTTCCGCCAAGAAAAATAAACTGTACGCTAGGAGGCCTATTTCTGTTTTGACATAAGAAGATCGGAGGCAGTGTTGTCCATCAGCAAGTAAAACACGCTACAATCTCTTTAAAACAAAGCATGCAACATCGCTCTCACTGCAGACTCCATCAGGTAAACTGCTTGGACAATTTCTTTACCCTTGATCAAACTATTGTTTCGTTTTGTACATTCACTCTCCTGCTGAAATAAAACTTAACAGTTGGGTTTAAGACCTACCTGTTCTACTTTGATGTCAAATTCGCCGTGAATCTTTCTTCCTCTGAAAACCTTCACCCTGAATGTGACACAAGGAGGTGAATCAATTTGTTTGGTATGTTTGGGAACAAAATGAGAAACAGTTCAAGCTTGTTTTTTGTTTTTTCTCTCCAGCCCAAGCAGGACATTTTGAAACTGGGAACAGTCTCGTCTTTGACACATTCAGGCTGCTGACACTTCAAATTAAATCTGAAAGTGCAACTTAATTTTGTGCAACGCTGAGATTTGCATGTGATAGTGAGTCATTTTGTCTGCGTAGTTCTTGCTTTTTGAAAACTTTCAGTTCACGTGGCCAAACTTTTGCACATTTCGTCGCAAACTTAATTGCATATTATTGGGATTTTATTTAAATAGTGCATACTTGTGACATGGAAGGAAAACAATACATGGTTTTTAGAAACTAGAAATGTAAAAAATATTGGCTAATTTTTTATTTTGTAACACAACGTTTCACTTTAATTGCAGCTACATGATATTTGCGCTATGTCGCTACCAGGCTTTGCGCATCTGGAGGCTGATGTTTTTAACTCAATGTTCTTTGTAAAATAAATCAAACTGAGTAAGATTGGAGTGTTTATGAAAATCTATTTTGAGGTCTTGTCATGTCCAATCTAACATTTTCATATACTTTGATCTGAGCAACTGCATTACTCATCTGCCTGTATGTTTAGCAGTTGTTGCCCTGCTGGAAAAGGAGCAGCATTAAGCAGGTTTTCTTCCAGGACTGCCCTGTATAGCTTCAAGAAGCTTGATTTCTTCTAACCTGAGCACATTCTTCTGCAATGCTTCCTGTGTTCTTTCATGCTTTGTGTCAAACTCTATAAGTTGAACTTGTTCAGGCTTTACTTTGTTCTTGCCGCTCATCCGTAAAGGTCACGTTTGGGGAGTTCATGAGCTACAGTTGTCCAATCAAAAGATTCTTCCATCTGAACTGTGGATCTCTGCAGCTCCTCCAGAGTTAACATGAGCCTTTTGGCAAAGCTTCTGATTAATGTTAGGTTGCATTTATAAATGCAACCTAACCTAACCTAAATGCAACCCACCTATAGGTGGATGCTCATGTTTTTGCATTTTTGTCCTTTTTTTCCAAACGACAATTGGAAAAACGGATATTGTTTTATAAAACGTCCTTACAACTAAATCAGGCATGAAGTGGATTTTGTTTTTGTCTATGTGGTCTAAATAGCAAACCTCTGAGAACAAAAGATTAAAAACAATGTATTGGTTTCATTCCATTTAATTTCACAATTATGCATAAACTGAATGCACTGAAGATTGTGGTTGTGATTTGACAAGAAACCTACAGGTTCAACGGTTGGGGTGTCAGTGCTTTTTCAGTGTAGTGTAACTTTCACACCAATCAACGACCGACTGTAACCTGGCTATGTTACATGATGCAGATGCAGGGTTTTCTTTCTCTCTTTTTTTGCATGCAAGGTTCATCTTTGCCATGTCACAAGCGCAGGAGCACCCTCCTTATCTAAGCATGAAGCCGTTTGGCAGCTTCACGGAGCGCCTCTCGGCATCACCTGAATCATATGACCTTCCAGAGTTTGTGCCACTGCAGCCCACAGTGGACCTGGCACACATTCTGTGTCTAGACGGGCCCCTGATGCGCGCCGCTCTCTTACCAGTCGGTCTGCTGGTCGTCGATCACCAGGAGGATCTTGCCGTGGCTGGAGACGCCAGCCCGATCCGCCGCCTCGGATAGGGTTGCTGCCGCAGCGGCGGTGGTCTGCTTGACGGCATTGGATATGGAGGAGAAGAAACCGGAGCCTCCGCCTGCAGGCTGCGGCTGAGCGGCGGGCTGGCGCCTCTCCGGCGGCCCGGGCGACACTGCGGGGCTTTGCTGCGGCGGGTCGGTGCGTTGGAGGTCGCCCATGTAGCCATTGGGCAGATTGGACATGAAATTACTATCCGAGAGACGTCGACGCAAGTAATTCATGGTGGAGGTTTGTTGAAATGACGTAGAGAGAAGTAGGTCCAAAAAAAAAAAAAAAAAAAAATCCCACCTACTGACACAGAACTTGGTGTTCGGCAAGAAAAATATATGATTGGACTAGTTTCCCATGTGCATAAACGGGAATCACCGCCACCTAAAAGAGAATAAAGTCGGGTTTTATTAATTTGATGGTGATGATTAATGATTTCAGGTTTTTTTTTTAAATGAACATAGTAAGAAATCGTGACTGCAAAGAAAATCAGCCTGCAACTAGATTACAGCTGAAATATGCACAGGTTAAATCACTCGTTTGAATCAAATTAATTCCGTTTTAACGAGGCTCACCCGCAATAAAATAAGCATCAAGGTATTTCTGAAGCCTACTTGGGAATGTATCCAAAGTGATCCGCCCCAAGGATGGATGAGGCGATGGTTTCCTACTGGTCAGTCACAGGAAAAGCCTGCACGCAGGTAACCGTCATGTCCTCTGGGCGCAGAGCCAGGCCGTACATCCGACTTGAAAGCGGAGAAATAAATACAAGCTAAAGTCTTCCCAGCATCCCCACCGCCCTGCTTCCCTTCAAGACCCAGTGTTTTCCGTCTGCCCTGCGTCACTCCCAGTCATCCTGAGGGAGAGGAGGCTGCGAGGCTGGACAGTTGTCAAGGTAACGCGAGGATGCAGGAGCTGATTTCCGGTGCTGTTCAGAAGGTAAAGCCATGCTATTAAGATGACATTCTCTTTGTCGAATTTCCTGCAATAGATAGCATTAAAAAATGACAAGAATTTAATTCACTCGTGTCTACTTATTTACAGCAGTATGCTGATAGTTAAAATAAATACATTTCTCATCAGACTAGATCTTCCTGCTGATTTGTCCAGCATTAATTGTGAGGGAGAATATCGGACTTCCTGTGTTACGGCTGTGTTTAGGTGCATTTGACGCAGCAGTGTGATGGGTAATGAGGGTGGTGCTGATGAGAGCAGTGACAGGATCGTGTGCCTCTGACACACATGAACCAGTTGCTGACTCCACGGGACAATCAGGTCGGTAGGTTATATGGGATCCCGCTGGTGGCCAATAGAAACACATCTATTTATTGCCGAGATGCTCATTTGAATTTCAATACGGTCGGTTTTTAGTGATGCGCCATCTGTTGGTGATCAACAGACTACCTCCCCCCCCCCTCTACATACCCCCTCCCGTGGGAGCCCTTTATCCTCTACTGTACTATGGAAACTACACTGTGGTTGGAACTTGACGATGATCACAAGGGAAACAGGCACTCCTGCTATTCTCTCTTGAATCATTAATACAGTGGAGGGTCAATGTATAGCTCACCCTCTGCTCAAAAAATAAACAACAAAAAATGTGTTAATCTCTGTATTTTTGCGTGTTTCTTGACTTACGCTATCCTGTTAACAAGTCATCCGCAAAGGGCGTCTCCAGAATGTTTTTGTAACGGGTGACCAGACACACCAAACTAAAAGCCATGAAAGAATGGCATGAGTTTTATTTTAATGTCAGAAAAATAGCTCTTAAAAAAGAACTAAAGATTCTTGATTTGCTTAAGCAACCAATGTGTCTTTAAATTCGTAAATTCATTGTGCAGGAACCGCTTGCACAATGGAGCGTCAATAGTTTTAGGGAAACACCAGCAAGTACCTTGTTTAAAGTTTAACCACTAGTTTATTATTCTTTACACAGAAGTTTATGGTAACAATAAAACCATTTTGGAACAATATCGTCCTCAAGTGAAAGCAGAACTTAAGCATATCAAACAAAAGTTACAGTGATATGAACAGTGATATGAACATATATATATATATATATATATATATATATATATATATATATATTTGTTTGTTTGTTTGTTTCGGGGTTTCTTGTGCCACCCTTTGACTTTAAGATGTCGTGATTCTATGACTGTTCATTCAGCTCTGTAGATAAACACAAACCTTTTGTAAATTGCCTTAATTTTTCCTCAGAGTGGTAACAGCGAGAGCTTTATTTATGTCATTTGAGAAATCCTGCCTTGTCATTCCAGTTGTCATGTCACCCAAAGGTTTTGGTGTGGTTTATGTGTTTTCTCTTTCATGACAAGCTAAGCTTAACCCAACTGCTTTTACATCCCGAGATTAGAGTCTTGACACCTTGTTGCACAATTGTTGCTATATAATGATCATTTTAAATTGAGTTAGAACAGTCTTAAAACATTAGCGGTCTCTCGCGTCATGTGTCTGATTTCTATTTGCATTATGGAAATACTTTGAAACGGTGAGATCACTGAGTAATGCAGTTTTGTTGGAGCATAATGCTGTCATGACACACAGGTTTAGATAATGTCATGAACTGCATTCATTAAAGAGGTTTGCTCTCAGACTTGCTTGTCCACTCACAGATTCCTTGCATTTTAAGACTAAATTCCTCATGTGGTGAAATGTTAACTCTGCAAAGAATTTGTCACTGTGTAAACACGTCTTTAAACGTGTACCTTAAAACAGGAATGTTTCACCCCTTATTATTGAAACAAGCTGTAGAAAGTCTTGTTTCTCCAGTGCATATCGACGTAAGGGGGCACTGTTGTGCTGAAATTAGACCAGGTTTTGTTTATGAATACTATTCAGGCAAGACCTTTGCAGCAGGAGTGCTTTGAATTTTTTTTGTTTGTTTGTTTAAGGCCAATATTCCTCGTGCATGATTAGACGGTTGCTATCTCGCAGTAGCACACACAGTGCGGGTTGTTTGTTTCTCATACCGCCAATGTCGTAGTGTCTGCAGATAAGATTGTTCTCATGGCTGCAGTATTTTCAGAACTTAGGAGTCTTTGTCCAGCCGTTAACAAAAGCCTTTGGATTATATGTGAGGCGGGCTCAGAGTACAGCTGCAAGCGTGTATGGGCAGGTCAGTGGAATGACTGAAGCCACGGTGGGCTAAGTAGTCAGAAAAATGCAGTTTGGTGAGATTTCAGATCTGGGGGCGGGGTGGGGAAGGACAGACAAGGGTGGGCAAGGTGTTGATTCCACGGAGGGGAAACAAAAGGCATTCTTCACCTTTGGGAGTCATTGAAACCCCTCTTGGAAAGGAAATGTACATGCCTAAAAACTGGTTCGCTTTTTAATTATTCTAGACTTGGGAGCATATTTAAAGGATTTGTGAATGCTCTTCTGGTAGGAGGGAGCAGTGTAGCCCCGTGACATTTCAACAACTCAACTTTCCACTTTGGAAACAAGTTTACCTGTGAGAACCTTTCGCCTAAAAAACACCGCAACAATGGAGTGAATGAACGAGGCCGTCTGATTGGCCCGGAGAGCAGCCAATCTGAGTGCAGGCATGAGTCACAGGTCGAGGCGGTCCGCGCTCACCTGACACTTTACCTACCTGAGCGCAGAGCCAGAATCTCATTACCCTTCTAATACAAGCCATACCTGAGCTTCAGATTGCTCCACCGAGTGTTTTTCTCCACTCAGACAAAGTCCAGCAGCCATGGCTGTGGCTAACTTCCAGTACATTACCCGGATGAGCAGTGGCTTCAAGGTCTACATATTAGAAGGTGAGTTTGGGGAACACTTTCTCTTTGTTTCTTTGTGATATAAAAATACATGTACTTTTATGACCAGTAAAAGTAACACGAACCGCTTTACGTTTCCGTGATCTCTGTCAGCATGTATTTGTCTCATTAATGGACAAAGTCGTTACCTGTTTTTGTTCCACCGCTGTGTGCCTTTGTTCTGTCATTGATGTTTATGTAAATAAAGTGATTGATAAGAAGACGCTGTTCTTATCAATCTGATCAATTTGATCAGATATCAAGTTGATATCTGATCAAATTGAAGCTAAAATCCAAAAAGTACCTCATACAATGCACGTTTCAGATGAATATTGTTGGACTGGAACCTTTTTTTTTTTAATACAGGAAGTCTTGTCAAAATTAAAATAACGAGGGACTCCACTTTAAACCTCCTTTCTAAAATGTCAACAAAGGAATTGCAAAGTGTGTGTCGCTTTCGGATTTCAGCAAAAGTCTGATTAAATTTAGCCAAACAGAAGGTCACGCGGCGCACGCTCACAGCTAATAAGAAAAAAAATATCCATGCCCGAGGCATTAGAAAATCAGCATAGGTGTGGTTATACCTGCTCCCCCTCCATAATGGCACACTGTGTGAAGGAGTAGCACGCAGGTGATGGAATGTTTATGCAATAGGTAACGCAAGCTGACGAGTCCAAGCAATGACGCTGAACTCCCCCCTTTTTTGTCCTGCACTGCGAAAACAGATAATCGCCTATTGTTTCAGTCCAGCCAGACTGCAGTGGTTATTGTTGTCTTGCAAACGGAGGAATCCTCCAGTCATTTAGTGAATGTGGACTTGCGAGTGTCGAGAGAGCGTACAGTTTAACAACGAAGCATGGGGGTGATCGCAATTTCAAGGAGTGTTGGTGTTTTGACTACAAGCATGTCATCCCATCGCAAACTCTGATGGCGCATTGATTTGGTTTAGTGTGTGCTCCATTTGGACTCAAATGCAACCACGTAAGACCTGTGAAAATCACACCCATTTTTTTTTTTAACTGATGGACTGAATCTCACGATTGTGAATCTCCTCAACTCTTCAGCTTATCAGAGCCAACCTCAGCTCATGTGTTTTGACTTGAGTAGACTCAAAATAAAATTTAAAAAATAGGCGCATCTACATCCACAAAGGGGTTCGCCTATATAAATAGCTGGAGATGTTTAAATGTTTGCCTTTCTACCCCACAAAATTACATTAAAATCTGTGTTGATCGTCTTCTTGGAGGCGTGTGAACGGGCTGTATGCCAACATTGAAGAAAAACAACATTTACCGTTAGTATTGAATCAGCTGTGAAGTGTTGAAACCCTCACTGATCAGGTAGATCGAGTTTAGCTACTTAACGGAGCTTACAATTAACGGTGAAAAAAATAAAAATTTTCCCACGACTAGCTGTCATGCAGGTTGATGTCATGGGATGAAAACAACTGTTAGTCACCCATAAGTGTTAAGTACTTTCTAACAGGTAAAAACATTATGACAGGTCACTTCAGATGAAAGATGGTATCCATCCAATAGTATATCAGGATGTTGTCATCATGTTGCGTAAACCTTTCTGATCGTCTAACTCTAGCCCCTGTTTTATAGGCCAGCCTCATCTCAGAGGTGAAGACCGGTACAGGCATATGGGGAACGAGCGACCTCGAGCTCCGGCTGTGTTTCCGGTCAAACGCAAGCGCAACTACGAGAGAGGCCTCACGTTGGAGGAGAGGTTAGCAGAACTTTTTATTTTTGCCCACATAAATGCACCTTTTCTTGAAGAAACGAAGCCATTTCTGATGACTATATCTGTTTTAGGCGAGAGCGGGCAATAAACAGGAACAAGATGGTCCAGAGGGCTGGTCCAGTGCCTGCACCCTTCAGTACCCAGCAGAGTCCATCATCCCCACAGAGCCCAACGCCTAGTCCTACCAGCCCTTTCCCCCCCTACGTCTACTACACACCAGTCAGCGATGAACCCCTGGCACTCATCAAAAAACCAAGGAAAGACCCTGAAAACGCAAGAGAAAAGACTACGGCCTCTGCTGCCACTCAGATCCAGGTATTTCAGCTGTTCTGAACAAGGGCCGCTTGTTTCTTCAACAGGCCAGATTTTGACTGAGATAAAGGAAGTTCAGGCGGTCATTACTTTGGAAACGTGGCAGCTCTGTCTGATGTTCCTTTTAACTTCAGCATAGCTTGAGGGTAACCCACAGCAGGGGTACATCTCTACTCTTTAGTCAGTGAAGTCTATTGAGTGCACACAGGCCTAAGCTTGCCTGAGCAATGCAATCCAGCCGGATTCAAGTAGAAAATGTAAGCAATGGAAAGAGGAATGCCCTCAACAAGACCAAACAGACTGCTTTCCTTCTGAACTGTTTATGGCATCACAGTAGAAGTGAGTTGACTTTCAGGAGCAAACCCAACCAGTTTAATCACTTCTGCGTTAAACTGTGCACATTGCTGTGGTTGTAATCTTAACAGAGTGCATTCTCAGGTTTAGGCAGCAACACTGAAGGTTAAAGATTCAAAGGAAAACAAAACATAGGATCACTGTTGAAATTCTAATAGTGATTGACCCACTTTTGTCTTTTTTCCTTTTCCACAGATGCGCCCATCAGTGATCACCTGTGTGTCATCAGTACAAAGCCCTTCTTCTAGACCCGAGGTCCGCAAAAGCCACTCCTCAGGTCAGTCTCTCACTCTCTCCAGACTTTCACACTCAACTCATAGACTAAATAACCACTCAGTCTTGAACAGACTCTCTCTGACTCACAGAGGTGTGTATTTGACTTGTGTCATACATCCTTCCTTTTTCCAGGAGACTCCAAATGCAATTATGATCACGTCCTCGAGGAGCATTTCCAGAGGAGTCTAGGGGTGAATTACCAACAAGCGCCCACCAAGGAACTTTCCATCAGTGTGTCCGTGGACGACCACTTTGCCAAGGCACTGGGAGAGGACAAGTGGCTGCAGATCAAATCCAAGTCGTCCTCCTGCTCCTCCACGCCGCCCAGTAGCCCCAGCGTCACCCACTCGCCCACCTACAGCCACAGTCCCAACCATTCCCACAAACAGTCACCGCTGACATCCAGCCACTGGACCCTTAACTAAGCAGAAATGGCACCACTACTGAACTTTTTTATTTTTTTATTTTTTTATTTTTTTTACATTTCAGCACCTACAGCTTTGCCTGTCCACGTAAAACAGACGAGCCAGCGCAAGTGTTCAGAGATGGTCAACGGATCACAACAAAGTGCACTCACCGTGGACGTGTGCACGTCCAAACCCGATGCACTAAACTCTGATAAATGTAGCATTGAGCCGAAGAACGTTGTTTTGTTACATTTCTACCCTGTGCGTGCTTAGCATCTGACACTTGAAATACTATAGATGGTGTTTGGGCCAAGTAATCCTCTACATTTCTTTAAATTTGTGCCATTAGCAGATTGCATGTTTGCCACAAATTGACTGTATTGTATTTATGTTCTGATACACTGTTTGTTTGTTTTTTCCCAGTCTGAATGACTGGTCTGTCTGCTGTGTAAAATTTTGCTTGTAAGCTTTATACAAATCTAAGTTTTGACAAATGTTTTTCTAAAAAAAAAGAATAAAATGAACAAAAATATATATTTTTTTATGTTTCTTTCTTTTGCATGGATGACAAGTCTGAGAGGAAATGGAAGATTATGGGTATCTTTTAAGTGAAGATCAGAGTGATCCGGACAATCTAATTTAATCAGTGAGTCAGTGAACACACCTGGCCAGAAGACGGTATCCAACAATAAGCATTGTTGCCCAACTCTAAAATTAAATGGCTGCATGAGCAACTCATCCCAGACCCCTTTTCCAGTAAATCTGAGAGAATGTAGGGAGCATGTCCCAGCAGGCGCGCTGACATTCCTGTGTCCTGAGAAAATGACTCTCTCAGATCTCACAGATCCTGTTTGGCAAGGGATATGAGGTAGGGCTGGAGGGGAATAAAGGGTTGGGCTGATCGGCCTGAGCATGAGAACTAGTCATGCTCTGCTGTTCCCTTTTTGCATGTCCTAGCTTGTCAAATTTGGAAAACGATTGGAGACTTTGACTGAAAAATACCAAAGAGGCTGTGTCTGAAATTCAAATTCTAAAAGATTACTTTGAACGTTTGGATAATTTGTTCTTGGGCGAGAAAACTACAGCTGTGTAAAGCTGAGCTATGGGTATTGTTTCTGTCTTCATCTTTATACAAATGAAATAAACTTTTGTATTTGTTAGAGTAAACCTCTTTACGACGAAACGCCATCAAACGTTTACACTCAACAGGGTCTTGGGTGAGTTCGCAAGTATGGGAGCAAAATATTGATCAATCTTGGAAGATTACTTTCCCCCAGTGAGTCACAAACTAGTATTTCAACAAATTCATCCAGTGTAACCTGAATAGGGGCTTTGATGCCACCTAGAGGCTCCCAAGAAGTGCTTAAACAGCCAATATTTCCAGTGACTCATGTCGTGCGATAAACAACTTCACCAGTAACTATCAGTTCTTTAGAAAACGGCTGTTTGGACGCAGGTGTTTTCACGCTGAAGCGAAAGAGGAAATCATTTTCTCTCATAGAATCACAATAAAATGCATGAAGTCTCACTACATTTAAGGTTTTCCTTCCAAAATCTGGAAGGTAATGCTAAAAAATAAAAATCTATCAGTGTAGCAAGGAGGTCAGGACAAGCACAGCATGTCCTGAGTGCCATCACCTTGATAGATAGTTTTTGAACTGTACAGAGCAATTTGCTATGAGAATGTGACGAGAAATGCTTCTCATGCAGCTGCATAACAAATGCACATTGTTGAGTGAGGGAGCAGTCACTGCTCACTGCCATCCCTAATCCTTCATAAACGACAGAAAACAGCATTTAACTCATGCAAACAGTTATTAAAAATCTCTTACCATAAGAAAAATTGCCCACACCATTCTGGGAAAATTCTTGAATTTTTGTTGGATAAATCACTGTCAACAAATCCGTAATCCTTTCTGTAAACACGAAACAGTAGTGCACTAATCTCATGAGAACATAAATGTGCTGTGATGTTGGTAAATAGATCTTGTGAAGCGTTGTGTTTAATCAGAGAAAGTTGTCTGGGATATACACTTTTATAATTCCGAGCTTTTAACCAGCCGGTTATTGTGAAAGGATACTGGCGCCTCTGGTGCAACAACGTCGCCTCATGGTAGAGAGCTTGTTTCTGAAATTTTCCATGTTGTATTCACTTAAAGTACTTTTTAGCAATTGCTTTTAAGATTAGCTAAGACATGAGAAGCTTCAGTTATTAATGAATTGATTTTATTTGTAGTAAAAGTTAATGTCACCACTTTTTTCCCCTCGATGTCCACACACACGGCAAATTAAGGGATTTAAATGCTGGTAGAATTGCTGAACGTTTACCGAAAAAGAAGACCTTGGTGGTAGAATTTTAAAAACCAATTGTGAAAATTGGTTGTCTCTACAAAATGACAAAAAGCCTGGATTGCTACTTTAAAAATCCCAGCGGCTGATAAAAGCTGGTATCTTTTTATGATCTGCAGCATTTTTGCTGCTGTGCTTTGCACAAATCTTAGTATTCCTCTTGAATATTTTCACTTTTCATTATAAAAAAAATTGGAAATTGTGGTTTGCACTTTGACTGGACCACCATGAATATTACTTGATCAAAACGCATTGGCAAGAACCTATACTCCAGAAATTAGCTGATTTAATATGTTAAAAATGTTTTTTTTGTTTTTTTTTCAGTTCCTGCAAAATGTAATTCAGTTTTGAACTTTATAAGAGATATTTTAAACATACATTTAAAAGGGGAAATTTGAATTGCACAAAAAAAGAAAGCACATACAAATAAATGTTCTCATCAAAGCATGATTTATTTTCTTTTAAATCCATGCACTAAACATATAATGAAGATAAAACTGTCTTGTCAGAGAGACTGCTTGACGTTATGATAAGTTCCAGTTCAAGTTAATTTTATATGGGTAGAAGTTGCTCCACTTATCCACTCAAAACCCCTCCATTATGTGCTTTGTGAAATCTTCAAAGCATGGCTATTGTTTTATAACCTAATCCTGTTTTAAATTTCTTGACAATTTTATTTCTTATTTGCCTGCTGTGGTCCTTGGGCTTTATTATGCTGTTTGTTCACTAATGACCTCTAACAAGCGCTCAAGGCCGTCACAGAACAGCTTAACTTAAACTGAGGTCAAGTTACACACATATGCATCCCACACTTTTAATATTTTTATTTTGAAAGTAAAATATTGTGGATCCTCTTTCCTCTGCTTCCCAGTGAAGCGTGACTTTCTGTTGATCTAATGCTTAATATTCCATTTTAAAAAAAGGATGAAAGTGCTTGTGAGCAGTTGTGTAAGCGTGGCTTCGGTGAGGTGAAAATATTCCACGTAGCTGGCACTTCTGTATACATGTCACACATGCAGACCTCACCAAGGACAAACTAAATAAGTAATGAAAGGAGGAAGTGATCAGCATATTCAGAGGCATCAGAGCATTTTAGGACGAAGTCAGCACTGCTGACGTTTAACATGTCTCCAGGACATTCCCGGAAAAAGGGACCTGAGCAACAGGTTGATTAGTAACACTGTTGGTGACTGTTGCTTTGCAGTGGCTGAGCTGTTTATAGTTTGATTTTTTTAAATTATTATTATTATTATTATTATTATAATACGGTCTAAGTTGTTTCCTTTTTTTTTCGGATCAATTTGTTGAACTTACTTTTAAAGTGCTACTGATATGTAATGAAAACACGTCATTGAAATCACCAGCCAGTGTTAGTGATTTCAGTCCAGCAGTGCCTGCAGAAAATATTCAAAGTAATGGCCAGGTGGGGGCCAGCAGTACAATTTGAGCCACTCGCTATTTTATTTGCAGCTAATAAAATTCTACATCTGTACAGCAACTAAAGTAATTTATTTTTGGTTTTCAGTTTGACTCAAAATGAAAACTGTGTCAGATTCTTTGATCTGTTTTTTTTGTGTGTGTCATCATCTACGTTTTAAATGGGTGTGATTTCTCCAGTGATTCATATTTAAGTTTACAGTAATGGTGAGTTCACCATTGTCTCTAAACAAATAACACAAATGGGTTTAACCCCTTAACCGTCACTCCCAAAATGCTTGCTTGTCAGTCAATGGTTCCATGGTGTCTTCATGATAGTTCAGGATTTTAAAGTCCCCATTTGAAGAAACTAAAGTATTGGGTATTTCAGGGGGCAGGGTTTATCTTTTACTGCTTTTTCACTCGCTACATTCTCTCTCTGCCAGAAGAGACATGAAGCATGCAGTCTCCTGTATGTGTAATTACTGTAAACAGTAACACAGAAATAGACAAAAAAAAATACAAATCAAATCCCATAATCACATGGTTCTCAGAGTTGGTACAAGTAACACCGATGGTACTTGGGTAGTCTTTAGTGCTTGTTCAGGAATAATTTTAGTTTTAAACTTCCAGAAAGAGGAGTTGCTCAAGCATGTTTATGTTTCCTTTAAACAAATACTTGAAAAAATGAGTAGTACTGTGGAAAATTTTCTGAGAAGTCCCTGTATAAACTGAGGACAAAAATGAACCTGGCGCAGTGGCTAGTGGTAGCTCTGTTGAACGTGATCCGAGAACGACCCAAGTAAACCCAAACACATTGTTTTCCAGTTGCAAGTCACAAAGCTAGCGAGTTATGCTGTTACATTCAGTGACAAGCTAACTATTGTTAGCGGACCTATAATTCTGTAATCTTCTGTGTGTCTTATTTATTCAAACACCAATCATGTCAGATTCACATAAAAAATATATCTCCACTATTTTTGCTTCAATTATCCTCAGTGACGTGTGGTTCAAGGAATTGCAAGTTTAATTTAGAACCACTGATACTTCTTGTTAATTCATGTATAAGTTGATGTTGAGTGCATAACTGAATTGAATCCTTCAGCAGAGTCTACAGTACCTTTTCTGTTTTCCTTTTTGAAAAAACACAAATTGTGTTGTGTTATGGTTTTAAAATAGATGTCGTATATGGAAACATGAGTATATTTTGAAGTGGTACTTTTTATTAAAAGTATGAGGACCACTGCATATTTGTGGCTTCTGCTTCTGAGGGTCCTCTGGTATACGTACTTGTATGCCTTGCCTTGAAACACCACAAACAGTATATATGAAAAATATCTAGTTTAATAGTTCATCACTCACTACTGATAACTGCCGTTTGCATCCGTGCTGGAGTCACACTTCATTCATTCTGCAAAAGTAAATTAATCAGTGGATAAATTACCATCTTCTGTGTGTGCTGGTAACCAGGTGATTAAACTTGCCCCTCCTTCCCAGCTCTGTTAAGTCTGAGCTGAAATACTGCACTCCAGTCATGATGGCAACACCAGATGAGTGAGTCAGAGTAAGAAATGACCTTTGTTATTAATTTACTACTATTCATTTAATAGGTAATGTAAGGTGAGTAATCTGGGAACAAAGTTAGATAAATTATATGGTCACCTTACACAAAACCTGATTTAGGGTTGTTAAATTGAGAGCATGCAAAAAAAAAAATGTCTGGGCAGATTAGTGCTTTGCAGACTGATGAGTAGGGCTAAAAACAGAAGAGGTGCGTCAATTATGATCTCATAAAATCTTGGCTCCAGTTCCAATCGGGATTTTTCTAGGTTTTGGGGGCTGCTATGCGATAATTGGCCAGCAGGTGTCTCCAAAGTGCACTCTCCTGTGTTCACGTTTTTGACCTTATACTGTCTTGATATACTGTGCGAAATTGCATTATCGTCCAAAGAGTAGTATGACCTGAATTAGAAAATAGATTATATTCGTCATAGCAATAGCTTTTTCTCTTTCTTATTTCGGACGTAGAGGTACAGCATAATTTGAGGATAAAATAAGACAAGATAATCAGCACACAGCTGTAATTATTCTGCACCCTGTCAACAAACAGGCTAAACATTAGCTTCTGCACGGCAGCTGTCCCATGACCGGAGTGAAAAGGCGTGTTCTCGGCTCGGCATATAAAGCAGCCCCCAGCAGAAGCCCCACTAATGCTACAGGCCGCTGCTCTGCCCCCTCAGCCTGCGTGGTCATCCTGCTCACAGCTGACAGCAGCAGCCTGAGGACAGACACCAACACGCCGAGGGAAACTGCACGTCTCTCACGTGAGTGTCGCTTTTTTTCCACTTTATAGAGTGGCTTGCATTTTTATGTGGTCTCTTTGAATTATGTAAGGGCAACTAAGGAGATTAACATACCACCTGATGAAAACTGGCTCAAAACTACTGACTATTGTTGCTGTTTTTTTACGACAGTTATTCCAAAACTATTAGGTGCTTTATTTATTTATTTATGAAAAAAAATTGTTCTTTTTGTATAAGTTTCCACAATACTTTTTTCCCCTATTAGTCTGAACTTGATATGAAAAATGGATGTCAGAATCTAAGGGATTATATAATTTCAAAATTTTACTTTTATTGATATAAAAATTATATTATTACAGAGGCTTAGTGACTTCAGCCCTTGTGTTAAAAGGTATTAAGGGAAAGCAATTTCTGAATTACTTTCACTTAAGATATTTCAGGCATGTGCCTTGTTAGTTATTGAACCTTAAACAAATATACAGTACAAATACAAACATTATGCAAACATTTACCCTCTATGTGCTTTAAATACAGAAAAAGCTTGGCTGCATATAAAAATCTATTGAAGGGAACAACAAAAAAGTTTAGTTTCTTTATTTCTCTTTTTAAAAGTAAATTTAAGGATTCAAGTCTTAAATAACTGCAGCAAGTTATTTTTTTGTAAACTCAAATTCCCATTTACAATTAATATATGCTTTCAAGCTAATTTATGTGACTTTGTGTCCCAAGGTTGGGTATGCATGCGCAACATTTTTTAAAATTTGCCGAACGTTTGCAGTGCGTTTTTAAATAAATACAATTAACAATGCTGTAGAAACATTTCTCTGCATAATTCTTTGGTCTTTGCATACTCTTATTATGCATATTTGAGTAAAGCATGAAAACCACACTTTATGCATCATTCGAAACTGAACAGAATCATTCTACACCGATCACAGGTTCTTACAAATTGGTTAAAACTTTTACTTTGTAGCAATCAAAAAAAAAAAAAAATGCTACAAACTTTTACTTTGTAGCAATCAAAAAAAAAATGAGGTCACTAGAGGTGCTTGGCCTGGCCACCTTCAATGCAAGAACCATAACTGACAACACCTATAAAAGCAGATGAGTCATTAAGTTTTGTTAGATTAAAAAAATTCTAAAAAGACACTCTCTATTGCAGCAAATCAATTTCAGGGTGAGCTCACTTAGAACCTCCTGAGAGCATGCTGAACAAGTTCAGATTTTGCATCGATCAGTGTGTTGTAAATTAATTATATGCCGTACCTCGGCATCAGTGGACTTAATGTGGATTTGATCATTAAATCATTTAAAAGGTTCTTCTCTTTTATCGCCATGGGAATAACCTGATTGAGGCATTAAAGGCTTAAATACACCCATGAGCTCTTGCCCTCCAAAACATATTCCAGTTAACTTCAGTGCTCTCTGCTTCCTCTGACACACTCTGCTGTAAAGTTATTTTTAGCGCTATTTATTCCTGATTGAGCCATTTTGTTCACCAGTCAAAGAAAGTGCTTTTATTTTACTGGCAGGAATAGCTCCTCCCCCTAAACCCCGCCATATTTGAGTAAATCATGCATGTCAAGGTAAAGGATGCGTGCCGCTTGTTTTTTGTTGGGTTGTTTGGGCTTGTTAATGTGTAACTCAGCTTAGTGTTTGCTTGTCTATGGGATGATGCCTATACTGACTCATATATATCTGTGTTTTTGCAGCGTGAATCATCTCAGGATCACAATGGACTCTTCTCCCATTTCCATACAGGGTCATTTCATAATGAGCCTCACAGAAAAACCCTGCATACCCAGCTAGCAATAGATTTAATCAATTTTCCACTACTAGGTTAGTTTGTTCTAAGTCTTAGAGTTTTTGTTATTATTTATTGATACATACTACCTCAAAAGTTACTATCAAACAACAAATTAGTTTTTTGTTTTTTTTTAGTAGAATAACATTGAGAATACTCATGGATACAACTACTCTAGCAACGTTGGCTGCTGCCACCACTGTAGCTCTGGTCTCCCGGTCAGACATGTCGGACTACCTTTGGCTCTTGGTGGTCGGATTCATCATTGCCTTCATCCTGGCGTTTTCGGTGGGAGCCAACGACGTCGCCAACTCCTTCGGCACGGCGGTGGGCTCCGGAGTGGTCACCCTGCGGCAGGCCTGCATCCTGGCCACCATCTTTGAGACGGTGGGCTCGGTGCTGTTGGGGGCAAAGGTCAGCGAGACCATCCGTCAGGGGATCATCGATGTGCGCATGTACAACGGCTCAGAGCACGTGCTCATGGCGGGCTCGATAAGTGCCATGTGTGGTGAGCCTTCACACAGATTTTGTTTTCGTTTTGAAAGTGCGAACCTTTAGGCCATAAACAAAAGCTCAGCTGGTGTTTTTGTGCCACAGGCTCTGCCGTGTGGCAGCTGACTGCTTCGTTCCTGAAGCTCCCCATCTCTGGAACCCACTGCATTGTTGGGGCCACAATTGGCTTTTCAATGGTAGCGAGAGGCCCCAAGGGGGTCAAATGGATGGAACTACTTCGCATTGGTAAACAGACTTTCTCTTTCCAAGTATTCCAGCAAAAAGGAAGAATAATCTACAAAAACTAAAATCCAAGTCAGTAAATAAATTGTACGTGAAATGTTCTGTTTAAAGTGGCATCATGGTTCCTGTCGCCTGTTCTGTCGGGAATCATGTCGGCAATTCTCTTTTATTTCGTCCGCAAATTCATCCTGAATAAGGTAAGTAAATAAAGCAAGGAGCTGTGTGATTAGATCATGAAATGATAAATCATATTTAATATTCTTGTTTTGTTATTTGTTACATTATTATAGTTGTAGTACTGTTTCAGTCCTGGCTGAGCATCGTTTCATGTAAATAATAATGTACACAAAGTAAATAATAATGTACACAAAGTGTACATTATTATTTACATTCCAGCTGTAGATTTTAACTATTTGTTGAAAGCACCGCCTCAATACTAAGCCTACTAAGTACCACCATCATGGCAGACATTTTGAAACATCAATACAGCAAGACTTTGGATTTTTTCAGTTTGCTTGATATTTTATTTTTGTGCTATTCATTTTTCAACACAGCTGTTAAAATGTTCAAGCTACACATTGGGAAAATAAATGGCAGAAATGGAAAAGTCAGACTTCTTTTACCCACCCCGACTTCAGAATCCAAAGTGGTTGTCTTAAAACGTAAAATGTAGTGACAGCTGCAGCAACTGCCTAAAAGTTGTCTATTTGAACTTCTGATATTTCATATCTCATAATATAGTACACACACCTAGTCCACTACAACCTCTGTTAGCATTGCGTGTTACGGTTGGAATGCACGAAATACTACGAAAAAAAAATTATTAGCTTGTGTTGCTAATAGTAATTAACATGTCACTGATCCCTCAGATTTCCAGTTTTAAAGTGGAACAAGGTGAATTTGGATTTGAGGTCTGTACCAAATCCACATGTTCTCCCAGACTGTGAGAGAACACTTTTAGGATCGATTGACTTCACTGAAATATCCAATTCATAATAATCTGACACTTCTGCCTGATCAGAGCAAACTTTACTCTTAAAGGCTAAACTTAAAGAAAACAGGAACAAAGACTTTCAGATGGACATTTACTTCACAACCTTGAACGTGCTCAGTTTTCATACCCATTTCTTGTTAGGAAACTGCACTTGATTTAGAATTACAAAAGGTCTCTTTTTTTCCCCACAGTCTAACCCTGTACCAAATGGACTGAGAGCCCTTCCTGTCTTCTATGGCATCACTATGGGCATCAACCTCTTCTCCATCATGTTCACCGGAGCTCCACGTGAGTATCACATAGGCACACCAAGCCAGAAAGTCACTTGATATTTTCTCCAAATGAGCCGGAGGAAATATCAAGGACGGTTCATGACAAAATTACGATCCAAAGAATGAAAATGTATTAGATTATTAACTTTATTCCTTACTAATATCTGTATTAATTACAAAAAACATCCCCATACTAGGCTTGATGTAAAATTAATGAGGTACAAGAGAACAGAATAAAATAATCCCCTATTGAATGGATTTTTGAAAGCCCCATTGGTATTCATTGGCAGGATTGGACTTTTCAAAAGGGCGCCTGACTGCACACCACTGTGGCAGAAAATGTCCAAAATAGTCCTGTTGTACAAAAGTACTGTGCATCTTTTCATGATCATATCGTGCAGAAGGTCGTTGCGGTTATCTCTTGCAAGTTTGATGGAAATCCATTAGTTCTGTTGAGTTTTCTTGAACTGGAATGAGATTATCTTCTTGCACGCCTCGCATGCAGTGTTTGAGGCCAGTCCGGTTTAGCATGTACGTTAGAGATAGGCTACACCCATAGTGTTGCTCGGGCTTATTTGGTGTTATGATCCAGCTGCTCACAAGAAAGAAAGATTAAGCTCATTTTAATCCACCTTCAAAAGGCAGAAAACAACATCACACTGTATGTGTAGTACAAATATTAGAAGAGAAGAGGAATTATTAAAACTTCCACCAACTGAGTTTTTATCACCATGCCGCAAGACTGGCCTCTTCCTCAGTATCTGATTAGAGGAGTGTGCACTTTCCCTGATACTGCCGCCTTTAAACAGAAAGACATGCTGGCATCTGAGGAGGGAACGTTTAAGAAAAATTGGATAATTTTCTACAAATTACATGACTAACTTGTTATGTTGGACACCTGCTGTCCTGCTTCTAAGGCGATGTAATTTTAGTAAGACAGGTTTGGTTGCTTTTCAATTTTAGAGCATGAAGGCAAAAAATAAATGGACACGAGGTTCTGTTTGTGTTTTTTTTTTTTTTCCTGAGGCAACCTTTTCTGACATGTCTCTTTTCCTTTGTCCATAGTGCTTGGCTTTGACAGGATGCCCTGGTGGGGCACTCTGTGCATTTCTCTGGGCTGTGCCATCATCACCGCTCTGGTTGTTTGGTTTGTTGTCTGTCCACGCCTCAAGAAGAAAATTGAACGTGAGTGTAACAGAGACAGCTTCAGTAAACATTGCACAAACATTCTAGATTCGAGGATGAAACTGTTGAACTACTGACTAGGAAGTACAGTGCTTCACAGAAGAAATCACGCCCACTCAACTCTTTAACGTTTTGTCACGTTGCGACCAAAAACCTCAGTGTATTTTATTGGTAATTTATTGATACATCAACAGAAAGTAGCAAACAACTGGAAAAAAAAAAGATACATGATATTCAAAGTGTACAAGTAATTTCAACACTCTGTATTCTGATATACGTAAAGAAATGTAGCAGAGTTTAGACCTTCTCTAATGAATAAATAGAGTCAAATTGTGTGTTTCTTTATTATGAGTATAAATCCATCTGTTCCACACAGCAGACAGGCCAGGGTAAAAGATGTGGAGAAATTTAAAGCAGGATTTTGTTGTAGAACGATAAACCCAGTTCTGGTTAAATAAGACTACGACTGAACTGCTCATCACCCTGATGATTGCAGAAAATAGTGGTGGCAGCATCATGCTCGGGGGACTATTTTTACCTCAGCATGGACAGAGTGTTGTGGTCCTTAGGACTTTGATTTTGCACAATGATCATTTTGTAGTGTTGTTTACTTTTTTAGTCTTGTTGACAACCCTGTTTGGATCCCATATCAAACATTCCTGCGATTACTTCTCCCTGTTATTTAGTCACTTGAGCAATTTTGCAAAGAGAAATTAGCACAATATTCAGTCTCTTGATGTGCACGCACAGTGAGGAAATACTTCAAAAACATCGCACAGCCATAACTATGCATTTATGCACTTCTTTGTGTTGGTCTACCACATAAAATCCCATAAACCATTGTACGATTACATAATCTATCACCACGGATCCACCAGCAATAAATTCAATTTAATAAATCTGTAAATTCTGCTGCAGTATAACTGTCTGCAACAAAGCTGTTTGACTCGTAACGTCTCACTTTTCAGGTGAAACAGCTCCTGCTCCCTATGAGACTCCATTAATGGAGAAGAACTCGAGCAAACCTCCAGCAGAACAACCTCAAATCCCGTCTGACCTCCATCTGCAGAACCCTCCGGTAGAAACCCAGAAGGTGGCCTTTAAACTGGGAGGCTCAGAGGAGACTGATCTAAACAGCGACATAGAATCCAAAGATCTTGACATCTCTAACGGTGAGAATTTTTAAATCTGGTGCTGGAAATGTTACATTTTTCACACCAGTGTCACAGTTATCAAGATGTGGTTACACCACAAGCAGTTACGACCGACCAATTAGCAAGACAATATTATAAGAGAGATTTTCCCACAGTTCTGAATGGCTCTGTAGGCCACATGACGATCACCGATCCCCACAGTGGACGCTCCCATACCATCCACAAGGACTCTGGCCTTTACAAAGACCTGCTGCACAAGCTCCACAAGGCCAAGGTTGGGGACTGCATCGGTGACAGTGACACAGAGGAGCGACCCATGCGGAGGAACAACAGCTACACATCCTACACCATGGCTATATACGGTATCCAAGGCGATCCTAAATACAGAGACGTGGACACCGGCTTTCAGAGGAGACCTCGGGTGGACAGCTACAGCAGCTACAACTCAGCAGTGACCACTGGAAGCACTGTCCCGGACGGGAGCGCGACGCAGGAAGCCGACGCAAGCGTTGCTGAGGCGGAAGACGAGCTGGAGATCGACCAACCTGCAGTTTCTTTGCTTTTCCAGTTTTTGCAAATACTAACTGCATGTTTCGGCTCCTTTGCTCATGGGGGAAATGACGTCAGGTAAGCAAGGGTGTTTTTTTCAGTGTGCCTAAGTATGATCTTTTTAATGATTTACATTTAATTTCCTTCTCTAGCAATGCTATTGGCCCACTGGTAGCCCTGTGGCTTCTCTATGAGAGTGGGTCTGTGGTGTCGAATGCTCCCACTCCCATCTGGTTGCTCCTATACGGCGGAGTAGGAATCTGTGCTGGTCTCTGGGTTTGGGGTCGGAGGGTGATCCAGACCATGGGTAAAGACCTGACCCCCATTACACCCTCAAGGTATGCCTCGTAGCTATGCCCCGTCTGAGCAGAAGTGATGATTTATCAGGTAGTTAAACCAAAATAAACTTCTCCTTTCTCTGCAGTGGATTCAGTATCGAGCTGGCTTCAGCTGCCACGGTCGTTGTAGCATCTAATATTGGTCTTCCTGTCAGCACGACACATTGCAAGGTAATAAAGCTAAAATCTCTGATCCTTTATCACAAACAGATAGAGAGGTGAGCTCTGAGCATGTTATGAAAGTCATATATCACAAAAATGCTTAACTTGCAAACATAATCACACCCCTTGAATTTTTTTTCCATTTTTTTTATGTAACAATGTTACATCCCCAAGGCAGTCTAAGGGTTTTGGAGGGGGGCTGTAACAATAGATAAACCAGGGGGGAAAAAGAGACAAAACCAGGAGGGTAAAGTTAAAGGTTTATTCTTTAAGTGGGATTGGAAGAAGTCTCAAAGGTGAAAATGAGAACCTAAAAGAAAAGAAAGGGGAGAATAACAACAAAAACCAGGGTTTCTAGCAGACAACTCCTCCATCACAGCACCACAAAGCTGCAGCACACATGCTGCCCAATTGGCCAAGAGGCCCTGAAAGTCAGTTTCCCAGCTAGTCTTATACCCTGCTAATCAAGAGGCAGAGTGAAACCAGCTGGGCCTGCTTAACCCGCCGGAGCTCAGCAGCAACCTGAATTGGGGGGGAAATCCTACATGCAGCTGCCTCTGCATGTAACAAACAACCATAAACTTAAATCTATTTCATTAGGATTTTGTGTGATGGATCAACACAAAACAAGCAAAATTGTACTTTTTTGTTGTTTTTTTCCCAGCTTTTGGGTTTTTGGATGCTAGCCTGGTGCTTTGCAAAAATTATAGATGATTCAAAGATTGATGATCAAATGCAGTCTATGTTCTTGAAGCAAAAACTTTGAGAAATAAACCTTTATTTTAGTGCCAAGTACCAAAATTGGCTTCTGATTACAGTTGCAAGTCTTTTGGGCGATGTCTCTCTGCACATTTAAAGACTGAAAAAATATTTCAAAAGTTTAATGGAAAGCATCCATCAAAACTGCGTATTTTAAGTCTTGCTACAGATTTGAATTCAATTTAGGTCTTTACTTTGACTGGACCATTCAAACGAACAAATATGCTTTGATACAAACCTCCAGCAGGTTTACTGCAGGGATTACTCTGAAAATGTGTTTACCTTCATCCAGCTTCTCTGCTCTGGATGAAGAAAATCAACTCCACAGCACCAAATTGACAATGACGCATGCTTTATGCTGGAGTTGGTGTATTTTTCTAATTAGTTGACTTCTACAGACAGTTGGTTGGACTCAGTTTTATTTTAGGGTATTTCTTTAAAGTGGGCTTAACACCCGGAGCTTCAGGTTGTTAAATTGTGAGGAATTTTTAAACACGTCCTTTTCATCATCATGCACTTCATTTTGTTGCTATATCACATCAAAAATCAATAAATTATATTCAGGTTTGTGGTTGTTTGATCACAAAAGTTAAAAGTTCAAGTGGAAAGATGTTTTCATTCTTCCAGTAACTCTTACTTGCACACAGGTGGGATCTGTGGTGGCCGTCGGGTGGCTGCGCTCCAGGAAATCAGTTGACTGGCGTCTGTTCAGGAACATCTTCATCGCCTGGTTTGTCACAGTTCCCATCTCTGGGCTCATCAGCGCTGCCATTATGGCTCTCTTTGTATATGTTATTCTGTAAAACCCCCATCTTGAAGCACTGTTAGCTTCCCGCTCTCTACTTTCACCAGTTTCTTAAAAAATATGCTTTCACTTTGTTACCTGCTAATGATTGATTTATCATTTAGCGTAATTTTATCTCCATCCATCATTTTATAGGAATGTTTTCAAGAATGACATGGAGTTTTAGTAACACTGTTCAGCTGTCCAAAAGACTGCGATCATGTACAGTATATTCCTCTGTATATTTGTATAAAAATTACGTGTATAATCCAAATCAGTTTTCTGACGATCAAGAGTATGCAGTAGCCAATAGCTTGAATGGAAATTAAATTATTGAACATATTTGAATGGAAAGAGTTGTTTCATGAGAAGTGATTTCAGAGTATGTATGAAAAGAAAATATTCACTTCACATTGTTCTGTGGGGGGAAAAATACTCTGAGCTTAAATTTCAAATTATAAAAATAATAGAACAAAATTAACAGGTTTGCTTAGTTTGTGTTTGTTATAATATCTATGTATATGTATACATATTTGTTCTGCACTCATACACATTTAATAATATTTCAAATAAAAGTACAACGTGAATTACAATTCAGATGAATTGTAATTTCTTTTTAATTTCACCACAAGGTGGTGCTATTTCTGCAAAGGTCTATAGATAAACAGTTCAAGCTCAGTCAGATTGCATCGAAAACATAATGTGAACATTACTTCACATGTGTGTAGTCTATTTGTTTCATTGATATTTGATAGATTTTTTAAATGTTTTTCCAATGTTGTTGTATGATTATCTCTGTGTTTGTTTGTTTGTTTGTTTTTTTCTTTAGTATTTTTCCCCCTATCCTGCTGCATGGAAAAAAATCCCAAAGGGGACAATAATATGGTGATACCGAGACTTTTATAAATCAGTCAAACATGTGTACATTGGAACAATAATTGTGAACAATTAAATTTTATTTATTTTTAGTGTGTAGCACCAGTTCTCAACAAATCTCACCTCACGACATTTCACAAGGTAAACAGGTCCAAACTGGGAGATGAGAACAGAAAGCAAACAGGAAATCACACAGAATCATTAGTGCAGGCACAAGTCTGAATGCAGAAAGTTTACATATAAGCAAATTACTCATGGTGCATTGTTATTGAAAGGTATTTTTAATAAAACCACTTTCCTGCTGTTCCTGTTATGTGTCATTGCTCACGTGCTGCTCATTCACACTGGCCAAACAAAGGTCCCTAAGCCCTGTTCTAGCAAATATGAGTAAAAGTCGGATTTGATTTCGAGTTGCATTACCTGCCTTGCTTGATTTCCCTTAACAATGACCTTTATCCGTACTTTCTATAAACCATCCACCCAGACATGCAAATGTCTCTCTCCAGGATGGCATCAGGCAGTGTGCTACAGAAAAGGTGGGAAAGGTTGCCTGACCTTCAGAGGGGAAAACAGAGACACTCAGGACAAATAGCCATGAATGTACACACTCACACCTAAGTGCAACCTAGAAAGACCAAATAACCTAACATGCATGCTTTTCGACTGTAACGAGAAGAGAACCAGGAGAGAACCCACGCAGACGGACCCCAGACCATGATTCCAACCCAGGTCCTTCTGCAAGGCAGGTTCAGCCTTTCTCATTCTTTTTTTTTTTTTGCATTTATATATCCATTTTAATCTTGCAACATGACGGATATTCTTTCTTTGGTCTCTGTCTGTTTGCTAGTGTAGCTCTGCCAGCAGTGAAAAACAGCACTGGAGTATCAGAAGAGACATAATGTGACCCTTAAGAAAATGCATTGTTTTGTCTCAGGCTGCACATGGCTAATTTCTGACACTGCCTGGATTATAAATAAGGCTGGTCATTCTGGACTTTGACACATCAGGTAAAGGTGTGGTTGGATTTGGGTGTTGTTCCAATTTTGACTGCTACTGAAGTTCAATTTGTTGTTTCCTAAAATATCTCAATGTAACAAAACCTTTTTTTTAAATAGATAAAGATGGCTGAGTCTGTGTTAAAGACTCATCCCAGAGATGAACCTGACTGATCTGAAAGTAGGAAGAAAATTGCAAAAGAAACTTGAGTAACACAAAGCAACCTCTATAGAATAAACATTTTCCAGATTTTGCTTCCGTTCTGTTGCTTTGCCAGTATATAATAATTAAAATAGGTTTCATTTCCAAAAGTCCACAGCAAAAAAAAAAAAAAAGGCTTCAGACAAACGTCTATCATAAAGTTGCTTTGTTTTTTAGTTCTCAGTTCACTAACACCAACATTCCACGTGATGGCGCTGTTTTGTAAAGCTAGAGTCGCTATTGTTGTTGTGGTAAAAAAAAGGAAGAACATGTTTTTTCATCACACTGATCTCTCCATGTAACCAGGCAACACACTTGTGTAATTCTCACATTATGAGACCAGTGAGTGACCCTTTACAATCAGGCAGGCTAAGAAGAATAATCATTGAAACTAATGAAGAGAAAATGTATTTTAAAATAAGACAGCCATCCATCCATCCATCCATCCATCCATCCATCCATCCATCCATCCATCCATCCATCCATCCATCCATCCACCCATCCATCCATTTTCTAACACCCTTGTCTCTAGTAGGGTTGGGAGGGGTGCTGGTGCTTATCTCCAGCTAACGTTCCAGGCGAGAGGCAGGAAACCAAGAAATCATGATCTGACATAAATTTGTTATAGATGTATTACTGATTAAACTTTAGCTTTAATAACATAATGCTACATAACTTTTAAAGTTTAATCAGTAATACTTTTATAACAAATTTATGTCAGATCATGATTTCTTGGTTAATGTCAAGTTGTCATAACAAAGACATTTTGAATAATGTCAACTTTGTATTTAAAGTGTCATGATTTACCGAATGACACTTTATGACAACAGTCATAAATATTCATGAAGACGTACTCATGTTCATGACAGGTGTTATGTCATGTTTACGACGATGTCATGACAGTCTTATTCACAACCCGTCAAATAAAAGTGTTACCAATTTCTTTCTGTTAGGCCACATACTCTCATCCACGTCACAAAGAATATCTTCTCCTGTGATGCAGAGTTTGAAACTGCCACAAACCATGTAGGGCACACAGCAGCACACATGCGGAAGAAAATTTAGTTTTCTGGCCTACATGCCAAAAACACCTTGTATAGAGGAAAAATTAACACTGTACATCACAGTTATGTACAGTGTTATGAACAGTTATGAACACACCATGCAAATTTATATACATAGTGGTGGCAGCATCATGGTGTGGGACTGTTTGTCTTCACAAGTAGGAATGTGTGAAATATTCAGATTCTAAAGGTGCAAAGATGGTCTAAAAAAATTTACTCAGAAGGCTTGCAGCTGTGAAAGGTAGTTGTAAGATTAACTCAGAAGCTATTTAGCACATCACACTTTGCAAGTTTTCATTTGTACAATGACATTGCAAGACATGTATCATACTCCTTTCTCCTATTTCAGCTTTCCTCCATTGGCTCCCTGCTACATCCAGAATAGAGTTTAACATTCTCCATGTGAAACCCTGAATCATCTGACTCAATAATAAATCAGAGATCTGATTGTTCCACATGTTTCTAACAGAGCAAAGTTGCATTATTTGCTGTTGTTTCAGTTTTCAACTTTCCTATCTTGATTTTTGTACTCTCTGTAGAATCTACATCTGGTCTTTAACTCCAGCTGTGACGCCTTTACTAGAGGGGGGTCATCGGTTGAGCTACTGCTGCCTACAACTTGACATCAAATTATAGATCATACTTGATCCCATCTTTCAGTGTTTAACCCTGTTTCTCTCCCTAACAAAGCTACCGGCTGAGCTTTTGTTGCTCCTAACTTCCTGTGCTCTTTTTCTTTCCATTAGCCTTTAAAGCTATAAATGAAGCTGCTAAAGGAGCTACTACTCACATTAACTTCCTACTTTTCTGTAACATAGAAAATACTGATGTATTGGTGCTTCTGTTTTTTTTTTTGTTTGTTTTCTGTGTGGGCATGTGTGTGTATATATATATATATATATATATATATGCTTTTTCTTGTCAAACCTCCAGTTGGTCATGGCAGATGATCGTTCACACACATCTTTTTCCTGTTAAAGGGAAGTTTTTCCTCTCCACTGTTGCTACATGCTCATCCAGTCAGTGACTTGAAGCAATCTGCTTGGTTTCCTTGGATAAAACATTGTTTTATGACCAATTTGAATGATAATGTCAACTCTACTGACTTTTTTGTAAAGTCTCTTGAGATGGCGTGTGTTGTGAATTGGCGCTACATAAATAAACAGAATTGAACTGAATTGTGCCAGTCCCTCGCATGCATTCTCAGTGATAGACACACTGCGGTTTTCGCGTTTCAAAAATATATAGATAAGTTCAAAGGTCATGGTGCGTGTGCACCGTTTATCGTCAGCTCCTCTCGTAGAGGATGCAGAGTTTATTTTGAAACCGGATACCGGAAGTGCCAACTTTTCGTGTTTTCTGTGTAATTGACCAATAGGCGACATTTCTGTCCATGCATACAGGTGTGCACGGCTGCGCATACCGGAGCAGCGTGGGATCTGGTGTTTGCGTTAGGAGCGTCTGATTGTTAGTGTGACACGGACGGAAAGGAGCCTTCCTCCCCCACCAGCGAAGCGGCTTCTGTCTGCAAACCGCGCAACTAGGGCATGCATTCAGCCAGCACACAGCAGCGGCAGCGCACCAAACAAGCCGCTGTGATCTGAGAGCCTCTGCACGGCGACGGCTCGCTCTTTCGTAACGGAGTCGGGGCAGCTTCAGCGTTTGCGGGACAATTTCGAGCTTTGAGTATAGGGACAGGTCTGTGAAAAGGCAGGCGTGTGTCGGAGGGTTTGCATCCCCTCTTTTTTGTTGTTATTGGGGTTTTTTTTTAAACCCCCTTCGTATTGCTCTCTGGTTTTCATCCCGGATCCCGCAAGATGCAGCCTCTTACCTGACAGATCTGTGGCACCACAGCTGCTGCTGCTGCCTACAGGTCTGTATCTGTAACATCTCTTTTGAGGCATTTTCTCTGACTAGTTTTAACAGTTAATCTGGAGATCGCATGTGCTATTTTGTTGCTGTTGTTGTATTTTTTCTGCTTCAGAGCAGATTGATCTGTCTCTGCAAGATACCGTCTAGATGATCTGATAATAGCTGGCTCTATTTTTTTTTTTTTATTTATTTTTTGCTGTGTTTGCACACTGCCCATCTATACATCTGATGGCAGATATTTTGCTGCTGCTGCTGCTGACACAGCTCCCATGCAGACTCGCTCAGTTTTCATAGATTTTGAAAGAAATCCGGCTCGCCAACAGGAGCAGAGCTGCAGCGTCCAGAGCAGATTTAGATGTGCGCTGCAGAAACAGTAGCTGAAACTCATTTAGGACATCTCTTTATTAGTGGATTTATTTATTTATTTTTTGCTACTTGTCATTTGTTTAGTGAATGTCTTCTGTCTACCTGCTGTAGCTCTCCTGTCATCATCGGGATCTGTCCCCTTCAAACAGGACAAGATAGACTTCGGCTCATCATCGAAAGTGGCCCCTGTCAAGAGAGAAACCTGCTGAAGATGACTTCATCCGAGCCGACTGCCTGAAAGCAGCATGAGATTACTGAGGACTATCACGCTGACCGCTGATTCGAGCTGTTTTCTCTTTTGAGGGCTGATCCAAAACGATGTTCCTGTGTGTGAGCTGACTGACCGGGGGCGTCAGGGGTGCTGGGGGCTGCTGCTGGTGTTCTAGCACGGGGACACAGCCCAGCAGCTCAGACGCAGACACCGCCGGAGAAAGATGGCTCGCCCCGGGTCGGGGCTGCTGGTGCCCATGAATGGCGTGGGGTACCCGCCTCAGAACCTGGCCAGGGTGGTCGTCTGGGAGTGGCTGAACGAGCACGGGCGCTGGAGGCCGTACAGCGCGGCGGTGTGCCACCACATCGAGAACGTACTGAAGGGAGACGCCAGGGGAAGCGTGGTTCTTGGGCAGGTGGATGCCCAGCTCTCCCCTTACATCATCGACCTGCAGTCTATGCACCAGTTTCGGCAGGACACAGGTAAGAGGCAGGAGACCCTGGGCAGAGATGACTTAGCTGTTGCTTTCCAGGAGAGTGGAGACACTACAGTGGAAATGTATTATTGCCCCTTGCAGACTTTGTGTGTTGTTGTTTTTGTGTGTGTGTGTCTTTTTGTAAACTAAGACAAAGATAACCTGAGTAAATATGGATCAGTATGTCAGGATCTGTGTTTTTCTGTGTTTATTTAGAGTTTTCTGTGTCCTTAGTCTCTTCGTTGTCCTGTCCTCCCCTTGATTGTTCCCAGGTGTGTCTCGTCTCTGTGATTACCCTCCCGTGTATTTAACTCCACCTGTGTTCCTTGTTCCTCGTCGGGTCCTCGTCAATGTCTAGTCTGTTCGTCGTCGGTGTGTCTCTGTGCGAGCTGCCGTGTTTCTGGACTTATTTATAATTAAAAATCATCATTTTCATCTGACCTGGGTCCGCTGCGCCTGCCTCACCATCAACACCACCGCACTTCATGACACAGTATTCATGTAATGATTTAATTTAGCAGCTGGTAAACGCTATCCAAACCAAAAGTGAATAAGTAATATCCTCTCAAACCTAATTACAGCCTGTGCCATCCTCCTTGGTGGCAACAACTGCTGCCAAGCGTTTGTGATGACTGGGAATCAGTCTTTGGTGTTGTAATTCAGCCACGTTGGAGAGATTTAGAGCAACTAGGGGAGATTTCAGTCAGATGTATGTCTGGATCTCAACTAGATTTCTCCAAAATTCTTCACTTTTCTTTTTTTGTTTTTGAGTGAGTCAGAGGTGGACTTGCTGCTGTCTGTGGTTTTTATCATTTCTCTGCTGCATCATCACCCAAGTGTGTTTGAGCTTAATGTCACGAAGCGGGTGCTAAACATTTTCCTGTGGGATTTTCTGGCAGAGAACACACACACACACACACACACACGCACACCCCCCCCCCCCCCCCCCCCCCCCCCCCCCCCCCACACACACACACCCACCCCTTCCAAAAAGTTCCACTTTTGTTCTGGTCATTCCATGATATATTTTTTGGGGGGATCATCTAAATGTTTTAAGGTAAATGTGAGATGAGGCTTTTTGTTCCTTTGGTCATCTGTGATTTTCACCTTAGAAAGCTCCACTTTCTTCAACTTTCTCGCTCTTGGAAGCGAAAACAGAAGAAGTAAACGTATGTAGGCAAATAATTTTCACAGCACTTTAAGAGTAGTTTCATGTCTTAAGCAGGCATGGGCCAGTTTGGGATTTTCACACTCTGGTAAGCTTGAGTAAAAACACCACTGTACCATCCTGTTAATACTTTGCTATGGCTGCTATATTAATATTTTGTGTCATTCATTTGCTGAGGCTGGTGAATGTAAGATGCAGAACTGAGAAGCAAACAGCAGACAAAGCACTAATGTGCTTCAAGTGAAGTTACGATGTTTTTTTTTTTATGTTGACTCGTCGTCATCCAGCGGTTTGAATGCCATGACCTTGACTAAGGTCAGCAGGACCACCGTTTAGTCAGTGCCTTTCTGTTCACTCTCCTTTCAAAGAAAACGATTCCACTTGCGCGTGTGTCACGGGACAGTTTTTACATCTTCACAAGGTGACAAGAGGTACAGGATGACCCAGGACTGATTTCATCTGATGTAAACATGATAACCACAATCCTTTTTTGTTGTTGTTGTCATTTTTATCTAAGCAGGTAATGAAGGAAGGAATATGTTCACCTTTGATGGCCTTCCAGTGGGAAACTAGTGCTGTAAAAAAGGAACATGTAAAACATTTCCAGTCAGATCAACGGTCTGTTGTAAAAGTTAAAAGCAAAAAAATATATATATATAGCACTGTAAGGGAAGATTTTTTTGGTTTACACAACCTAAGTGCACTGCCTCCTACCTCCATTTCTGATGTAAATAATCATTCACTTCTATATAAAATCACCATGCAAACATTGACGACAATTCAACGGTTACCAAAGCAGCCTTTGCATAAACCATGTTTCTGAGACTGGAGGTGTCTTTATGTGCTAAAAGTTTGAGTTGGTTCCCATTTTGCACCAGCAGTTAGCTTCTGCCTCGAGGACCAATTCATCTGCTTTTGTACAAAATACGGATGAAAAGAGAGTTTGCTATAGCAGGTCACATAATAACTGCTTGAAACCTTTTAACAGAGCCTTCCTTAAAAAAAAAATTCAAAATGGCGGAGTTCATGACTTCTGTTCAGTAATCCAAACTTTCATGATTCATTTGTAGGCCTAAATGTTTCTGATCAGCTAGAAATAAAGATGGCCACAAAATGAGCTTTATATCTGAAGCTTTACTGTGAGCAGTGGTCACATCTGCAACAAAAAAGTAACCACCTAAACATATTTCATAATTTTCTGTCATATGCTGTGGGTTTCTTGGTCTTCTTCTGTTTTTTCTTTCCGTAGACGTTATGCAACATGAAAGCGTCACGTGGCTCACAGACGTACACATGGGATCTGCAGAAGGTGACCCCGCAGTGCATGGAACTGCTCTGTGTCACCTTTAATGGGTTTGCTGTGGTTAATTTGCGAGTGCATTATTATATTAGAGTGCAGACGGAACAGAAGCACGGCTCTAATTCGGTAAGGGCTCTGCCTCATTGAATTAGATCCATCTGAAGTTTTACTGAGATCTGTGTGTGGCTGGTAACTGTCCGGTTTTACAAGCAAACATTGACTAAACGCAGATTATTTTTCTCCGGTTTGACTTTATTAGATGAGCAAATGTTCTGGGGGGGGGTTTTCAGGCTTTGTGGGAAAAAAAAAGGTTTTTCAGGCTTTGTGGGAAAAAAAAGTTCATGCAGTTGCTGGTGATTATATAGTGCCCTTCGAAAGTATTCATATCCCTTGAACTGAAAATATCTGATGTGAATTTGTATTCAATCAAACCATCTCCACCATGAAACACGGCGCTGGACGCATCATCCTACGGGGATGCTTTTATTCAGGAGGGACAAGGTAGTTAAGCCGGAGTCGGTGGCATGGTTGGATGGAGGTAAACGAGGCAACCTTAGAGGAAAACCAGTGAGAGCCTGCAAAAAGAATCAGATGGAGGTCTGCCTTCCAGTAGGTCATCAGCCGCACAGCCAGAGCTAATATGGAATCCTTTAATCAAATTGCGTTAATGTGTTTGAATAGATCAGCCCTAAATCTAATTTAGAACTTGTGATGAGACTTGAAAACTGATGTTCACAGAAGTTCGCTGTCCACTCAGACAGAGCGTTGATCACAGGGAAATGTTGCTTTTAGACAATTTACTCAAAGGGACTGAACACAAATACCAAGAACTGAGTCCTTTATTAGTAAAAGATGTAGAAAAACAATGTACATTTCGCAATTACGCCCTAATATGTCAGTCTAGTGCGCAAAATCCCTCTTCCACTGAAGGGGTATGAAAACCTTTTCAAGGCGCCTTGCATTTTGTTGAATTAGTTACGGAGGGATCGGGGATTCATAGTAAATAACGGCTTATTTCAGTTCCATTTGAATAAAACACATGGAAACAAACACAGTTGTTTTTCTTCACATCCCTTCAATCCTGGAATGCTCTACGAAGATGTCAGGCTTAGTTTCTGATCCTTCTCGTTGGCGTTGCCCCGTGCACAGCCTTACACGTGCCTCGAGTTTGACTGGCTGTGAGATGAACCAGTCAACACTTTGTCAGCCATTACCCCAGAGCAAGAGCTGGACCTGACGTTTATCTCGTGTCAAGAAAACTGGCATAAGGGTATGAGATCTTTCCGGGTATACGCAGAAAAAGGTACATCATAGCTTGAAAGAAATAAAGTAATCTTGTAAGGATGATTAAAAGATAATTAAGTTGAATAAGTTTGAATAACGTGAATACAAGTAACCACTCAATAACATTTTGCAAAGAATCTCTAATTAATGATCTGTAAGGATTTGTTTCTGCAAAGAATCTCTGATTAATGTTCTGTAATGATTTAAATATGTAATGATGATGTTAATGATTAACAACAAGGAAAAGATGTGATTTATTGTCAATGAATATGAAGTTATAATCATCTGAAATCAATTTAACAACAAGTTGAATGTGTTTACTGAGTTTTAATAGATAAAGTGAGTTATAGAATATAGAGAAGACGAATGTGCAGTACAGCCCTGAAAACAGGAAATGTCGCAAGCAGTTCTGAACAGATGGCCAAGGAGCACAGGAAGAAAGGAGAAGGACGGGAAATTCCACTGTGGTCAGCAAGCGGGTTGAGAAATGGGGGGCCTTTTTCATGAGACACAGCGGCCGTGAAGGAAGTCACGTAGGCCAAACCTTCCCATACACACACATGGTGAGGAGAGGCATAAAAAGGGGCTGAAAAGAGGAACCAGCCGTTCCCAGTCCGGCGGCGGAGAAGAAGAGACAACACCTGCAATAGCATGCAGGAGCAGATTGAAACACGGACCGCACTTCAGAACCACGGGGAAGCTCGGACTTCACACCACTAAAAAAGGACTGGGTTCCATCGCCCCAGCTCTGGTTCTTTATTCGACCGCTGGTCTCGTCTCAACCCAGCCTTTTCAAACTCTGCAACAAGACTTGGAGGAAGGACAAAGGTCCATCAGGGATAAAGAACTGGGTTTTGCAAAAGGATTCAGACCCTTTCTGCTTTGCTTCCTTTCTGAGGAGGGTTTTTCCACACCAGGCAAAGACCTCAACCAAGGACGCAAGAAATTCCTGTTGCCAAAAGATCCACCATCGCCTGGGTATGAGTTGAATCTGCTCATTGAAATTCCATTTCAGAACTTGCGACTTAATTCTTAGGGAAAGGAGACAGAGTAGTGGGATTGTACATGTAAATTTTATTACACTGTTTTTGATCTATATACGATTGATAATTGATTTGTATGTCGCATATCCCTGCTTAAGCTTGCTTAATAAATTTATACCACAAAATTCTAATGAGGTTGGTGGACATTGGAATTAATAGAGTCATTTAATCTTTGTCCAGTTCTTTTAATCAAGGTAAAACTAATGTACATGATTCCAGTAAATAGGAGGCTTCATAATTTCCTTTGGTGAGAGTAAATAATGACCCTGGGACTTACATCTAAGTCACTAAACATAATCTAGCCGGTTCCAAGTGCAAGTTATGATTAAGAAAGTGGGCTACCGTTAACAGAAGTGGTTATTGGAATTATGCAGCTGCGAGGGCTACTCAGCTGATTGTTCCTTAACTGTAAAGGGTCATAACTTCTGGATTGGAGGTAGTTAGAGCTAGACGAGTCACTTTCGCTACCAGTTTAAATAGATTATCTCTTATAGAGTACTCTTAGGGTAATACCCAGGACTCAGAGATTTTCCGGACCTGTTAGACGGAGAACTGGTCAGTAGGCAGCCCTGGGGAGTAGTGAGGAGTGGGCGGGGCTGACTATTGCAGGATAACCTACATGGCGCCCAACGTGGGGCGGCGCACAACTGAGTAGGCGGGCCCCAAAGACACCAAGTCAGTAAAAACAGATGTGAGACTCTGAATAGCTCACTTGGGTTGCTAACTCTTAGGGAAGAGAGTTAGTGGTGACTGATAAGGCCATCAGTCACAACCCTCGCAGTAACTGTGTAGCATGCAGGTGAGGGAAAGCTTCTACTGAGGATAGAATGACCAGATCCAGACAGTGAAGCCAGTAGCCAACACAGCCTGGACCCATCCCTACTCGAAAGCGCAAAGAGAGGCTTTGGGGGATAGGCGACTCGAAGACAAAGACAACTATGAGTGAGGAAGAAGAAGGAGGGGGACTGAAGCCCCTACAAAAGCCAGCAATGGAACAAGAGGCAAGCAACATCGGCCAAGGCGGGAAAAATCGTCAATCCCTTCTTTCCCAATCCACATTGTCACACTTACCGGTAATGTTAATATTACTCGGTGATGGATTAGAATCCTGGATTGAGACAAATAAGAAGATGTTCTTTGAATCTCACTACAATCAGGACACTGCTCTGGACACAATGAAATACTTGATACAGACTCAGATGTACTACTGCTCCCGGCTTAGGAATGGTCACCGCCTGGGGGTCGTTAAATGCCCGGTGAAAGTTACCAAGAAGCCGGAGGTTAAAGAGTGGCTGGAATGGTTCGCCGAGCTCCTGGAGGGATGGACGGCTGGCGAGTTGCGGATTGTCTACAGCCCCTCTGAAAAGTACGACGGAGTAGTGAAAACCGCTACTTTGGCAGCAGGCATCGACGGGATCCTGGTGAACCATCTCGCTAGGGGGGTGAGTCAGTACAAAGAATGCAAGGAGGCCCTACAGAGGCTCCTGACCTACAAGGAAACCAAGAAGAAGGAGCGGGCCCTCGAAGAGGCAGGGTCGGAGGTGGCCGAGGCTCCGTCCCGACTGCCCAGCAGAGCCACGACACCGACTCACCAGCGGGAGCAACCTTCGAGGGTTCTGATAGACCTGACGGGCGGCAGCGACGACAACGACGGCGGTAACAGCAGCGACAGCGGCAGCGACGACAACGATGAGGGTCCCTCAGCTCCACCGGGTCCATCGCGGAACGAGGACATCCCACCTGCACCGGCCAATGAGGACGACCCCGAGGGAGCGCTCGTCGGCGGACTCACAGAGGAGCAGTGGGAGGATGCAGCCAAGGAATGGTCCCCTCAACGGGACCCGGAGCTCGGGTTTCATCCCCGAGTCCACAGCACGGAGAGGAGGCCTCCACTGCCACCTACGAGGACTCCGGCGGATAACAGCTCCGACGAAGACGAAGAGGAATCGGACGAGGAGCTGCGGGAGCCCGACCGCCCCAAGAAGAAGACTCAGAAATCGGACACCTGGAGGATGGCCCGAGAATTAGCCGAAATACCACCGGGGGCCAGCAACTTTGGACTGCAGACCGGACTCCGGATTTATCAGGTTATTGGAAGAATATGGGATCTTGAAGGTGACGGACTGATTGTGTTCGCCAATGACCAATACAAGATCCACAATCGAAAATTCAGACACAGCCTTGCGGACCAAGCAGGGCAATGTTACAAAACAGATTTAAGATTGCTGGAAGCTAGCTGTAGCCCAAAAACAAGGGGGGAAGTAGTCTTGATGAACGGCTATAGTCTCCCTTATAGTGCTGTAATCCTGGTCCCGATTGACATCTACCGAAAAGGAGAGAGTTTAGATGAGTACCGGAAGAAGATGTGGCACGGACTCGAGCGGGGCCTGACGGCAGCCAGCAACGAATGCATGAGAAGAGTGGTAGTGAGTGTGCAGGGACTGAGATCACCGGATCTGCCAAGGGACACCGCCAGATCGATTGCAGAGAACGGGGTGGTGAATATAGCTAAGAACAACAGCCATTTCTTTGTGTTCAAAGAAGTGGTGGTGGTGGTTGACCCCCGTCTGCATCGACTCCGCACTGAGCAAGGGGTGAAAATGGCAGCTGAGATGGAGGAGCAATGCCGCATTAGCCATCCATCACAAGAAGTCAAGAAATATCCCTTAAAAATTCCCCAGAGAGAGGTTTCAAACACCACCCAGAAAGGTAAAGCCAAGGCCGTGCAGCCACCCAGAATAAAGATAAAGGAGGCACCTGTTGAACCAGGGTTCTCCGCAGCAAGGTACGTTAAGGAGTTCTCGTTTGAAGAGAGCCGCAGTGAACTGAAAAAACCCAATGTGGGAAGAGTCAAGAATGAGCAGCCGACGGTCCCGAAAGAACAAGGACTGATGAAACCAGCCAAGATTCAACCGCTGAACTCCCCCGGGAGAGAACCTCTTCGACAACAACAGTATGAGGATATCAGCGACTCGGAAGACGGAGAAGAGCAGCCGGAGATCGAACAACCTGGAGAAGAAGAAGAGGAAAGTGATCACGGCAGCGTCTTCTCCGACCCGAAGCAACCACCGACAGAGCACAAGACACTCCGAACAGGACAGCACCGGGGTAAGAAGAAAGAAATGGAGACCTTTGACATCGAGAAATCTTCTGAAAGACTGGCGAGAGACGTGACCTGGGGTCCAGTGCAGGCTAAGGACGGACGGCGTACGTATGTACCAGAGGCCGGCCAAACCGAGTACCAGATCCCGGCAGGATGGGCCAGCAGGTTGGGAGACCGGGTGCAGCTCGAGGTGGAAGCAACAATCGGAGAATGGGCTAACATCCTGATGACACCATCCTGCTCCACCCTGACAGCACACTATTCCCTGACTACCAACTTCAGGAACGCATACATTGGAATTATGTACGATGTGATGCTGCGACGACTGAAGAAAGCCGCCTACAAGTACTCCAGGGAAACTCAACAGCAGCTGGACGAAGTGTCGGCGGATGAAGAGGAACCTCAGGCGACGTCTTCGGAGCCAGGACCGCAGATCCCGGCGAGACAACCAGAGGTGTCAGCTCAGCTACCTGCCACTAATACGGGACAGGACGCTTACGCCGAGCTGAAGAATCTAAGGCTGGTGATCAGGAGTAAAAACGCAGACGAAAACAATGAGGAATATCTGAAAGATGTTTGGCCAACTGTGCTGTCTACCACCAACCACGAGGGAGCCAAAAAGTTGTGGCTGACCAGCGTGACCTCGGACCCGATGGTTGGAACAGATTCAGCGCAGAGCAACTATGAAAGGCTGGTGTTGGAGGACATGGATGATGAAGAGTCCCAGGTGAAGAGAGCCAGAGGACGGCTGGACAAGGGAAGCCGGTTGGAACCGCTGTGGCACACACTTAAGCAGACCGTTTCCCCTGCGAGATATGTGAAGGTACTGCGTGAGGTGACCAAGGGACGCAGAGGAGAGATCGTGTTCGTCAAGTTGCCAGTGAGAAGCACAACAATCGCTCAGATGGATGTAGCAGTGCAAGGATTCGACCTGGAACAGCAGTACTACGAGGACAAAAGGAAGAAGGAAGCTAGCCAATCGGCAAAGCCACCTGGAAGGGTCAACATCAGACAACCATCTAACTTCCAGGGTAGACCGTTCCAGCAAGGAGCTCCGCCATCCAACTTCCAGAGCAGACCGTTTCAACAAGGAGCACCGCCATCCAACTTCCGGAACCGGCCGTTCCAGCAGAAACCACCAGGACCACAAGGGAAACCGACCAACCCTCCGGCTTCATCAAACCAGCCAGGAAAAGGTCAGTTCCTGACAGATGAGGAGTATAGGAAATTGAGCCCAGAAGAGAGGACGGCCCTCCGTGAGTCCCGTAAAGCCGGGGCCGGAGGGTCACCAAAGTAATGGCGTCCAGGTCGCGGGTCATTCTAGAAAATGCCTACTGGGAGGGGGACGAAATCTACGCTAAAGTGGAGGGAGTACCCTACCTGGTGGACACAGGAGCGGAGGTGTCTATGACCCGCAAAGACCTAAAAACAGCAGGACACCTGAAGGTTCAGTTTGCTAATGGAAAAGTAGAAGAAATGCCGTATGGGACCTGGAAAGGAGTAGTGTGGGTGAAAGGTCCCTACAATCTCCTCACAGTAAAAGACTTAGACGAACTCAGTAAAAAGAAAGGCACACATCGCCGACTGGAGCGAAGGCTGACAAGCTTGAAAGCAAGATTGGTGAAAGTCGGCCCGACCCAAGCAGGATCAGAAAAGCAAGACTGGTACAAACCGGTCGACATACCAACGGTGACAGAACAGAAACTTGAAGAGAGTGACTTCTCCCCGGCTGGGAAAGAGAAGCTGCGTGAGATCATCGTTACGGCGCAGGTGGCACGGTTCAAGAACGATTGTGGAGATTTGGGCCCAAAGTTCGTTCATCACATCGAAGGTGGGGTTCACCCACCTGTTCGGCAGTACCCGTTGAACCCAGGAGCAGTCGAGGAGATGGACAAGATCGTGAAGGAACTGAGTGCCCTAGAGATCATCAGAGAGGAACTCAACCCGATCACCAACAGCCCCATCCAGGCGGTGAAGAAACCTGAATCGGCTGGAGGGGGTTGGAGGCCAGTTATCAACTTCAAGGCCCTGAATCGGAGAACAATAGCCAACCGAGCCAGTCTAATCAATCCACAAGGAGCGCTGAAAACTCTTCGAGTCAAGAAGTTCAAGTCTTGCATCGACCTAGCTAATGGATTTTTCTCCCTACGCCTCGCCAGACAGTCGCAAGGTAAAACTGCATTCACCCACAAAGGCAAAAGCTATGTGTGGCAAAGGTTACCCCAGGGCTACAAGAACTCCCCAAATGTGTTCCAGTCAGCAGTGATGGAAGTACTGGGGGACGTAGGAGCAACTGTGTACATTGATGATGTTTTCATTGCTGATGACACAGAAGAAGAACACTTAGAAAGGCTACAAAAAGTAGTTGAAAACCTCACCAAGGCAGGGTTGAAGCTAAACCTCAAGAAATGTCAATTTGGACAGTTCCAAGTGAATTATCTGGGTTTCCAAGTCACGTCGGACTTGGGACTCTCTGATGGGTACAGAGAAAAGCTGACGAACATTCAACCACCTCAGTCAGAAAATGACTTACAGAAAATATTGGGATTGTGCAACTATGTCAGAGACCATGTGCCCAACTATCAGAAATATGCCAAACCCTTGTACCACTGCCTGAGGAAAAGTGAGGACGATGAGAAAGACGGAAAAAGACCCTGGGTTTGGACAGCAGCCAATCAACAGAACCTAGAGGAACTGAGAAAGGCCATTCAAGCAGCCGTGAGACTGGAGCCAAGAAGTTTATCAGAAAGACTGGTGGCAGAAATCAGCTGCGAGAATGACGACGCCATGATCAAAGTGAGTAACGAAAATGGAGGCTTGGTTACCCTGTGGAGCTACACCCTCACTTCGGTTGAGAAGAAATACCCGCAGGAGGAGAAGGAGCTAGCGGTGTTAGCTCGATATTGGGGTGTGCTGAAGGATTTGGCACAAGGACAACCAGTTAAAGTCATCACACAAAGTCAAGTTCACAAGTACCTAAGAAAAGGGACTGTGGAAAGTACTAAAGCAACCAATACTCGGTGGGGAAGATGGGAGGACATCTTGCTGGACCCGGAGCTTGAAATTGGGCCAGCACAACCCACCAGTAAGAAAAAACCACAAGAAACACCTGAGAAGCCAGGACAACCGGAATGGACAATCTACACCGATGGATCCAGAAAGGGGTCCGACCAGTCGGCATACTGGGGATTTATTCTGAAGCAGGATGGCAAAGAGAAATGCCGTCAGAAAGGAAAGGCCCCCGGTAGTGCTCAAGCCGGAGAAGTGACGGCAGTACTGGAAGGATTGCTGGAGCTGGTGAAAAGGAAAATCAAAAGTGCCAGGTTAGTAACCGACAGTTACTACTGTGCTCAGGCCCTCAGAGAGGACTTGGCCATTTGGGAAGAAAATGGTTTCGAGACAGCAAAGGGCAAGCCAGTGGCACACAAAGACTTGTGGAAAAAGATTGCTGAGCTAAAACTGCAGTTGGAAATAGATGTTGAGCATCAAAGAGCACACACGCATGAGGGAGCTCATTGGCGTGGGAATGATGAGGTGGACTGTTATGTCCAACAAAGGAAGATCGTCTTTGTCGGTACCGAGAAGTGGGACAGTACTCCCAGAGGACGGGAGGTCCCAGAAGAATACGTGGTCGAGGTCGTGCGGAGCGTGCATGAGGCCCTTGGACATGCAGGCGTACGACCTACCCGTAAGGAACTGGAGGAGCAAGACCTTTGGATCCCAGTGAAACAAGTCCAACGCGTGCTAAGGGACTGTGAAGTGTGTGGTCAATACAACGCAGGTCGCCGAGGGCAGCGGATGGATGGGTTGTCCATCAAAAGCACGGTCCCCTGGGGCTCAGTCTGCATGGATGTTGCAGGTCCCATGGGGATAACAGGAAGGAGAGGTGAAAAGTACCTCTTAGTGCTGGTGGATTCTATGTCGGGGTTTGTAACTACAAAAGCAGCCAGGAAAGCAAACGGCAATAGCGTTGTCGGCATGCTGGAACAAGTATGCAGTGCCCTGGGAATCCCGAAAGAGCTGCGCACGGACAATGGGACTCATTTCCGTAACTCACAGGTTGACCAGTGGTGTCAGAAGTATGGAGTAATGCGAGTTTACTCGCCACCCTACACCCCACAAGCTAACGGAGTGGTGGAACGAGCCATTGGGTTAGTGAAAAGCTGGATAGCTAAAAATGCTAACACCAACAGCTGGAGCACCCAAGCGGTGGAAATAGGGCAGGCCCTGAATGACAGAAGCAGAGCCGAAAGACCCGCCCCCGCGATGGAACTCAACCAACGGCCGTTCACCACGAAGGAAGTGGGGCGGGGCTCCAGCGACAAAAAGGAGAAGCTGACGCCCAGAGTGCCATTCCGAGAGGGACAGCGCGTGTGGGTCAAAGCAAGAGAGCAACCTGTACATGCAGCAGTAAAACCCAAGTTCGAGACAACTGACATCGTCAAGAAAGTACTGGATAGGAACACAGTATTGCTGGAACGAAAAGGGATCCAAGGAGTTGAGCAGCTCAAGCCAGTTCCTGACTAAAGTGAAACAGAAGCCGGTGAAATGGCCAGTGAATCATGTACCATTCCACCCTATCTCGGACTGGCCACCGTGAAAGGGGTGGTTGTAATTAGAAGAACACCTTCAGGGATTTGGGCAGGACGAGCCCTGAAGAAATTGGATTGGGCTAAAAATGGAGTCCTGTCGGAGGAAAGAGAGATGCTGGTTTGGGGGAAAGCTAAAAGCGGCTGTCCGGTCTGTTTAACGGACCACCATCTCCCCATTATCTGGGAAGGACCAGGCCGTGAGAAGCCAAGGCACCAGGGGGCTACCGCAGAGATGCTACAACATCTTCGCGTCTCCCCGGTCACGGTGTTGAACAATACAATCTGTGGGAACTGCCGAGTTGGTTACCTGCCCCGGCTTAAGTTGGAAACCCAATGGGGGTGGCTCAAGGAAGAACCAAGAACTTGTTATTGCACGTGGGATGGAAATGAGCTACACCACTGTCCTGTGTGTGAGGAACAGCTAAGGAGCGGAGAGGTAACACTGACAGGCGAAGCTGAAGGGTGGCAAGTGACAAGGTTCTACAGCTCGCTGCGGTATTACAGAACCTACGGGCGAGTGCAATCGAACTATGGGAGCCCCATACCGATAATATTACCAGGACCTTCCGCTCCTCCGAACACTCCAGAAGAACTGGACCCATGGGTGTGGAGGAGGGACGAAGGACCGCATGATGTCCTGTGGGATTCTGTTCAAGCCGCCTGGCCGTATGACGCTGCTAGAGCTTCCCTGTCCTTTCCACCACTGAATGCCAACCACTCTCCTGTGGTCTTCCGGGTACATCGGCCTCATGCATACCGACCATCAGCCGAGGAGCTCAGTGCACTCCCAGATGACGCCCGAGAGCAAGCCGTTAACGGTGGGTGGACAGGCCCCTGGGAACTGACCACCTGGGCACATCTGATTTTGGAGGTCATCAATGACTGCACAATACCAATAGTAGATCTGCCGGATGTACCACGGGAAGATGGGGTGCGCAGCTCAGATATGTATTATTACACCACTGAGGTGGACGGATGGGGCAGCAATGCGGTAAGACCAAAGGAGAAGTCTTGCCTGTACTGGGTGACAGCGGAATCCCAGTTTCGGGATGGAGTTTTGCAACACCCGGGAGGCGTGGCTCACAGGGCGAGCACGCCCTCTGATCCTAGCACCTCCTGTCATGTCCAGCTGTCAGTGCGCATGATCACCGTCCCCTATAAAGGGATCTACTCAGTCGGAGCAGCCATCAAAGTGGTACCAGACGAGCAGACTTACGCCACCGTGTCCAGTACGGAGTCGGAGCCTCCCAAGAAGAAACCCAAAACTCACGCCTGGCAGAAGCTCGCCTCAGCATTTCCATGGAGAAAGACAAACCAAAACTGATGGACGCACCGGAAGGAGAAAACCGAGTCGTCAAGTCTAAAGGTCAGCAAAAAACCAAAAAGCGAAAGGGGAGACAGTGTTTTGTGACTAGATTGTTCAAAGTGGGGGTTGGAGTCTCATCGGGACTATCAGACAGAGGCCCGTTTTTAAGACTCCCTACCACCTCCATTCTACTCGATATGCCAAGAGAAGATTTCACTGTTTCCAATCCGCTTACCGAGGCCTATTTTCTCAAATATCTCATATATCTCCGACCCACCAATTTCCAAAACACAAAACAGGTGGAGGAAAGTGAAGAATACACGACGCCCCCTCCCACGAAGCCACATATATTTATCCCTACCGCACCGCCTGCTTGGCAAGGAAGAGGATCTGAAAACACGGTTAATTTTGCATCAATCTCCCCTATGTGTCCAAGATCTCTACCATGGACTTTTAATACAGTGTATTTCAGGGTACGGGGGATCGAGCTGCGGGTTCGGTGGGGTCCCCATTATCTTGAACCACTGCAAGGACTGTATTGTGAAGTTACAGTTAATGACATGATCATTTGGACCACATCACCAAGCATGGCGAAAACCATAATACAGAGGGAAACGAATCCAGAATGTTATATATTTAATAACACCAGGCTTCCATTGAAATTGGAAATTGACAGGGTCTACCCCAATCCACCACACCAGAGGATTTATACTCCGTCATCCTGGGGGTACCGTACCAGACTAACCCTGCATGGACAATCATTGTACACCTACATTTCAGTGCCTGCCCCAATAGGGTACAAACACGAATCCTGGTATGACCAGGCGCTGAAAACTGGCACCGCCCAAGGCCCGTTTCCTCGGCCGGATTACTGGAGGGTGTTCCACTGGAAGTGGGTGTGGAGGGGGTTGGAGCCTGATTTACCCTACCCCTCTCCCATATTTACAGCCCTGCAGCAGAGAAGAGCCACCAGACGGGTTGGAAAGAACCCTGCCAACCAGGGCCACCTCAAGGCTTTGAGGAAAGTCTGCGCAAAGCCTGATACATTAGACCCCAGAGAAGCACTAGTCTGGCCAGGATGGATGCTATCGGCATGAAGCGCCGGCCTACAGACCCGGAGTTGCTGGATGTTACATCGGACTCAGACAGCTCTACTGACACTGACGACGACTCGGAAACCTCTAACGAACCTTTGCTACGGAAAACGACTACGATAACCGGAAAATCCCTATGCCTGAGAGGGCTGCTAACGCTTCTTGCCCTGCTGTTTGCTGCTGCTGTTCTTGCTACTATCTTCTACTTCATCGGTGTTGGACCGTGGTATCTTACGCATACAAGAGTCACCTACGGACATTCCAAGTACGCCAACTTCAATTGTTGGAACACAAACACCACGGCTATTTTTGTACCATGGGACAACGAAACTTCTGTCCAGAACCGAACCGGACTGTTCGCCAAAGACAACGGAAAAAAGTACGTGGAACGCCGAGCTTTCGGATTGAACGACTCCACTCTGGACGACCTTCTGAATCGCACCTGGGAGATCTACAACTATGACTTCCTCGACACCGGAGTGCTCTGCTGGATACGGGTTCTGCAAAATAAAGAGCGACGGACCGTCAGATGCAACTGGATTCACCCGGACCGAGGTATGCCAGAATGGCATTGCAACATGGCCTGTAGGTCGCTGCTACTGTTGCCACATCAAGGGTACTGGGATACAGAAGTAGTATACCCAGCCCCACACAGGTCCTCAGGCTGTCGAGCCTGGCTTCCCCGAGAGGAGTTTTGGGGAGATTATCACCTGAATTGCAGGGTGGATGACACCATCCCAACTGCACCACCGGGGAACTGGACCTACCGAAATGCCTCCCGAGGTAATCTTCCAGTCAATGCAACGATTTCGCCTACACCAGCCAATTTGACTAACATGACGGCTTTCCTGATCAGACAAGGACCTAGACAGTTTATGTATCAGGCCGAGCAACAGCACTGTTACAAACACCACTTTCTTTGGTTAAATCCTTGCCTCTGGAACAAGTTTGTGAAATGTGTAGGACAGAATTATATAGTATCAGCCATAGAAGAGTACTGGGCTGATTTTTGGCACTCTACACGTCCACACCGTACAGAAATTGAACCCTGGCTGAACAACACGTTCCCGTGGACATACATAGCCAAAGACCAAACGTTCTTTATGGGAGACTTCCCAGAGGGGACAGTTCGTTCTCACACTGGATTAACGGATCTATACATTGCCAACTTGCGTACACAGCGCCTTCCGACTCCTGATGACCTTCTCACCGTCCCTAAAACGGACTTTGCAAAAATTGACAAGTGTGTTGCAAACAGAATTTTTGAGAGCCTAAATGACACCTGCTGGAAGAAAACCCTCTCATCGCCACGGTGCGACCTCTGGCAGGTTGGCAACGCTTTGCACTCTACCTGGAGGTATAACTGCCCGGATCCTGATAAAGCTCCTACGGCTAAATGGGCCCTACGAGCCTGGTACGAGGATTACTATCGAAAATGGGACTACGAGTGGTGGGGACTCCAACAACATGAGGTTGAAGCCTGGGTAACACCATGCCTTACAGAATCAACAAACTATTGGGTACAGTACCAATACATCGCTACGGTCTACTCTAAGGAACGCATGATTTGGCCTGGGATTTTTTGGAGACCGGCCAGTTACGTCAGCCCTAGACCTTGGCGCATGACTTGTAAAAACAACACCAGAAATATCCTTGAATGTGTAATAGGATTGGCCAGACGACCCTGCGGAGAACTCCGAGGTTGGGAAAGTCACTGCAAAGACCACTATGCAGACGAGTATGACACTCACTCTTCTGAGGTTACTTGGCGAAAGTTCAATGGAACATGGCGAAGGGCGATAGTGAGCGGAGGAACCTGCACCGATGCCATTCTAGGATATCATCTCCAGAAGCGCAAGAGTATACTTGGTCTTCCTGTTCCGTTCATCCCTGACTCCCTTATAGCCATCGCCGAAGGACATGCTTTCCGTAAAAGTTTGTGTGATGGCAACATAGATTCAGGGTTTGACTGGGTAGGACCTAACCTTTTGTATTCCAATCTCACCTGCTCAACCACTACAGAGAATTGGCAACAATGTGGAGAAGGCTCTGATCGACATGACTGTTACTGGTACGAGACTATGGGGGCAACATTGGTGGCCGCTATTTCTGAGGTTGCGGAAGAAGTTGCTCATGTGGTGGAAGAAGGCCTCAACATTGTTGAACAATGGTTGATGAGTGCTTTGAGTCTGCTGTGGCCATACCTCTTGGGTCTCCTGGGCGTCGCTGTCGCGTTGATCATCGGTAAAATCGTCCTGGAGGCGTGGCTAAAAGCACTGTGTCGTTGCAAAAAGAGGAACTACCAGCCCCTCCCCCCGAAGGAGGAGCCTGCTTCTGCATAAGAGAGAGCTGCCGTATGCCTGCGAGCCATTCAACCTTCACCGCAGCTGCTGAGAAGACCTGATCCAGAGCAACCATCATCGGACATCATGGAAACCAACTCTTCATCCAACTCTTCAACCAACTCATCAAACCCCAACTCACTTTTTGCACCGATTCAAGTGAGTACCCTTGAGCATTTAGGGATTACCCTGGCCTGGGTAGTCTTCTGCCACACCGGTCCTTGGCCTAAGGAACACCCTATGAGGATCTTCGTCGCGCTACAAGGATATGCCAAGCTGATCCTCCGTCCCGTCGTTCTCCACAAATGGGGGTTGGCTTCATCCCTTTTTGCTTGTTACTTGATGGGCCGTACCCGCATTAATTGGCGCAGGGGCGTTGTGGTTTGCCTCTGGCTCATCACCGACACCATAGCCCTGATACTGGAATTGGTCATTGGGGGCACACAAGCTACCCGAGCCGCCCCATTTAAGATCCTCACAGCTATTCTAGAAGGGCTATTCGCAGTATCTATCCTCATCTATTTAGCGCGCCAGGCCTTGTCTATCAAGGGTCGGGGACGGCGAATTTGGATGCAGAAATGGATAGTTCTGGCTCTTTGGGCAACGGTTTGGGGGATCCTTGTGGTCCTCTACTGGCTCCGTGAGACCTCGGACCTGGCCATTGTTGTATGGCTGATGACCTACGCGGCAATATTCCATGATTCAGCTCATGTCTATGATCGAGGTGAACCCGCTCCGGATCATGACATTCCGGCTCCTGTGATTAATTCACCTTGGCTCGCAAAATACGCCGGCACACGGGCTTAAACCAGCCTACTCTCTCAGCTTTCGCTTTTGCATTTTCGTCGTTGTAAGTACATGTAGTTAATCAATAACCACTGATCATGAAGTTACCTGGGTTACTGTTTCTCCTCAGGCATCAACCTGCTGTGTGGGGTGTGGAATAACTGCAGAATCTTATGGATTCATTTGGGTTGCATCGTCTTCCCGCTGGTGTCACAAATGCGTGAACGCCAATTTTACCAATGTAACGGCAATCCTCTGCGCCACAGGGCTGGAGGATTTGCCCTACATAGCGGATTCCACCTCTAGGTCCCTGGAACGGGTGCACAAAATCGTGTGGACCTCCGCGTTTGGCCTAGACGACGACGACTTCACCACATCTCCGTTGTATACGGGACTACGGCTGCCCGTGATTCATAAGTTATGGGAACACCAAATTACTCGGCAATGCCTCCCAACTTTACATCTGTTGGACGGCCGAATTGTGGCAGTGGGCGACTACCTTCCGCCTACACGTCCCGTGTCTCCAGATTTGTTTATCGACGTCGGATGCCAAACCAGCAGTGCGACTAACGAGAGAGGTACCCAAACTGAGAACCTCAGTTCATCTCCCCAAGCATGCCAGACTGAGGACATCCTTTCCCCTTCATCTCCATCACCAAGTGATATGGATTTCCAGGATCTGCTGGCAGAATTGGAAGGCTACTGCAACAACCCGTCCGCGCTGCCAGACTTTGGCATGGACTTGCCTTCGCCTCTGCAGCCTCCGCTGGAGCGTTCCACCCTTTCCGTCTCAGGTGAAACTACCCTTGACAACGATTTGGGTGCAGAACACTGGCTTTCTCCGCCATCCAATCTGTCGGAGTATGAGGTTGTGGATTCCTGGACACCTTCATCGTCTCCGGTTACCTGCTATGAGCGGGACATCCTCACTGCCACTTGTGGTGATGGACTTGATCTCTTTTGACTTTGGACTCTGTGTTTTCCGCGCAGCACCGTCCGATCTCATGGAGGGGGTGTCAAGAAAACTGGCATAAGGGTATGAGATCTTTCCGGGTATACGCAGAAAAAGGTACATCATAGCTTGAAAGAAATAAAGTAATCTTGTAAGGATGATTAAAAGATAATTAAGTTGAATAAGTTTGAATAACGTGAATACAAGTAACCACTCAATAACATTTTGCAAAGAATCTCTAATTAATGATCTGTAAGGATTTGTTTCTGCAAAGAATCTCTGATTAATGTTCTGTAATGATTTAAATATGTAATGATGATGTTAATGATTAACAACAAGGAAAAGATGTGATTTATTGTCAATGAATATGAAGTTATAATCATCTGAAATCAATTTAACAACAAGTTGAATGTGTTTACTGAGTTTTAATAGATAAAGTGAGTTATAGAATATAGAGAAGACGAATGTGCAGTACAGCCCTGAAAACAGGAAATGTCGCAAGCAGTTCTGAACAGATGGCCAAGGAGCACAGGAAGAAAGGAGAAGGACGGGAAATTCCACTGTGGTCAGCAAGCGGGTTGAGAAATGGGGGGGACTTTTTCATGAGACACAGCGGCCGTGAAGGAAGTCACGTAGGCCAAACCTTCCCATACACACACATGGTGAGGAGAGGCATAAAAAGGGGCTGAAAAGAGGAACCAGCCGTTCCCAGTCCGGCGGCGGAGAAGAAGAGACAACACCTGCAATAGCATGCAGGAGCAGATTGAAACACGGACCGCACTTCAGAACCACGGGGAAGCTCGGACTTCACACCACTAAAAAAGGACTGGGTTCCATCGCCCCAGCTCTGGTTCTTTATTCGACCGCTGGTCTCGTCTCAACCCAGCCTTTTCAAACTCTGCAACAAGACTTGGAGGAAGGACAAAGGTCCATCAGGGATAAAGAACTGGGTTTTGCAAAAGGATTCAGACCCTTTCTGCTTTGCTTCCTTTCTGAGGAGGGTTTTTCCACACCAGGCAAAGACCTCAACCAAGGACGCAAGAAATTCCTGTTGCCAAAAGATCCACCATCGCCTGGGTATGAGTTGAATCTGCTCATTGAAATTCCATTTCAGAACTTGCGACTTAATTCTTAGGGAAAGGAGACAGAGTAGTGGGATTGTACATGTAAATTTTATTACACTGTTTTTGATCTATATACGATTGATAATTGATTTGTATGTCGCATATCCCTGCTTAAGCTTGCTTAATAAATTTATACCACAAAATTCTAATGAGGTTGGTGGACATTGGAATTAATAGAGTCATTTAATCTTTGTCCAGTTCTTTTAATCAAGGTAAAACTAATGTACATGATTCCAGTAAATAGGAGGCTTCATAATTTCCTTTGGTGAGAGTAAATAATGACCCTGGGACTTACATCTAAGTCACTAAACATAATCTAGCCGGTTCCAAGTGCAAGTTATGATTAAGAAAGTGGGCTACCGTTAACAGAAGTGGTTATTGGAATTATGCAGCTGCGAGGGCTACTCAGCTGATTGTTCCTTAACTGTAAAGGGTCATAACTTCTGGATTGGAGGTAGTTAGAGCTAGACGAGTCACTTTCGCTACCAGTTTAAATAGATTATCTCTTATAGAGTACTCTTAGGGTAATACCCAGGACTCAGAGATTTTCCGGACCTGTTAGACGGAGAACTGGTCAGTAGGCAGCCCTGGGGAGTAGTGAGGAGTGGGCGGGGCTGACTATTGCAGGATAACCTACACTCGTCTCCCGGTGCCGTTCGGAGCGCTGTCTTCACCTCTGTCTAGGATCAACCTGTCACGGCGCAGCCTGAGGAGAATCCTCTGAACTCTCACCCCTCCACCCCCCTGCTCCTAAATGCGGCCAACCTCCAGCCAGGACATCGTCTTTGACGCATCGTGAGCTTGTCAAACATGGTGTTCGACGCATGCTGTTGGAAAATCTTATTCACTAGGGGAGTTGGCAATCTCATCCTCTGAGGCCAGTTTTAGCAGGAAACGAGAGTCAAATTTATTTGTGTGGCACAATTGGGCAAGGAGGTTTGACGTGCTCTACATCATAAAAAACATTATGAAACAAACAATAAACATAAAATTTTGTCAAATGTCATCATCAAAATCATCAAGCAAATACACATCAAATATTTTGATCAATGTTGTTCTTACTTCCACTCACAGGCAACTCTAAACAGGCAGGTATTTAGTCCTAGATTTAAAGGAAGTCAGTGTGCTGGCTGTCTTGCAGGTTTCTGGAAGTTTACTTCAGATTTGAGGAGCATAGAAGCTAAACGCTGCTTCTCCATGTTTGGTTCTGGTTCTGGGGAAGCGGAGCAAGGCAGAACCAAAAGATCTGAGTGGTTTGCAATGTTGACATAACATCCATCCATTTTCTGTACACCCTTGTCCCTAGTGGGGTCAGGAGGGCTGCTGGTGGCTATCTCCAGCAAGACATTGCGGGAGAGAGGCGGGGTCTACCCTGGACAGGTCTCCAATCCATTGCAAGGTTGACACAACAACAGATCATTAAAATATTTTGGGTCAGTGATTTATCTATCTTCCTGGTTTTAGTCAGAATGTGAGCAGCAGCGTTCTGGATGAGCTGCAGCTGTCAGATTTTATTTGTTTTTAGGCAGACCTGTGAAGACGCTGTTGCAGTAATCAACAGCGACTAAAGATAAACGCATGGATGAGATTCTCTACATCTTGCTGGGACATTAGTCCTCTAATTCTGATAATGTTCTTCAGGTGATAAGAGGCTGATTTTGTAGCTGCCTTTATGTGGCTCTGAAGGTTCAGGTCTGAGTGCATCACTTCACCCACATTTCAGACCTGATCACTAGTTTAGCTGTAATAACTGAAGTTAGTTATTACTAGCTGAAGCTGCGTGCCGACTCTGTAGGTCCAAAGATAATGATTTCAGTTTTGTTTCTGTTCAGCTGGAAAATGTTATTGAAGAATTCTGCCGTCCATGTATGAGAATGAAAAGTTTACAGGATCTCGTCTGCGTGTGTGTGCTGTTCCATGCTGTGTTTGTGCCCCGTTCCAGTGAGCTGTGCAGGGTGTGTGGGTTTGGGAGGATCTCCTGTGGGCAGCAACCAGGCCGACTTATTCCGACTAATGAGACTGCAGGTTTAGTTTACAGTGCGCTCCCTGTAATCGGAGCGTCATGACGACGGCGCTGGCACCGCAGATGATGCTGCAGGGTCCCTCTCTTCGGCTGGCAGTCCAAACACATGTGCACTTAATTTGCACACGGTGCGGAAACCTCGGTGAGGTCGGCCCTCCGCGTGTGAAGGCAAAGGCGACGACTGGCTGCCGGCCAATCGGGATCGATCTGTTCCCCTCCCCAGATGCACGGCTGAAAATCGGAACAGTGCTTCGGACAGATCCCCTTGCGCTACAGCGCTCCCTGGGTGAAACAGACAGACCCGTCTGCCGTCACACACCAACGCTCCCGGCCTGTCAGACGGACGTTACACTGATTGATTCTGCCGCCTGGCTTTTAAGCACTCACATCTTCAATATTTTCCATTTTTAGGACGAGGGGTACGAGGCACAGATCAGCTCATCTGCATTCATGTGTGTGTGTTGGGGTGTGTGTGTGTGTGTGTGTGTCGCTCTCGCTTGTGACCTTTTTTCTTGCTGAATAGAAATTTGCTTTGTGGGACGCAGAAATTGAAATGCAGCACGTGTCAACCGTGAATGATCTTTCCCACCGACATTGTGCAAATTGAATTTATATCCTGATTATTTGCTTGGGTTGCTTCCCCATGAGTTTAAGTCAGCGTTCAAGTCTGATATTTGCCAATCATGGGGTGACTGAAATGTTCATTTCCAAGTAAACTATGAAATAAAATTCACCATTGAACAAAATGCACGGTACCTTGCAAACGTATGTATGTGTCAGAGGTTTTCTTCACATTTTGCCACATTGGGGGACCAACAAAGAAGAAGATAGCTGAGAAGATGAATAGAAACTACACCAGGGGTGTCCAAACTTTTGCCACTTGAGCCAAAATCATCAGCTCAAAAGTACTTGTGGGTCAAAAAAATATGATTCTCAAAAACTAAAATCAACAAAAATTTGGCCCCGGGCCCCACTTTGAACATCACATGATCTAAAGCCTTCTTTTAAACCTCAGCTCACAATAAATCCCAATCTAATATGTTGAGGTTTGTGGTGGCAACGTGACAAAATCCGACAACGTTTCCGCATGTCGGCATGTGTGCTGTATCTCGTTGCTGGGTATCTGAGGCCTCTGCAGTGTCACTGTGCGCAAGAAGGCCCATGTGCGTCTCAAAGATAAACCTCTATCGGCCGCTGATGGCTGCTGTGCTGCCACACCGAGGCTTTGTTTGTTTTGGTTGCAGAGGCTCCAGAGCCTCCTCTCTTCTGGCTCATTACCTACGACTAACTGCCCTCTCTCTCTGGCTAATTACTGAGCGCAAACAGCAGAAGACAAAGACCTCATTAGGGGTTACGGGCTGGTCGGGGGATTCGGTACTGCTACCTGTGCACTGAAAAGGCTGCATATTGTTGAGGGAAGAGCTGTGAATTTGTTATTTTTCTCTCTCTCTATTTCTCTTTCTCTCCCTCCTTTGTTGCTCAGTATGGAGTATGTGTGGGAACAGTTTCGGTGGTCTGTGGGAGGAAGCTGTGAAAAGGATTCCTGCAATGTACGTGAAAAAGGTCAGGTGGCGTGCACGCCAGCTCTGACTGTGAAATCCCATCTGCATGAGAAGAAAGTGAAACCGAGCCGGGAGTGGAGCCTATAGGCTTTAAAGTCTGCGCTTGTGTGCCGAGAGATGTAAGGAAGCCGGCTAGAAATAGAAGCGGAGCGTTTTGTCGTTGGGTGTGATTGTGGTGCGTTTGCCGTTGCTTTCAAATGGTTTCCCGCTGAGTGTATGCATCAGCGTTGCTGTGATGTTGGCTGGCACAGTGTGTTTGGTACGCTACTCTGATTACAGTAAGAAGCATCACTGTGTCGACAGTCATTCAGTGACGGACGCGTTTACTGACACCGTTTGCTTTTCATACTTCATCAGTGTCCAGAAACTTCTAATTATCTTGAGTTATATCATTACGCCAGGAAGTTCCCTCGGTTTGAAAATATAGAAATGTACCAACCAGAATTTCCTGGCCAGTGTCATTTTCTGTTTTCATTTATTTATTTATTTATTTATTTTTAGGTCTGAGCTGCCAATTCTAAATTTGATGGATGCATTTTTTAATTAAGCACTACAAGACATAATTGAGCAACATCTGCTACATTTTCTGTGATAGATTGTAGTTGTGAATTAAACAGGAAATAAAGAAATTACAAGTTTCTTCCAATGTATCCATCAAAGCACATCACTAACTTTTATGTGATTTTTTTGCTCAATTTAAAAAAAACAAACAAAAAAAAACGTCCATTAGGGAACTTGATAGGACTGGGCAATGTATTGATTTGATCAGTTAATCAGAGTTTCTGTTTTTGATGATTTATTTCTTAGATCGTTTTTTCCACCAATGCACTCCTTGGATTTCTATAGTTCAGAGTGGCAGCAGTCTGACCAAGAACTACCATCTTGTTTTACAGCTTCTATTTATTTGGACTTTCAGTTCATTCGGTCAAGTGTTTTTTGTTTTGTTTTTTTTCTTAAGTAAAAACGGTGATTAAAATCAGATTTGGTATTTAAAAAAAAGTACAAAATGTTATTTTTAAACCACATCTCCCAGCCCTAGTACCTGCTGTTGTTTGGTGTGTCTATGCCAAACAGAAAATTGTGGGAATTCATAGTTTTGACACACTGATTTGTTGATTACCAGTCAGAGTAAGTTCTTTTTATTGGTCCTGATTTTAGGTCTAAAAATATTATCAGGATTTTACAATCCATTCTTCTTTAAAATCTCTATGTCTACTTTTAGTATCTCCACTAGCACAACTGCTTCCTCAGTCCCTCAAACCAATATCACAGCATATTTCTGTACACTTTGCACAAATCCTTTTTGTTTCTTTTCTGTTGGCTTTTTGTTATCGTTTTGTTTTTTGCCTCCTGATTTTATGCAAAGCTTAAAGACGGCTTTTGTCGCCTTCATTCATTGTGTGTGAAAAGGTGGTCTGTAAAAATAAAGACCGACTGATTGGTTGATGAGACCAAGCTTTGAGGCAACAAATTCTGCCGACGGATCTGGCGCAAAGCAAAGGTTTAACATGTGGAATAGCAGCTCTTGCCCACTGCTATGCATAGAGGAGGACCTGTGATGCTGGGGGCCACTTCTCTTGTCAAGGGAACAAGGACTCTTTGAAATGGCAGGCAGATATGGGTGTGCTATTTTCATAGTGTTCATGGCTACTGTGAGATAAATAGTTGCGATAATAAATATTCATCCTCCGTTAGTAATAAAGGCTAATTGATGATCTTCACAACTATCCCACTGCTTACAACACGATCAGGTTTTTTACTTTTGCTGTTTCAACTTCAGCATGGATACGGTTTGTTGCTATGTGTACAGCCATTGCAATAAGTACCACAAAATATTACCATCAGTATAGTTAAATTGTGATTTGTCAGAAAGAGGTTTTTAGTGGAATCGGAGCCGGGGCGGCCCTGAGGTGTCGCCCTCCTCGGGGGTCCGTTAGGCCCGAATCAGCCGGCTGGACTCCACTCGGATGTCTGCAGGAAAAGGGAGATGGAGGGAGGAACCTGCAGAGGTGTGGAGTGAGGAGGAACACGGGGAGAGGTGGAACGGTTTCCTGATGGGAAGTGACAGACTGGAGGAAGGGAATGAATCACAGGAGGCTGCTTGAGCGTTGTTGCTGTGAAACATCCACTTAAGCCTAATGGTTTCCTATTTAATTTTATTTTAATCAAGCCTTATTTATTGATATTTGTTGCTGGCTATCTGATTAAGCATTTCTTCTGGTGAGTGCGATGGTGGGAGGCTGATGGCTGCCACGAAGACCGGCATGATGCTGCACAGGACTTTGAAATAAACTGGAGTCTCCAGTATTTATATGTTTCCGGCACATATTTTACAGTTGTTGGTTTTTTTTTGGTAGTTAAAATGAATAAAATCATCTAAAACTTGCAAAATATGTTGTTTATATTGTTAAATATTTATTGCATCAGTTACTGGGTACAGTATTATGATTCCTGGCCATTTTATTACTTTCAGGAATGAACAGTCAAAAGTTCAAAACACAAGATGCATTAAAAAAAGACAACTTTGTAATAGAACGGTTTGTAAAACCAACAAATGAAGCAGAACCATTGCATATTGTTCTGGGTACACTGCTACAAACAGAACAAAAAAACATTCTTTTTTATTTTTTACACTTTTTAGTAGTATTCAAATTGTGATATGTGACAAGAATAGCCTAAGTAAATGCAGCAATAAAACAACAGCGACAAAACAGAGAAGCAACCTGTTAAACTCTTATTTCACTTTTTTGGAAAGCTGACTTTAATTTCACTAGTCACACCCAGGTCTGAATACTCCCAAATCTGTATAATCAATAACCCACCTAACAACATGAAGTAGGCTAAATGATCTCAAAAGCAACGCATAATACCAAATAAAATTCAAGAACAGACAAGAGACAAAGTACTTGACTTTTATAGTAAGAAACGCTATCCACAAATAAAGAAAACATGGAACGGTGATAAACCTTCCCAAGAGTGGCCCATCTACCAAAACTACGGCAAGATTGCCATGACAACAATGAGATTGCTAAGTACCCAGAAAACATCTAAAGCAATGCTGAACACATATTTGCCCCAATTAAGTTTGAAAGCAAAAATCACTGCTAGAAAAAAACTACACAAATCTCAATGTCAGATTTACTAAACAACGCCTTGATGACCCTCTAGAAATTTAGAAACATATTTTGTGGAATGTTTTGGAGAAAATGTTGATTTTTAAAAAAAATTTTCTGCACATCTGGTTTAAAGTTCACACAGGATTCCAGTGAAAGCTCATCATGCTCAGAATAAAACATGGTGGCGGCAGCATGATGGTCTGTGGCTACAAAACAATAGTCAGTCCGCACCTCAGCTGTGTGCTTAAACCGGCCGCTTTGTGTGCTAACAAATGAATTCATTGTTGGGGGAAACGTGTTTTGTATTGGGTCAGGATATCTTTTATATTGAAATTTGTCTTAATTTGAAACAGCTTACAGAAAAGCTCATCAGAACGAAATTACGGTTCTCCTCTGTCGAACTGTAATCAATAATCCCCGTAGTTTTGTTTTAAAGCATCAGGCAGACGGTTGTTGAGTTTAAAGCCAACCTGATTTCCACCTCGTTGGGTCTGTTTCTCGCTCCACATCTTTATTACATTACTGTGATGAGTTTAGTGTCCGCAGCTCCTAGCAGCTCCTAGCAGCCTCTGGCTTCGGTCGTGGAATCGTTTCCTCACGTCACGTTCGAACTCGTAATCCAGCAAGTCGCCACTTTCAACTTCTAAAGTGGATATCTTACTTTTCCATCAAGGAGGCGGTTTTAAAGCTGCTCTCCGCACCGCTTTTACCCCAACCCCCGTCCCCTTATCAGGCTTGTCTGGGAGGTCGCTCAGATCAGAGCTCGGGAGTCTGACTCGGCCCGCTGCTGCCAGAAAGCGAGGATTATCAAAGGCATTATCAAAGCATTGTCTGTGTAAACTCCGCTTCATCTCCTGCTTCCGTTTATTGGCTGACTCCTTGTTGAACAAACGTGCGTCGAGCCTCCGTCTTAAAGTATCCTGGCGCTCATGTAAATCACTCCTCTAAAGACCGTCTCGCACAGGTCGGAACAGCTTTAGCATAATGTGATTAAATGTAGTGAACATAAAACCATCTGAATGAATGATAGTAAATAGTAAATCATTTTGTATTGGTTGTCTTCTATTTTTATGTCCTACATGTATAGCTCTCCTTTTGTTTTGAATGTCATGAACATTTGCTTACTTTTGAAAGATATTTATGTTGAATGACCACTTTGTTGTGTTGTTGGACTGTTTTCACTGCTCTAACACTGTATAAAAATTAGGATGTTTTCACGCCTGACAGTCTGGTAGACTCGGTTCTAAATTTGTGACAATTTCAGCTGGTGTAGTTCGCTTTCAAACTGCTCTGTGTCAAACGATTCAAAGTCTTTGAGAAACCCGTTTACCCTCGGCCCGTGGTGGCGCCTCACCAAGAGCCACTGAAGGAAACGACATGAAAAACCTCCGAACAAGACACCGAGCGCAACTTCCTTCTTCACAAAATGACAACAAAAGTGGAGCAGCGTCAGATTTGAGCAGTTGTAGGATTTCTCTTTAGTCTTTGGTAAAAGACTCCGAGACGTTTCTCCCGCTAGCGCTGGACCCGCACAATTGTTTGGGTTGGATTTAACCAGAACGCCCTGCGACATAGTCCACTTCTAGCTTTTGGAGCAGTGTCCGGTCAGCATCCACTTGCACATTCAAACTGTGCCAGGTCACTTCAGTCGAACCGAGACCCAGGTTTTTAGGCGGATCCGCATCACGGTTCGCCAAACTAACCGGACTTTCTAATCAAAAGGGCCAGATTACAATTAAAGCAGGCTGAACTGGACTGGTGTGAATGCCCCAATTAACCAGTCGACCAGTAACTTCACTTGAGGATTATGGTTTAATGTTCATTTAGCAATAATTGCTATTTATGCAATAATAATTCAGGTCATTTTGAACATCATTTCCTAAAAAGCTCCCAATACCATGCTAAGTATCGGTTGCTCCTTTATCCAAAACCATTTGGATCTGCATATCTGGCTGCAAAGGTTTTGACGTCGACTTTTCCTTCTCACAGCAAGGTCAAAAGCTGTTTGGAGCGATGACAAAAAGAGGGAGAATATTTGTGGCGAAGCGTGGCTCAGGCCCTACAAGCAATATCACTTATTTTGATTGTGTGCTGCCTGAGCAGTTGCTGGAATATCAATGCGAGGTGTTCCCCACCCTCCTCTCCTCCGTTCTCTGTGTCACCTGTAAGTACTTCTAAATCACGGTTCTTGGTACGAGGCCAAACCCGGCAAGCAGGAGGAGCGTCCTGCAGTAACTTGTGAGAGGAGGAAGTGTGCCAGGTGGTGCTGGCAGCCCGCATCCACTTCTCCTTCTCGGAGGAGCTGCTCAGATGCCATCTCATGTCTGGAAATGTGTTTCGAGGTTTAAACCTGCGGGCCATCGTGATTCCACGCCGTTTGCCTCCGGTTATGTGCTTTGCATCAATGCATTTCAGTCAGGGAGGCGTTTGTCAGGTGAAAGAATGTGAACGTTGTCTTTGCAAAGTCTTTCAGGTGCTGATTCATGTCCGAGTCCCATCGTTTTTTTTATGACGGATTTGTTTCAGTGTGAGAAAGACCATAGCAGCATTATATATATACAGTATATATAATGCTTGTCTCTATTCTTTGTCCTGCTGCTCACCTTGACAGGTTGACAGGCTTGGACGTTTTTCTATTCTTGATTGAAAATGGGAAAAGTGATTAATAAACAAAACTCAAACATAAAGCAATGAATAATCAAAAGGTAAAAATAAATAAGTAAAAATAGACATATCGCATCTAGATTGAAGTTTTAAAATCCACTGGTGTAAGAATTATGCATGCATCAAATAATAAGCCTTCACAGCGCTTTCACTGCTCGGGAATAATTATAAAACTGTAAGGAGTCTTTACTGGGAATAAGTCATATGGAGGTGGAAGTTGTTATTTTTTCAAAATAAAATACTTCAAAAGCTGCAGTTAAAATGAGAAACTTGACGGACCGGCCAAGTCGACATGAGCTGCACGAGAAGTAGAGAAAAGCCCAAGAAGCAGATTAAGCTTCACATCACTGTGTGAGTTGTTGTTATGCAGGATTTAGCTAATGTACATCATCACTTAGAATGGCAAACATTGCAAAACAGCAGCCTTTATGTGTATTTCCTGAAATTTGCAATTCTCAGATTTTCAAAAAGGCTGCCAACATTTTTACACCAGGATGTTGAAAAACAGACAGAAATGGAAATCTCAAAAGGCTTAAAAAAAAAAAAGGCATTCCCCTCTGGCTGGCATTATCATGGTTTGCTAATGCCATTTACTGATACAGAGATACATTTTCAGTCCAAAGTTTACAAAGACTGAGATTACTACGCCTTGAGTCACCTTGGTAAATCCCCGATGATGATGATGTCATGGTTTTGTAAGCTTCTGACAGGTTGAAGCACACAGACATTTTAACATGAGTTAAATGAGGACATGTTTTAAGACAATACCTCAACCACACTGCTTCTTCATGTGACAAGATATCAGGAGGAGAACTGTGGCCCTCTGTGGAGATGGATCATACATCTCCTTAAGGTTAAATATTCATCTGCTCAAACAATACAAGCATGAACAGCATGGGAACCTCCAACCCCTCATACCGTTCAGAAACCTCTGTTGTAAATAAAGTGACTTCACTGTGCCGCTACAATTACGACTAAGTGTCCTTCCTCTGGGAGCTGCACAGGGTTTATTCTTCCTGTTGCACCCTCTTATCCTGCAGCAAGAAGTAAAATGAAAAAAAAAAAAAATATATATATATATAATTTTAGATTCAGTTTTCTTTTTTTCTACATCTCTGAGTTTAATACTAATTAAATGAGTTGACCCTTATCTCCTCTAGAGTAATAACACGTTCTAAGAATGTCATAAATGATTCATTAATCATAGGTCCTTTTGAATTATGCATATTTCTTCCAGCTGTTGGGAACCCGACGGCATGAAATCGTCTCATTGAAGCGAACCCTTTTCAGCGATATCTGTACAATGAGAAGAAAACCATCTTTCTGGCTCAGCTGTAACACTCTACTGTTGATAATTCAGCGACTTCCGCTTCCTCCTTTGCCAAATCAGCACAATCGATAACTTTCGAATCGTTTTGAGGCGGGCTGCATTTGTCGAAACTCCTAACAGTCTAGCGGTAATCTTTGGAGCCTTATTCATGCGTTTAGCCCTAAAATGGCAAAGATTTGACCTCAACCACAACCGGCCTCTTACATGAACCGTCTACTCTTTATACACGGAGGGATTACAGATGAACTGTGCAACGCAGAAATATAGAGGAGCATTTTGGACGAGCACTTGATATGTAGTTTAAAGTCTGAACGCTGCACAAATGTGACTAAAGTTGTGAGTCCATGGGGGAAAGGTACTGGACCTGATTTTTAAATAAAAAAAAAAACATCCTTGAGAAAGAGCAGCACAGTTGAGGTGAAATTGTTGAACACATCACCACTTTGTGCAGTTGAAGCACTTTGACGCCCTCTCAACGCTCTCACACCATGTCCACTTTAGCGCTGATCAGAGCCGACCACTGTCGTCTGGCACAGGGACAGCTTGTGCTAATGTGGCCAGACGTTTCCTCTGATAAGGCCCGAGCGCGTCTGACAGCCGCGAAGTGGATTATGAAAGCCCATCTCGGCAAACGCGTTCGCTGCGTGTTCATTTGGATGAGTCACACTCGCTTTCAGTAGTCCAAGTTTTTTTTTTTTTTTTTTTTTTTTATGGTTGATTTGTTGGAAGTGATTGTTGTTTTACGGGGGGGAGGGGAGAAGCCACCCACTTAACATATTTTGTGAGCAATGAGTGTTGAGCAGGCCATCGGATAGACCTGTATGTGGTTGTGTGAACAAAGCAGTGAGTCAGAAATCTGTGACGTCCAAAGAGATGAGGTGGTTCTTCCTCTTTTTTTTTTTGTTGCTTTTTTAAAATCTAATTTTGTGCCAAATTGTTTTTAAACTGAGTCGTGTAGTGACCAGTGTTGCATGCGCCGCGTGGCCGAGGTCATTCGATGGAGAACAACGTGACCTTTTTTCTCCAAGTCTCTCCTCGTGCGAGTAGGCCCATCCGTCAGGTTCCAGCTGAGCAGACGGCGGAGTCTGTTGCCGCGGTGCGACGCCTGGCATGAATAATGGTGCCGTTGCCGTGGAATACATCACCGTGTAACGGCGTGGGGAGTAAAAGTTGGATGCGTCACTTTTTCCATGCTAAATGGAGGGATTAGTGTTGCTGTTGGCAATGTGAGGTCAGGTGGCCGTGTTTAAGTATTCACCAGACTTCATCAGGCGAGATTCAGTTAATTGGAAAGCTTTGGAATCTGAATTTATCACATTCAAATAAAACATTTTTTAACCAAATAGTGATATTTGACAGTAATAAAATCATCTATTAAAGTATTAAAGAACATTAGATAAATATTAATTATTATTTTTGCTGTGGACCTGTGTCAGCACTGCTGTAGCTAATATCAGCTCTAATGTCTGTGTTGAGGCACATTTTGCATGACTGGCAATAAACCTTGAGGTACATTAACACAAACTGAGAGAGGTCTGTCTCAGTCTGATTTTCAAGGTTCAAATGTCTGCTTTTAGCGACGCTGTGATTTTGTTTTGGTCTCTCTGTTGTAAAGGAGTTTGTGAAAATATCTCCACATTAGCTAAGTGGCTCAGAGGTTTAAAATTGCTCGTTCTTTGGTCGCCTGCATCAAGAATTGGTCACATCCTCCTTCTGTTTCTCCATTTTTAAAAAAATCTTCATTTAAAATAAAATTTAAAAAGATTTCTCCATATAAATCCTAATTTTACATGTTTATGTGGCTTCGTCGACTCGGGTGTGTTTGTTTTCAACTATATCGTTTTAAATCGTTTTTAAACTCGGATTAGTTCTGCTTTTCGTGCTCGTCTCTCCCAACAATCTAGCTGCGTGTGTTTGAGTTATTTGAAACATTTTCAAAAGGACTTTCATGCTTTTATTCAATCTGCTCTCCGGTAATACTTGGCTTCACTGTTGAACCGATGCCTGGATGAAATATTTAGCTGTTGCTCAGGAATAAGAGCCCTTCTGTGCGAGTTGGCAGTAAATGATTATTAATACAGAAGGTAAACAGGTGAAGTGACTGTTTTCAACAGGGACGGTCCCTCTAAAACCCCTCCGTCCTCATCGGCTCTGTGTTTTCCGGTTGCCGTTGGATGTGTTTGCTTGAAAAATTAACAGAGCTGGATTTCGCTTTCCTGGCGAAATTGCGTCTCCTGCTAACAAGAAATCTTATTCACTGGAGACCTGTCAGCTCTCTCTGCTTATGCTGCCATGTTATGTGACGCCAAAGCTGCAGATTTAGTGTGAAGCAAATGGTGCCTGAGTTGTGCCTCTTTATTTTATTTATTTTTTTGTTCCTTTTTTGTCCCAACAACTCGACTGCACTGACGAGGTTTCCCCTGGACACGACGCAGCCGAAGTGAAAGGGAAGCAGCTTTGTGTCAAAATTCAACGTAACGCTGCTCGCCTTTGCTCATGCCCTCAGCTGCAGGTCGACCACAAGTGAGTGAAAAACGCCCAAAGTCCTCAGCCGAGGGACGGCCACAACATTAAGGTTGTCTCAGCGCCTGCTGCAGTGCGGAAGCTGGCAGGTGGACAGGCCTCTAACTTAATTTTCTGAAGTTTTTTTCTTTCTTACCCACTCTGTCTTTTTTGCGAAACGCCAGTAAGTGCAAACGCTGCACAAGCATGCAGAAACTGGCCAGCTCCCCTCGCCTTGCCAGGCTGTAGGAAAGCTGGAGGGGCTGAGGAAGAGGAGGACGGTTGCAGTGGGAGTCGGTTTGCTTTTCTTGACCACTTTGTCTTTCTTGCAGGCGAAACTGTAAGTTGGGCAATTTCTCTTTTTTTTTTCTTTCTTTTTTTTACTGCAGCGTTTACTTTTCAAGAAGTTGCTACCCCCACCACCGCACTCCTTGCTTTTTTTTCTTGTCAGCTGATAAGCTCCTCTCATCAGATGCTTTCCACCTTCTCCTCTCCTCCTTTTTTTCTTTCTTGTTTTCTGGCCTTATTCCATCTCTGATTCTCCCCACTCCCCCCTCCTCCACCGTTCCTCTCTTCTTCTCCCCCCCCCCCCCCCCCCCCCCCGCCCCTCCCCCCCCCTCTTTCTCCCTCATCTGCCGACACTTTTGTTCATCCATCACTTTTGCAGGCAAAGAGATCAGGATGCTTCAGGGAACCCAAGTCACTATTCATGACCACAGCCCTTTATGAAGAGGTGCATCCTGGGAAAATAAAAGCAATGAATCAGGACGTGGAAAGAGCTTCGCCGGTTGAGTTTTTGTCTTTCCTTTTTGAAAGAGGAGCTGAAGAACAGAGATATTAAGATCCAATACTGCTAAAACGGCTTAATCCCAGCCTATCTCGCTCATTACGATGTTCTCTGATCTCCGCATGTTACCTAACGAGCAGATAAGTCTCTCACTGATCTCTGGGACTTTGATGTGCAGGTATGCAGCACTTTTTCTTTCTTTTTTTTTTTACACGGGAGAGAGAGATTTCACTTCTAAAGCCTCTGCTTTACATGCATTTCAATAAAATAAAAATCTCCTTTTATCATATTCAGGTAATATCACAACTTTTTTTTTTTTTTTTTTGACAGTTTGAGGCATTTGTTTTCAAAACAACTTCTCTCTCTTTCATCGCTAATGGCCAGCTTGGGTTTATTGTTTGTGAGGGATCCTTTTTCCAGAGATGAAAGTCTTTTAAAGATTTGCCCCAGGGAGTTATGTGAAAACATCAAACTGGCTTTAATTATTTTATGTCTCCCATACTCAAGAATGTATTAGCATATTTACCATGAATTTGCTATTTATATGAGGAAAATTATGAAGGTCGATGATAATAATTCATGGAGTTTTTTTTGTTTGTTTTTCTTTTTTCTACAGCAACATTTTTGACTCATTTTAGTTCAGGGTTGCAGCGGCTGGATCCTTTCCAGCTGAGTTTGAGGTTGAACCCTTTGGATATGTCATCCTTCCGTGGCATGTTTGTCAGATTGCATTGTGTTTTTAGTTTTTTGACACATTTCTTTGGATGTTCTTCTACGTCGGACTCGGTGTATCAGATTTAAATTGATTTGTTCCTTTAAGTTTGCTTTAAATATTTGTTTCAGTGTTCAACATGGGTACTGTGGCAAAATGCTTGTTATTGAAGACACTGGCGATCACATAATTGGGAAGTTACAAATAAAAATCTGCTTGATTCTACCTCCCCTTTCTCTCATAAACCTTAATAAAATCCAGTAGATCCTATAATCCTGGGAAGGTTTCTAGTAATTAGAATAAATAGAGTCCCTCTTTTGTGTACTTTAATCTCACTATAAATCGAGTTGTTCAAGGCGTTAGAAGTTGGGTTTTTTTATTGTTTTTTTAAGGAGAATATCGGTAAACAAACTGCATCATGACTTGTCATGTTTTTCACGGTTTTCCCAGACTCTTTCAGGAGACAAAGTAAAAGTTTAACAGATTTTATTGAATACAGTGGAGTCTTGGAATGTCGTAGGAGGCAGGAAACGGCAACGCTATGAGGTAGAGGGACAGAGATGATCCAGGGAGACAAACCCTAATGACGGTTGAACGGTCGACGGCTTTCGGTGGATGAAGGCGATGAACGCCAGGAAAGAATGAGAGAGTCGGGAGAGTCGTTGGCTGGCGTGGTACAGGGGATGTTGGGAGCTGACATGGAAGCAGGACATGTCGGATCAGTGGTTGCATGATGACGATAAGAGGTCGTGAATGGTTGACCCAGGAACTATTGCAGGGAGATTATGAGTGAGGAACCCTAGGAGGAACTCTGGAGGTAATGACGGAGGAAACCTTGAAGGATGAACACAAAGAAGGAATTAGCGAAAGGCTAAAGCACATGAGGGAAAACACAAGGAGTCAATAGGGGGGCAGCAGGTACAACAGAGGTTAACACTCAGGCACCAGGCCCTCTTATCCTTTGGTTGATGGTGTTTAATGACGATAAAAGGTAAATGGCCTGTACTTGAATACTGGTTTATCAAGTCTAAGGACTCCAAAGCGCTTTACGCTACATTCAGTCATTTACCCATTCACGCACACATTCATACGCCGATGATGGCGAGCTACATTGTAGCCACTGCTACCCTGGAGAAGACTGACAGAAGTGAGTCTAACATACAATCAGAATGGTGCATAGCGGGTGTTCAAACTGGCAACCCAAATCATTGTTAACAAGATTTGAAAAAGGATGTTTTCAGATGGCTTTCTATCTAGACTGAAGAATGGATGTACAAAGCAGGTAGAGATGCTCCTTGAAAGACTCGAGGCTTTAATTTCAGTCCAAGGTTGTTTTATAAAGGAGGCAGAGTAAAAAAGGCAGAGAACTTAAATACCATATTTAATTTCCCTTCCCATTGACAATAATGTGGTAGTTTATTGTTAGTCTTTACAGAAGCACTGTAAACATGCTTCTTGGGGAGTTTGTGACATGTAAAAGTTCCTTTGTTGAAAGTTAACTATTCTTGATGTGCAATAGAAAAGAAAGCAAAAAACGTTTGGGTCAAATTATGTTATATGAACCCTAGAGTGGATACCTGCAGTGAGTCGTAGATTATTGCCAGTGTGGATTAGAAACTTCTCAACAGTGTATTGATAAAGCACAGTGAAGAGCATTAATGTTTTAATGTTGGCGCCTACAGGGAACATTTCGGAGGGGAAACCGGTGCTTGAGAGCATGTATTTAACCGAATACCAAGTTCAGAAAAACATTTATAGCACAACATAGTTTTCGGGTGATGAAAGGAAGACTAAAACCAATGTAGTGCTAGGACTTCGTCTTGTTGTTTTCATTACCCCTTAAAGACTTCTCAGACATATGACTGAGCGTTTTGCGAACCCTCCCCTTCCAGTTCAGGGGAAACCACAGCAGAATGTTTTAATACGATCAACGGGAGCCCCTGGGAAGCGGTAGAGGTTTGTCAATTATAGGGATTTATGATAGAGCTTGATCCAAGCGCAGCGGCAGCGGCGCAACCCAGAGCAATGAATACAAGGTGATGTTTTTCACTGACACAGATCTCTCAACTCTGTCCAAAAGCTGAGCGTTGTATGTGAGAGAGCCGGGACGGGGTCCAGTGAGTGACAGAGTGGAAAATGTGAGGAATGGCTCAGTTTCACTGCTTTGGTCAGGATCCAGAAGAGACTGGAGGGGTGTTTGGGCCGGTGGGGGAAGCTGGCGTCAGCAGCAGATGATGAGTACAGGAGGAAGACTCTGCTGGTGCTGTTCTCAGGGAAAGTAATAGTACAGTGGTTCACATGTGGACACACGCACCCACCCCATCCTGCTCACTCTTCTCTCTGCGGAGACACTTTCGTGACAACGACATCTTGCCTCTCTGTGACGACACCATTTCAACCTGGTGCATTTTGCCATATCTGGAATTACCTGTAGCTACTGATCGAGTCACAGATGGCTTCTATTAGGAGTGGGTTTTTTTTTTTATTATTGTTTCTCAGATGACCACAGCACAAATGCACTGAAAGCGTGACACAACTTCAGTGGCATATTTATGTAGTATATTCATTAAGATAATAGAAATAGCACCTTTTTTTGTTGTTTTGTTTTGTTCTTTTACCTCGTTTTGAAATTATAAAAAAATTTATATTCTTTTTTTTTAAATGTTTTTTGTCTGGGTAAGTGCACAAGAATAAAAGGTGATTGTAAATCTGATGGTATTTCCAGAATGTATTCACCTCTATTCATCCATCCACTTACAGTTGTATTTTCTTCAGATTCTGTCCATTAAACCTGTAGAAACTTCTAGCAAAAAAAAAACAGAGACATTTTATTATTTTGGTTGTTAGATGAAGTTGTAAAAAAAAAAAAAGGGGGGGGGGGGGGTAACAAAAATTTAATTGTGAAGCCTGGAAATTACATTCTTCAAAAGTCTCATTTTGTCTTCATTTTGACCTGAAAAATGAGGAAGATCCTTGAGGAGGGAGGGTAAAAAGAGAGCATTAGAGTTCTGCTTTGAGAGTAAATTATCCCCTCCGGCTGTGCTGCATATTTTCGTTCAGAATGAGCAGTAATTGTACATCCGTTGTAAAAGCATTCAATATTGCTATCTATAAAGTATCATTTTCCCAATCTATTTACTTCCCCTGCAGGATACCTCTAAGGGCAGTCAAGGATGTTGCAATTTAATGATGCATGTCCTTCCCTTTTAAAGAGTAATTCTCTCCCACTCGCAGGCAAAAACAAAGCTATTAGGGATGAGGACTGGAATGGCTTCTTTTTTTTTTCTGCTCCGGCTAAGATGTGAAAGGCCAATTGAGCCCACCTTGAATCCGCCCGGTGCTGTGTGACAGTGGGTCGAGAGTCCCGCGGCGAGATTCGATTGTAACAATACATCATGCAGCTATCTTTCACCCGGAGGAGACTGTGCTGGGGATGGGGGGGTTGGGGGGGGGAACAGCTGGAGGACATCGTGGGAGTGAGGGAGATAAGTGAGGCAGGAAAGATGGCCGCCGAAGGCACAGAAGGTCAGACAGGAAGTGGCCACTCTTGCTCGGTATCCTGTTAGGATGAGCGGGAAGGGTCACAGGGAGAACATCAGCAGCTCAGGCCAGACATTTTGGTGAGGCAGGGGGAAGTGGAGTGTTTACACAGCAGTAAATTACAGGACATAATAGGTGGCAGAAGTTTCAGAATGAATGTTTGGACAAAACTTTTCCACATATGGCTCTGGGACTGCTGTGTTGTGGCTTCTGGTCTCCAGTCCTAACAATCCTCCATCAGCAGTTTACACAGATTCTACAGCAGAACGCAAACATGATAGCACAAATGTTTCTGCCTCACTAGGTCTCACCTCTCAGTTTTGGAGTTATGGCAGCTGGTTATATTTGGTACCAGCATCCCTTTGTCTTTGTGTGCAAATCCAAACCTCAACTCTTAAGATTTTTGCAAGACTGCTAAAATTATTATGGGGTACCGTTCTTTTACGTGCAGTACTATTCAGGATTTTTTTCCCCCCCTCACATAACTAACAGAAACATCTGCGTAGCAAAATTAAATGAATTTATACAAAGTCATTATAGCGGACAGTAGCTATGTTTACTTGCACAAAATTACTTTATGGGACTGAAAGGTATTCAGACCGGGAGAGAGAAAAATAATTGTTCATATGAGAACAAAAATCCTTATCTGATCTTTACATGCGTTGGCAGCAGGTTTTATTCGGAATAGACGCACTGACATGCGCAAAGTTGGAAAATTACTGAACATAAAAACAGACAACCACAGTAGTGTGTTCGTTCTGTGTTTTCAAAGCGTCCGTCTCCGCTCGAGGTTCGGTTGAGACGTTAATACACACCCTAATTAAGTTTGCTCTATAGCTTCTATTCACTGACGGTGTAAATACGTCACGTTAGCATAGGACACACATGTGGGGTTAGGTCAGTTTCCCTCAGTCAGAATGAAGACAGAACAAGGCTTTATGCATTATCATCATTTCATTTGGATGACAACTTTAAATGTCAAAATTCTCAGATTGAGGCATTTTTATTCCCGATTACTTATGTCCTATTGTTCCTATAACTCATCTATTTTGACCACTGGCATTAAACCTGAAACCTTTTAATACTTTTACTTCATAATTACTGTGTCATAGGTAAACAGAGGACGTACTAAATTAATATTGACACTAGTTATTTCATATGACAATGGTTTCTTTTAAATGTAGCATTGTTTTACGTCTTGTCTCTGCTCAAACATTGAAAATAAATAACAAACCATGTTTAGAACTGCTCACCTTGGCATTTCCTAGTCCTCAATCCCATGTACACCCAGAAAGCCCTCTGTAAAATGTTACGGGTGGAAGTGCTGATGTAGTAAGTTGCTGATTACAGTACCAGAAGCAGAAACCAGTTTACTTGTGTACTTGACTGAATGTCAAAATGACTGACGCCTCTGTAGATGGGCTGAGATTGGTCTCAGTCCAGCCTCCCTCAGCATCATTTTTTTGGTTTATGATGTGGTAGATCAGTGTTGCACAAATTTCATATCATAAAGCTGATTATCTTCTTGTTTGCCTATATGTTATTTCTTTCTGTAGCTCTATATACCAAAGGATGCGTGACTATAGGTCAAACATATGATAATTTTGCAATGTAAAGCCCTTAAAGCTTTTAGTGCACTTAACAGAACAGTTTTCATACCTGGTTGAGCGACTGGTGATTAGATTTAGCCATTAGGATTTTCTGTGTTCAAATAAATAAAGCTATTTACATTAAGTGGAAAAAAAATAAAACATTAATTTGAGTACAGGAGTAAAAAACAAAGATATGGTTGCTATCCTTAAGCTTTCGGTACAATACTTCACTAAGGACCAGGTAACTTTTGACATGATGGTAATCACATGATGGGTTCCCCAAGGTTCCATCTTGGGGCGCCTCCTATTTTATATTTACATTCTCCTGCTAGCTCAGATTATACCATTTCAATATGACCAGGTGACTGTGAACCCATAAGTCTTGAGTAGATGTGTAGGACAAATCGATGTGTGGTAGTGCCATAACTATCTTCGGCTGAATAAAAACGAAACTCGAGTTGACACACAGCTTCAGTTATTACAGCTAGAAACTACTGATCGGGTCTAAAATCTGGAAGTAGTGATACATGCAGACCTCAACATTCAGAAACACATAAAGACAATTACAAAGACAGCCTTCTACCACCTGAAGAACATTTTCAGGATCAATGGTCTAATGTGCCAACAAGATCTTCAGAAACTCATCCATGTGTTTATCTCTAGTCAAATTAATTACTACAGCAGTGTCTGCACAGGTCTGCCTTAAAAAATCAAGCAGCTGCAGCTGATCTAGAATGCTGCTGCTCTCACTAACACTAAAAAGATGGAGCACATCAGTGCAGCGCTGGAACACTGAGTTCTCTCCTTATGTTCTTTAAATCGAGGTTTAAAACACAGTTTTTAACCTTGATAAAAACCCCGTTTTTATTACTTTTAGTCTATAGTTAAATTTTTCCCTTTCTGTATCACTGCAATCTACTCGTTTCATCATGTAAAGCACTTTGAATGATCTTGTTTCTGAATAGTGCTATGGAAATAACCTCGCCATGCATTCGTCCTCTATCAGCAATTCACTCCAACACATTGCGTTCATAAGAAGCTTACAATGTACAAGTCCTGCCAGATGTGCAATGTGTACGCAACTTTATTTATTTCTTTAAATAAAGATACTGCACCATGGGGGATATTTTCTAAACCAACTTCATTTCGTTTCACATATTTTTGCTTCTACTAGACTGCTGAGCTTTGTAAAGCCAAACTTCTTTCCATCGTCATTTGTCAAAGTCACTGTAAGACCTTTTGTGTAATTTGTACAATTAATATCAATCATTATTTGGCAGTTTTGAAACACAAAGAGAGCAGCTCTCTCACGTTTTTTTTTTTCTTCTCTGACCAATGGTGTAACAGTGGTGGGAGGATTTTTAGCGAGAAGCTGCACACAGGCTGTCAGACAGAAGGAAACTGGATGTCCTAGAGCGATGAACGGTGTAGAAATAATTGATAAAAATGATGAGTCTGTAAATGGAAATCCCTTTTACATTATAACCCTTTTTTTCTTACCTCATTGTTTTATTAGTCATCAGGTCGTCGACTCAGCAGGACGGTGTCTTCAGCTTTTCAATAATGCGACTAAACAAGCCGCTCTTCCAGAAATTTCTGAGATGTGTACAGCTTTTTAATCATAAACTTCCCGTTAGGAGTTTACGTTCACCCATCGTTGGCTTTGATGTCTTGGCTTTTAATTGGAGCGACCAAATGTTTTCTGGAGAAACGCGTAGTCGCCAGATGAGACAAAAATTGGGCAGCTTAGCTGTAAGACGAGGCTTTCAAGTTCGGGAACACTGAACCAGCAGTAAAGGATGGTAGTGGTGTTTTGCCGAGGGCCTATTTTTGCTGCACTGGTTCATTGTACAGAGCGGATGAGCTACATCCACATTTTGCTTTATTTCATCTCAAACCAGCAGCCGGGTTGCAGAAACCTGGACGCAAGTTGGCTTTCCGTCCGAGTTCTGATCGCAGACACACATCAGAACTGATGCTGGATAAAGCAGACATTAGAACAGCGTTGTTCCAGTGTGTTACTTTAAGCTCCCTGAATGACCTCTACCCTTTGGGGAAAAAAGTTATTCTAAACAGCTTGTCAGAGACAGAAAGCAAAATTAGTTCCACCAGTTTGGCCATTAACAGTGCTCAAATATCCAGCCAGTTTCTAGGTGTGTATAGATTAAAGGCAAACCTTCAAAATTCAAACCTGTGGTCCAATTACAGCTTTTAAAAAAATAAAATATGTCATTATAACCCCTGAATAAATATATCAACAAAAGTAAAACTATTTGCTTTTCTTTTTAAGACTAGACAGTAACTGTTGCACATTACAGACATTAACCACATAATATTTTCACGTCTGTGTTATGCATTTCTGTCAGATCAGTTTAAGCTAATAAACAGTCTTCAAAATGAAATGCTGTTCATCCCTCCTTAACCATGTGGATAAATTAAGGCCTGGGGATAAGCAACTGCGCGTGTGACATTATTTATGAAATTTGCACAATGCTTATTTAGTTGTTGATTTTTACATCAGTTTAAATCATACTTGCATGTTGCACATCTGTTAACAAAACAAAAAAATGCCACAGTGAGGAACTGGAACATCACAGAGCCTTTCTCTTCTACAGAGAGCAGAACATGACTTTCAAAAACCACGTGGAAGAGGTTTCATTTTGAAACTTATTAAACGATGTTGTGTATTTTGGCTTTCTTCTGAGAAAAAGGAGGTACACCTGCGAGCGACGATCACGCATTGGTGCAGATTTGTGCACGGACGGCTGGGTGAAGATGTGAGAGACGCACGCAGCTGGCTGACTAGTCATCTGTGAGCACACGGCTCAGACTGAAATTAGCCACCAAACCGAGTCCTTTAGCAGCAGACTGCAGGACACAATCAAGGTCAGAGTCGCCATTTCTGCTGATGCAGTTTATTCCCTTGCTTTGGCGCCAAACTGCCGAATGAGGGGGTTACCGCTGCCCAGCGGCCCTGCTCAACCCATGTCAATCCCACGCCTATTTATTCTCCACACACACTCCCATTCCTCCGTCATTGCCGCGACTCTCCCTTGTCACAGGACTGTGCATTTAGCCGTTAAATTAGCTGGGGGAGGAAGAGGGGCGACGCTTTCTGCAGAAGCGCCTGCATACCTTTGTTGATGTGTGGCGTGGAGATGGATAGGCTGAGGTGTCATGATTTCCCATGGGGCTACGGTAATTGTGTTATAATGGAGGAGGGAGCTGAGTGCCCATCGGCGGTGGTACATGGGCATAAAGTCCCCTTCCACGATGTCGTCATACAGAAGAGTGGCAAACTTACCGAGTAAGGGATTGTGGGTATGACGTGTGTCTGTGTTTTATTTATTTTTTTCTTTTCAAAGGCCAAGTTTACACTTTTATGTGAAGTGGCAGCTTTATGAGGGTGAAGAATTTATCAGTTTGTACATCAGCATTTGTTCTTCCCTCAGGGCAACAGAGCAACGCTCATTTCCATCAGCACGTCATGTCCTCTCAACACCGCATATCGTATTTGATGTGCCTGAGACTTGAAAACATTTGGTCTGGAGGAAATGTCTGTACTGGCTATAGGTCAGTGTGGGTTTCCTACAGCGTAATAATCCTGAATAAAAATACCCTGGCTTCATTTTCTATTGACACAAAATGTTGAAATAAGCCCAAAAACAACATTACTTTTATCTGAAACGAGAGCAAAAATGTGATCTTCTCGCTGGTAAAATATGTAAACATATTTATTATTTCAGGTATAAAAAAGTAATCTGTACACTTAATGACTATTTGCAATTTGTCACATATATATTTATATATATATAGTGATAGTCATACATCTTTAAAATTCAATATACCTTAGTGATATTGATTGGTGGTGCTCTTTTAGTTTTCGTGACCAAAAATATTTTCAGTATAATGTTGATTCATGACTCATTACTGAATTTTTCTTTTAAAAATGCATGAAATAAAAACTTAGTGGCAGCCTTTCATGCAGCTGGGTAGCAGTGGGCAGGAAAGAAACAAAAAAAGTCAGCAAATATTTTTCCCACCAGTAGGGGGCCTGACGATGCTTTAGTCTTAATGCAATACAAGGAATGAGTTTGAGACAAGCCTCGCGATAAAACTAAAGTTGCAAATCCTCTCATTTACCAAAGTGTTTACCATTCAAGTCAAGAAGTCATTTTCACATTGTACTTTTCTCCGCTTCCTCTCAGGCACCATGAGGCCCGTGCAGAGGAACTTCTACGAGCCGTCATCGGCCCCAGGGAAAGGCGTGGTGTGGGAGTGGGAAAACGACAACGGCTCGTGGACGCCGTACGACATGGAGATCTGCGTGACCATCCAGAATGCCTACGAGAAGCAGCACCCGTGGCTGGACTTGACCTCTCTGGGCTTCTGCTACCTCATCGACTTCAACAGCATGTCCCAGACCAACCGGCAGAGTCAGCGCAAGCGCCGCCTTCGGAGACGCATGGACCTGGCGTACCCGCTCATCATGGGCTCCATTCCCAAGTCCCAGTCGTGGCCCGTGGGCGCCAGCTCTGGCCAGCCCTGCTCGTGCCAGCAGTGCATCCTGGTGAACAGTACAAGAGCTGCCTCCAACGCCATCCTGGCCTCGCAGCGGCGTAAGCTCTACGGAGGGACGGCTGGCAACTCGGGCGCCGCGGGAGGCCTCGGCGGCGTGCGGCAGAGCAACACCTTCGCTGGAACCTCCCTGTGGTCCCCGACGTCCGGCTCCTCCGGTGCCAACCACAATAACATAAGCGTGGGAGGTGGGCAGTCGAAAGCCGAACAGGTGCAGTCGCCGCTGCCTTCTGCCAACTTTCCCTGCTCCCCGGTGATGCCATCGCTTTCATCCTCCCACGGTCACCACGCGCTCACCATCAACGGACAGAACAATCTGAACCGGCCAGGCACCCAGCGGATTTCCATGGGGACCACCAGAGGAGCCATCCCACCCGGGTAATGGTGTCTATTTTTTCTTTGGTCCTTGAGATTCTCTGAAGTCCGCCGCAGCCTCCATGTGTTCCTGCCTCAGCATAAAGCTCAGATTCAACTTAGACATTGATTGAATATTTTAAAAAAACAAAAACAAACGTCATGTTTGCCTCACAAAGCTTTACGCTGAACGTGTCGGATTTTCTGTACTTGTTTATTTTTTTTCACTCTCTCCCCACTTCTTACTCCGCTGATTTATGACTGCTCTCTTTTAACATGCTGATCAATGGATCTGCAGAGGAATCATAAAAAAAAATCTTCAGCTTAGTTTTGTGTGCCAGAGTCCTCCCTTTCCTTCCCTGTGTGTATGTGTGTGGGTGTGTGTGTGTCTGCTCCATAATGAGCTTATGTTGGCCCCAGTAGGCGTGAAATACTGCAGCTCTTCTGGATCATTCTGCTTTGAACTAATTTGTTGCTATCAGGGTGCGCTGGGGTTGTTGAGTCGCTTGGAAGCTAAGGAGTCTGACGGGGCGAGTCGGTGGGGGTGGGATGTGTTTTTAACAGCGTCTTTGTTCGAGTGCGCTTCGTTTCTGACTCTTGTGTACGTGGAGTGACTGATGGGCAAAGTGCGAAGAGGGCACTGGTGTAGCTTTGGACGCCTGTTTGCCATGAAGGCAGAGCTCCAGCGGGGAAGAATGAATAATGGATCAAGGGAAAATCAGAGCGCCAGCATGGTGCTGACCTCAGTGCAGTTCAGAGAAAAGGAACTAAGAAAAGGAAGTTTGTTCACGTTCAAAGCAGTCCTTGTCCCTGATCCTGTTTTTTTTTTCTCCCCCCGTTACAATAAACCTAAGCATAGGAACAAAGTAGAAACTCATTCGAATTTGTTGCACGATAGAAAAGATACGCTAGCGTCGGCCATGTTGCGAGCAGCAGCCTGGCCTTGAAAACCAACACCGTGCTTGGAACCTGGGTTTTTAGAACAGACGCTCAAGTTTGAATTGTGTTTCTTAAAATCATTTCTGCTTATTTATTTTAGTACTTTGATCATAATATACAAAATCTGGTGATCATTGAGATATAAAAAAACGGCAATAAAGAAGAACTATCTGTAGAAGACAATGGATTTAAAATGTGGGTGAGCTGATCTCGACGTCACAGAGTGTATTTTTTTTCATTTGCTTTATCTTTGCAAAGTAAAGTTTCTGAGGTTTACCTGTTTTGTGTAAAATTTTTATTATGTGGTGGATGTGAGACACCTTAACAAATGGTAATAGTATTGTTAATATTACATCTAAAAAATAACCTTAAATAGTACTATTAATAAGACATAAGGGGAAAATAGGAGATAGAGAGTTGTCATGGATATTCTGTGTGAAGGTTTTTCCTTAGTTTGGGGATCACAGGCATTGTAAGTAGTTTATTGCCTGAACAATTATGCAAGATGTAAAATTACACCAAGATGTTTAGAGTTGGTCCAGGCTCCAGTCTCAGTCCATGCCCTATGAATTTTACTCAACATCACAAATGGGCTTTACGTTCCACTGCTCTCAAGCCTTCAGGTGTCCCTGGAAAATCGAGTGGAAGGAAAAAGCAACATAAGCTTGAATACAGTAATTTATCAGTTTCCCCTTTTTCGTAGAAAAGGTCAGGAACCTTTTGGAGATGTGTCAACTTAGCAATGTTGTGTAGGTCTCATCATAACATTTCTGCTTTTTTTTTTTTTTTACTGGTTCTGAAAAACTGCATTTTGGGGTTCTTTGTCTTATAATTCTTATTGGTTGCGAAATGATGCTCACAGTGTGGTGGCGACACGGACACTCGCTTGTGTCCGTGATATGAAACCCTCTCACTGCTCTAGTTTGATTTATTTTTTTTATTTTTTTTCATTCTTTGTGCTTCTGGGGAGAAACGCACTAAAGTGCTTGCTAGAATAACATCCTGTCACTACTGTGGACTGAAACGCTTTTGCTTTCTGCAGCCCGACTCGGGTCACTAAAACGCCCCCCGGGGGGTCATCCCGTTCAGGGACATCTCTTCTGGAAATTCAGGACTCAATCAAAGCTCAGCCATGCAGAGTTGTAGGTAAAAACGGGACTTTCTCACCTCGAGGCACAGAAACACTGAGACCCACAGCGGTATAGAGGAAAACAGATTACGGGGGGGGGCGGTAAGAGGGGGTGTGGGGGATGGCGGTGGTGTTGAGCGCAAGGCGGAGCAGATCGGTTCCCAGGCGAGTGGCTCGACGTACAGGATGAGTGTGGTTAACATGCGCACAGCAGGACATGAGAGCTTGCAATCTCACGCAGGCACAGCCTGAAACACAAACTCCCAGCGCACGTTCCCACAAGTGTGTGCTGCACACAGATAACAGAGGAACCCACGCAGAGTGTAAAACATCAGACTTTTTTTCTTTTTTTCACACACCCACGCCCTAATTTAACTGTTGTTGGGTGCAGAAAAGGTATTTGGCACACGGCGGTTTGTTTTGATCAGCTGAATTTGCGTGCAGAAAACCGTGCTGCTTCTGATCGCAGGTCAATTCTCCAGATCGATTCAAAAAGCTACAAGAATCTCGCGTGTTGTTTATGTAGTCTTGTTGTAAGATCGCCCGGTGTCATAAATGTTGGCATGACATGTTCATTGTTTGATGGCGACAGCTGCTGTTGATATATGGATCTCTATCCAGCGTGTCATAAAACAACTGGCCTTAAGCTGTAAAAAGGGTGGAGGTTGGCTGTTGTGAGCGTCGAGCGCAGAAAAACATTAGAGGTGGCACCATCTGCTGGTGTGTGTCAACACATCGGCGTATGTGAAAACTGGAACTGCCCACGTCCCACCACCTGCATGCTATGGCGGCGGACGCATCTGTCGGCACTGGAGCCGGAGCTCCTTCTTTCGGTTTTGATTTCTTTCACATTTATCCGATCTAAATCCGAGTCCCAAGGAATGACAGTGCAGCCATCAGCAGATGCATGAATATGCAAAGACGTTGCACAAACTTTAATTTTCAGTGAATATCATTTCAAATTTGTGATACCAGCAAATGGGGGGCGGGAGGGGAAAGCTGACACAGGCTCATAAAGAAAACTGGATACCTAAGACGGCTTAGATGCACTGATGAAGCTTTTACTGCCTGATGCCAATTTGCTCAGAGGGATGGAGAAATCTTGGTTCACTCTTTTTTTGCGTGGAAAACCTGTTTGAAGTCATCCCACGGCATCTTAATTACATTTAAGTCTGGAATTTGCCTGGGCAGAGGTCAGAGGTGAACTTGCCGTTGTGCTTTGGATCATTGTCCTGCTCCATAACTTGATGCTACCGTGCCGAAGGTCATAAAGTGATGGTCGGACGTTCTCCTTCAGGACACTGACCAGAATTCATGGTACCGTTATTTCCGTAATGTTATCCGGGACTTGAAGCAACAGGGTGGGCACAGATCACCACGCTACCACCGCCACGTTTGACTCCGTTGTCTTTCTGTGAGGCGGTGTTAGTTTTACAGCAGACGTAACGGGACGCGACATTTCCAAAAAAGTTAATCTTTTGTCCTGTCAGCCCACAAAATACAATTATTAATTATTTATCCTGGTCTGTTTGGTCTTTAATCTGTTTCTCACGTCGACATTTCTTTGACGATGTGAAAAACGAAGGTGTTACAGAAAAAGGCAAAAACCGAAGAAAACTCTCACTGAGCAAATAGTTATTCAAAAGTGGACTTAACAAAGCAATGATTTGTTTGTGTGTAACACGTTGTGGTTTAACAGACAAGCTAGTTCACACGGTCTTGAGTGTTTGGTTGGTTGTTGTTGTTTTTTTCACTCAGAGGAAACCACTTCCTCTTTTGTTTAGCAGAGTTAGTGTCTGTGTTGCTAAATTACCTCCTGATGAGTAAAAAACAAAATGTAAAACCAAAAAAAAGGAGAAAAAAAACCCAACAGCTGAGTTTTCTGCTGAAAGGGATGAAAAAAAAAATGTAACCACATGTTTGCTGTTTTCATGAGGCCCCTGAGGTAGGAATGCTAATGTGGGAGCCGATCGGAGGGCCCGCGAAGACGAGGAGCAAACAGACCATTAGTCTCCATCGAGCTGCTCCGTCGCTTTGTTCAGACCCTCCCCACCAGGACGAAAATTAATATTATAGCAAATAAATAAATCATGAGAGATTATGTGGGCCAAACTGATGCAAGTTTGAAATTTGCTGGTGTCAGTGTTGCTCCTCTCTACTCTGCTCCAACTCCGCCGCTGCAGGGAGAAGCGGCTTTGTGTCCACCTGCTGCTGCCTGCGTCAACGCAGTAATTTAATAAGTACTCATACGTTTTTATCCACGTTTTTTGTAATGCATGATGAGCAGATGAAGTGGATTATAGTTCTTTATCAGCGTTTCTTTTTAAACTGGGCTTAATGCCGTGGGTCTAATGAAGAATGACATTCGATTAGGCCCTAAAAGAAAGCTGAATATTCCCTGAGGAGTGAAAGAATGGCACCGAGAGGAGGAGAAGAAGCCAACCCATATGCCCCGACCTGCCAGAGGCCGTGATTAATGTGGCATTACAGCATCAGCAATGAAGCTGCGGACTCTTTTAACAGTTCAACGTGTTTCTTCTGACTTAAAAGCCCCAGAGCAAGAACACCTTAAAAACACGGTCCTGCGTAAGATTTTTCTTTTTGTGAAAACAGGAAAGCAGAGACAGAAAAACTGCGAGGTGAACGCGAGTCGAGAGGAAAAGCAAAAGTTGTTCTCACAGCGTATTAAGAAACGCGGTGGTGACAAAGGTTTTGTGCGGTTTGCTCAACGTCCTCGGCGAAACTGAAGTGCCACAACAGCAGAATCGCAGAGGAAACGCTGAAGCTCGGCGCCTGTTCACGCTGATGTTGTGCTGCGATATGTTACGTCTGAGCGCAGACCCACGTTTGATCATGAGGTGTGGGAATTTTTAAAAATATTTTTTTTATCTTTAACTGATTAGAATCAGTTTTAAATTGTAACTCTGAAGACAATTCAGAGTTACAATTGGCTCCAAAAACGAGCCTTGATTTAGTTTTGAGATTTCAAAAGCCAAAAAACAAAAAAAATCTGAATCTGTTCAGATCAACGCTTTATGTTTAGCTTTCCCTCCGTTTTTATGCCAAGTGTTGGAAATAAATGTGGGTTTATGTATTTAAGAAGAAGGGATACATAAAACATGAGCACAGGATGTTGCAAATTTCTGAACACTTTGTGAGAGAAGTTTTGGATTTCCCCGGCAGAACGAACCTCACGCTGCACTGAGGAGGTCTGCCCAGATTTAACTGAGGCATTCAACTTTTAAGGGCAAATTCTCAAAGAACAACGAGATTTACAGCATACAGATCACCTGAAATATTACAAACTTCCTTAAAGTAGGTCAGGATTTTGACACAGGAGAATTAAAAGGTATCACAGATGATAAAGTTCAGCCTGATAATTTGCTAAATTATTTCTCTAGTTGAATAGATTCTCTTAACTGTGTTGAAAATCCCGTTGGACTACAGAGAATTAAAATATATCCACTCTGTAAATACAACCTGCCCTTATTTTGGGTAAAAACAGTATAATAATATATTCCAAAAACTTCCCCACACAACAGTCCATACCTTTAGAGAGTCCTGCATAATTCTGATGTGTTGTTTCTTTCAGAGTGGACTCTTTTGTGATGAAAAAATAATAATAATAATCAGATGTTCTCACAGATGTGGGAGCTTTCTGTGAGGAAATACTTTTCTTTTTCTCTTTGATCGCCTCTGCACCTGCTCTGTTTGTGGCTGTGGCGAGAACATCTGTTGCCTGGTTAGCTAACGAGTCAGAGTTGGCATCTTTTTGACCTCCTGTTCTGTAAAAAGCTCTCTATATGGAAAAGAAAAAAGATTATCATTACTTGCACAAAAGCGGATTCTGGTTCTGATCTCTTATATTTCCTGGGACATATTTGTGTCTGCCTGTAGTTAGGGAGAGCTACCTGCTTTGTAAGTCTGCTGCAGATTGCACATGCAAAATATGGGTTAAAAAAAAAAAAAGAGCTGCTTGATTTTTGCCCAACATTTTATCAATTGTTTTAAAGGAACGAACGGGGAGCTACTCCACGGCTAAACCCTGGAAGTCGTGCAGCTGCAGGCACTGTCATCACTGTTTGAAGGGAGCTGGCTTGAGGTGCAGCCGTGATGGACAGGGTCGCTGCCTCGAGATGAGGGATACTTCTATATTTAAAGTAAACCGGCGAGGAGGAAGACGGCAGCGATTTATCCGATTTTAAGATGCAGCTTTGTAGAATAACCGCTTTCTAGCACTGATGGTTCGTCTCAAACAGAAAGTGTAAAACATCTGATGATGGACGGGAGTTTGTTTACGAGTTCAGAATGAGTCTTTGTCGAGGTGGAAAATAAATAATCCGGATAAGGGCTCATTTCTTCCCGCCTGTAGCAGACAAAACTGACCAAAGGTTTGTATCGATACATTTATTGTGATGGGAGTTATCGTCACTGGAACTGAAAATCCACGAGACAAAACGGCATCTCCATTAAACGTGGAGCCGTGTTTCCGTGATAGAGGGATAAATGTCGTGTCCTGGAACAAAATGTACGTACAGACAGTACATTACATTATGCTAAAGGCTCCTTCGCTACTCTGTCCCATTCCTTCCCCTGATGTAAATGACCTGTTTGATCACGGCTGTCTGTGGACACCATGAATTATACATGCACACACAAACAGAGGCATGTTGTCCCTCATCTGCTCTCATTTGGTTTCCATTTAAGTGTGTGTTTAAGTGAAAAGGAAAATTTCCCACCGGGCAGCACAGTTATTATTATTTTTTTGTATTTTTTTTGTTTTGTTTTTTATTTTTTGTCCATTTGATGCCTCACATCATCGACCTTACCTTTGAAATTTACTGCTAAGCTAGCGTTCCTTTATCTACAGCAGTGGAAACAAACACTGGCTAAGCTCTCAATCAAGCTGATACATTTATTGAGTGAAGGGGCAGCCGCGTGTCTTGAAGTATTGACCCTGTGTTTTGTTTTAGCTTTTTTTTTCTTTTGTTTTCCTGAGCGCCCTCTCTGAGCTGAGAGACATCATTAATTCCTCTGTTGCGGTTTAAGGTGTGAAATCACTCTCTGTTGTTGGAAAATCTCTCGTTCTTTCAGCTGCTGCCTGCTCGCTCTCACAGTCCCTTATTCTTTGACCACAACACCAATGTATTTTCTTGAGTTTTCATGCGACGGACCAACACAAAGCAGTGCAAGGCAGTGCCACCGTGTAGTATTGTCATTAAAGACGACGATACATAAAATGAAAGTCTTGAAAGTGTGCAGACAACAGCTGAATGTATCCTGACATTATCGACTCTACATACCAAGTAGGTGATTTCTGAGGGGAATTTTTTGCACTGGATTTTATGTAGGGGTGTCGGATGAAGAGGTGGCTGCACTGCATGCTTTATAGAAAAGTTTTATTGTGAAAATCACAGAGCATTTTCGTTCCACTTCAAAAATATGCGCTGATTTGTGTTGGTTGAAATTTGTGGTTAGAACAATAATAATAAAAAAATTTTTAAAAATCAGCAAATCAGAACAAATGCGTTCCTGCTAAATTCCCGCCAAAACGGAGGTGAGAAACCGCACATGCTTACAGAAGGGATGGGACACACGACCTCGTGTGCTGCTTCTGTTGTTGCATTTAATTCACTGAAGGGCATCCCCTGGCACAGGAACAAAGGGCTTTCACTTGTATCAAAGCGCACTGTCGATGTGGAGCTGTGCTCTTCTGGAGTACTGGAGGGCCAACGACCTCCGACGGTCCACAACGGTCACACAGTAACAAGATTCAAAGCCTGTGTGCACCTTTAGGCCAGTTTGTGGTTAATAAACTTGGGAATATAAGATTAACTGAGTACAGATAAATGAGCATCGTGTCTGTTTTTCAAAGTTGCAAGAACAAGGGGTCAGGTCAGTGCGGACCCAGTGGGGTCTATGTTGATGTGCACCCTGCTTTGCCTCATCTGCTCCTTACTCCTTTTCTAACTAAAGTTTTGTAGACATTTGTATGGAAGCTGAGGCCTCTAAAGCCTCTGGTCTTCATTTATGTGCAGACTATAGTGAGACAGATAATTACTGTCCTCAATCAAGGAACGACTTGGACTGCTTTGTGAAACCGTTGGTCAAAATTTGTCTTGACCTGTGTTTTTTAAATTTATTGCCATGCTGGAGCACACATACATTAAACCCATCTATCTTTAATGCAGATCATGTAAATTTACTGTTGACCTCTGCGTATGCTGCAAGTACGAATGTCAGTATGGCCACTGCAAATTTAGTTCAGCACAAAAACAGTAAGTTTGATCATGTCATATATAGTGGTACCATAAGTCCTGTGTTTGCTTGTCCTCCAACAAAACAACAGGAAGAATTAACTCCTCCCACTTTGGATTTTGTTGTTAAAAAAAAAAAAAAATTCTGTCAGCACAAAGTGTTTTAGGAGTTTTGAACCAGTTTTTTGTGCGGCGCTTTGGTGTGAACGGAGACCTTTCTGGAAGTAACTGAATATTTACAGAGAACTTTTCAGGATTTTCTAAAATAAAATCTTGTGGTTTTCTCACCTTCTTAAAGAAATTACAAACTGAGGAAGGAAAAAAAATGTCAAGCCACATTTCTGGCAGTGAATTTGTTTGGCGAATAAATTTATATTGAGAAGATCAGATTTTTTGGCCCAAAGAAATGTCAGAAGGTGTTATGCACTTTGCCAGACCGTACAGCCAGAGAAACAGTGTTTTGAGGGAAATAGCTTAGTTATGTCAATTCAAACTAGCTGTAAGCTGTGATATGTGTGTCAGTATGTGTGATTAGCATGCATTCTCTAGCTCAGCTATCTAAACACATTTAGGACTCTGTGGTCACATTTTCCACCACAGGTAACAATGGGGGTCGACTATGACTAACTTTAGAAAATGTTTACAAAAGTATTTGGTGAAAAGTAAAGTGCTGTTCTTCTCCTGCATAATCTTTTAACAACAAGAGCAATTGCTTTGATTGTTATTTCTTCAGTAATGACTTCATCACTGATGAGTGTTGTGTTACATCAGAACTTGCCAGTGCTCAGGCAGGCGAGGTGTATTCACTGGTCGTAAAATGATTGGATTGTCTAGTTACCGACCGAACAGTCAGAGATGAAGCTAAAAACGAAAAAAAAAAAATCCTCTGATTCTTGTCCGTTTATAAAGGGACCTCTTTTTAAAAGTGAACTTCTTATTCTGGGTATGATTTATTTTTTTTTTTTATTCCAAAGTTCGATGTCATTTAATACAAGCCTCTCATTCTAGCCTCTCTAAAACACTAAAACTTGCAAGAAACAATTATTCTTTTGAGCTTTGGCGTCAGCTACGCAGCATCATGTTTTGTGTCAGAAGAGGCGATTGTAGTTCCTGAGCTCTGCTCAGCAGGGCGACGCCGTTTGAATTGAGGTTTCGGCCCCTCGGAAAGAGTCACTGGATTCTGCGCTATTAATACACCGCTGGCTTTTGTCCGCTCTGCTCCAGAGAGTTTGAAATGTGGGCAAGTGAACTGTCGTCTGTGTTTGCCACAAAGTCCAAGCTCTCCAAATGTCATCCTGAATCAGGCTCTGCTGTGGTGCTTTGTACATGAGTCAAGCCGTCTCAACCCATTGCAGCAGTGTCTGTTGAAGTGCATGACATTTTAGCTTCAGTATTTATGGTGGGATGCAGAGAACAATAGGCTGCTTTCTGGTTTCTTTTTTTCTCTCTTCTTCTTCTCAGATCTCAAGCAATGGTGCACCATTTGGGCCATTTACTGTCAGCAACATTACTCACTTCTGTTTTCTGTTTTTGGCTTTTTCTCCTTACAGGGTTCCTGCTTTACCAGTGAAAAATCTGACCGGGTCTGGACCTGTGCACCCAGCGCTAGCAGGTTAGAAATCACCACGCTTCCAGCATATTTCTCAAAAAAAGAAAAACTGGAAGAGGTTCTTTACGTGCAAATGTCTGATTTTTTTCCCCCCTCAAAATGTTTTAATCTATAGATATTTATCCCAAAGGAAATGACTATCGCTGTTCTTTTTCCACTCTTCTCTGTGTTTACGTGTGCGTGTGTACATATGTATCAGGCATGACAGGTATCCTGATGTGCGCTGCAGGTCTACCCGTTTGTCTGACTCGAGCTCCAAAGCCTATACTGCACCCGCCACCCATCAACAAGAGCGACATGAAGCCTGTGCCAGGGATCAATGGCATGCGGCGCAAAACCAAGAAGAAGCACCTGAAGAGAGGTGAGTCTGAGAAAACCGGTCTGATCAGAGCAAACAAATTGAGGTTGAACTCTTTGCACGGAAATCCCACACTCTGCGGCGAAAGAATCGCCGATCTACTGACACTCAGCTGAGTGTCCTGCCAAGTTTCGCAGTGTGTCTGTATCAGCTGTCTGTCTGTCTGTTGTTTACATTTCATCCCATCCTCTGAAATAAACTGTTGAAGGTTTCCATGCAGGCTCTGCTTGGATTGCAATACTTTATAATCATCAGTGTTTTCTGCTAACGTTAGCAAAACGTTTCTGGACAGCTGATGACATAAAATGATGGTTTACCTTGCAGAATGTTCCACTAATCTGTAATTGTAGTTTGGTGAAAGCAAGCAAAATTTACGTTTGGGGTTTGAAAGTGTATTCAGTGCATGTCAACCATTTTACGTGCCACTTTTCTTAAAATGGCAGGTTTCCACTGAGGCAAAACAGTGGCACCACAGTCGATTAGTTTTTGTCTGATGTAACCAAACGTCACCGGTACAACCACAGTAAGAGACCCACAGGGAAACATGGTGGTGGCAGCATCATTTTTCTCTCCTTGCTGTTATTCGGATGTCAGTGTAGACTTTTTGTCGTGTTGTGTAAAATCGTGAACGGTTCTAAATGCCAGACATCTCTGAAACCAAAACCCTTGCACCGGTGTTGGCTAGAGAGAGATGGGGAAACGGGGAGATCTTGTTTTTCAACTTCACCGAGAGTCCAAGCACACGTCAAAATCAATGCAATAATCATAAAATGAAATTAAAAAGGTAGTCCAACAAGGTATTCGTTTTACGGTTCTCAAGCACATCTATATACTTTCCAGATCCTGACCAAGGAGACGTTTTATTTTTCATACAGGATACTCAACTCAATTACGGAAGAGAAAGTTTGTGAATTTTATAGCTATCCATCCATTTTCTAACACCCTTGTCCCTAATGGGGTCGGGAGGGTTGCTGGTGCCTATCTCCAGCTAACGTTCCAGGCGAGAGGCGGGGTACACCCTGGACAGGTCGCCAGTCTGTCGCAGGGCAACACAGAGACAGACGGGACAGACAACCATGCACACCCACACACTCACACTTAGGGAGAATTGAGAGAGACCAATTAACCTGACAGTCATGTTTTTGGACTGTGGGAGGAGCTGGAGTACCCGGAGAGAACCCACGTATGCACAGGGAGAACATGCAAACTCTGTGCAGAAAGACCCAAACCCTGGACCTTCTTGCTGCAAGGCAGCAGTGCTACCAACTGCGCCACTGTGCAGCCCGTGAATTTTATATGTTTTATATATTTTAACAGGTGTGTTGTCTTTTGTATCCACTGTATGTTGTCTGGGTGGAGCAATCTGGCCTCCAGTTAATTGCTGGTTGATGAATGCAGGCCTCCCAGTGGAGCGGCCTGGACCACAGGACACATAATTGATTGAGGTGACTGTGCATTTGTCCTCTCGGCTGGCCTTTTAAGATCCCCTTTGCTGTACTCACACACACAGTAAAGTCTTTACACAAACGCAACGATAAAGCTTAGTGGTCGACCTCCACGAAACGAAACACGAAGGAGATTATGTCAATGACAAATTACAGTCAAATAAATTAATTAATAAATGCGAATCTTGTCCAATTTACAATTCTTGTCATCAAACATTTAGTCGTAGTTTACATCAAAATGTCCCTCTCTACTGTATTGACGACATGACTAATCAATTTGACTGTCTTATCCAAACTCAATGAAACCAGTACTTAAACACTCTGAAGCACTGTCTAGTTTATCCATACCAATATTTAATTTTGAGAAATGAACTAAGGATTTTGAGGAAGAAACTGGAATGTTGCTTTGCTATTTTGTACGAATCACTTCTATAAATGCACCTGCTGCTTTGCGGATCTCGACAATGATTCGAGAAATGCACCAAAGCGACCGAGGAAAAACTGTAAATAACCCGTATCCTTCTTCAGTCTGGGGATCCACTAGAAAACCTTACAAGGCACCTGGAGTGTTGCCAGATTTGCGAGTTCACTATAACTATAACACAAGAACGCGTCGTGCCAAGTTTCAAGCCGCGCGTTTGTGGCTGAAGCTACAAACTACATCCTGTACTGGCAGCTGCAGACGGATTTCAGGTCAGACAAGTGTCAATGCTGAAAAAGAAGCTGTAACAGGATTTAGGTGCCAGGTTAATAATCGGATATATAGGAACTGGATGATGTAGGACAATTTCACAGTCGGAAAACTTGGCATAACGTAGCAGGAAATGCACTGATGTATTAATAAGAGCCGTCTCCCTTTAGGGAATAACCTGCTCCAGTGCAGGCTGATTTATTGTCAGTGTTTCCTCAGGCTATCAGCAGAACTTAGCCATCGTTAATGGCTTTAATTACATTGGCGCCTCTCATGTTGTGAATAATTGAGTCAAAAAATACCTGCAGTAAAGAAAATGGTCATTTCCATTTTAATTTCATTATTGAGTAAAAAAAATCAAAGGGTTGACAAGTTTTCTTAGCTGAAGATGTGTGTTTTTGTGGGTGTTTTTTTTCTTTTTCTTTTTTACTTTAGCTGCATACATTTGCTCATACCAAGCAACTCTCCTCAGTTCGTATCAAAGCTCGAAGCTAACCTTTGATAGGCAGAGGGTTTATTTATTCACCCGTCAAGTCTTGGTCAGTAGGCCTTTTGTGATGTTTTACAAAGAAAACGTCTGAAAAAAGTTTGCCGCATCAAAGTGGTGCAATGTTGAGGAAAAAAGTAACATTGGTCTTCCCAGCCCCTACTAATTACTTTGGTATTTTTGTCTCATTTAATACAAGTTTACAATGACAATAATATTAGAAATTATAGACTTTGTGACCAATATTAGTGGGGATATTGTCCCTGTCAGCAATCGTAGAATAAAAACTCATGTAAACTGGGTGGCACTGAGCAGCCTGGAGATTAGCGGTTTTTTTTCCTTTTTTTTTTTTTATTCTCACTCTGCTTATTGCACATAAAAAATGTCTGGGAGGTTTCTGATCTTACTATTTAAGCCCTCCCAGTTGTGCAATATCCTTTATTCATGCACCTATATCTCTCTCCTCTTTCCTGTTCTCTCTCCTCCCTCTCTGCTTGTTCTGTGCCGAAGCTTTTCTGTCTCTTTCCACCGCTGCCCCTGCTTTTGCTCGCTGGCTGTGCCTCAAATGAACAAACAAAGCCTCATGGGGGAAAGAGGTTGCCTATAAGCGTATTAGGGGTGTAAGCTGTGTGTGTGCTTGCGGGTGTGGGTGCGTGTGTGTGTGTGTGTGCTCTCAGCCATGGTAGCCTGGTTGCACACAGGGATTATCAGGGAGTGTAGGGAAAGGCTGTTTGTTATGTGCCAGTTTGAAGGTGACCTCCTCTTTAACATCACATGTCTGTACTATATACACGGGCAAAGCATGTTTTCTTATTAAAAAAACATCAGTAAAAACCCCAGTGCCACATTTACAAACACAATTTTTTTTTAAGATGCAACAATATTTTAAAATAAATTCATGTTCCGTCGTAGTAGGAGAATCTCAATCTGAAAAATGTAGAAAAATCGAACCTTTAATTTGTAAAGTAGAGATAAAATCCCACAACAAGAAGTAATTATTGGTATATAGATTAAACCAGATCATTTTAAGGCTTATTTTAAGGTTCCAGTTTCTAGGAATGTTTGATTAATAATAAATGACGTGCTGTTTCCCTGAGGGTTTAAATATGTCATGATACAGAAGACCATTTCATTTAGCCACTGGCCTCTAGGCCAGAGGAGAACCCATATTTATTTTGTCACCATAGATTATGAGCAGGATATAGTAAGGTAAGTTAAAAACGCAGTTCACATCTCAGCCACAAGCCGGAGAATAATGATGTCAGGAGGAAAATCTTTTTTGTCATAATTTTAAAAACATAAACATGAATTTTACTGAACTCTGCCAGCAGCTTAACTGGAACTCTATGCTTTTGGTTTGTGAGAATATCAAGTTTTTTTTCACATCCCAGTGTAGGGGTGACTTGAAACGAAGCGTAAATATGTGAAAAAGCCCTCCAGTGTTGCGTACGATGACGAATCTGCGATGGTGTGAGTGTGTTTCTTTTCCAAAGGCCACGGGGAGCCTATGTAGCTAGAGTGCATGGCATAATGAATAATGAAACTATCCATAATGAAAATGGGTCGGCATTGAGTCTTTCAGTAGGATAATGATTTTTTTTTTATGTTGCCTAATTTACAGAAATGCTTCACCTAACATAAAATCAACCTTATCCCAATGAGAACCTGAGACCTAAGTCATAGAAAACCTGTTGGGAGGAGCGCCGTAGAAAAGATTGTAGGGTCGGAGAAATTTGAGCTGGGTCAAAATGACATTCCCATTTTTAAGTTGCATTATCACAGTTACTTGTTTTTCTTTGTGCAACCATAATCTATATTTTAATACACTTATGTTACAAACTCATAAAACTCAAATTGGTGAAAGCAAGTGTTTTACAAAAAACAAATGTGTTAGGTTTTGAGGACAAAGGCAAAACCTTTTAATTAATTTTGTGGGTAGAAAGTACATGTGGTAATACATCCAATCATTTGCAACATTCAATGCAGGAATTTCTTTTAGCCAAATAGGAAAATCCATTCCTTAGCTTAGGACTCCTAAGGCCTGTGGCACAACAGGAGTGCCAATAATTGTGCCCATTTTTTATTTTTTTCCCCCCTGCTTAATGAATGTTCCGAAATGTTCAGGGTGAGTTTGTGCTCCTGCAATAAAAGATTAATTTGTTTTAAGGCTAAAAAAAAATGTCTCTTTATCATATTTCAGATTTTGCTACAATTTGTTGGAGGATCATTTCTTTTTGTTTGATTTCATAACCAGGTAAAAACCCGGAGGATGTGGTCCGAAGATACACAGAGAAGATTAAAGTGGTGCCAGACGAGGTAAGGACAGAAAAAAAAAAACAGCAAAAAGTTTCCTTTCTCCCAACAGATGCAATCTGTCACTATTCAGCATCCTAACTGGGTGTGAAAGACTCTCTCTCTCTCACACACACACACACACACCCGCCCCTGCGCGCACGCACATACACACTCACACAACCATAGCAGCAGAAGTATTTCTGGTTGGCTCTTCCAGGACTGTACCATCTGCATGGAGAGGCTGGCGATGTCATCGGGCTACGAAGGCATCCTGCAGCACAAAGGCATCAAGCCAGAATCGGTGGGCAAACTTGGCAAATGTGGTCACATGTACCATCTGCTGTGCCTGGTGGCCATGTACAACAATGGCAATAAGGTGGGTAAAAGCTTGCGAGCCAGACGTTGTTATGATGTCGCTCCAGGCTCAAATAAACCTTTCGATATCTTAGTGCTCGACTAGTTCTCATGACGTTGGTAAATTATCAGGCCTAGAAACTGCGGCGCGCGCAGATGGGGGATCTTATGCACTCTCGGCGGACCAGTCGTGTCAGCATAGCGTTTCAAATCAAAAATCACAGTAAAATCTATTCGTTTCATTTTGACTCCTTGAAATGCAGAAAGCACATTTAGTCGGCCATAATTGGTTCTCCTGATTGCATCTTAAAATGCGCGTGGAGCTAACGAGCAGGTTGGGGACAGTTTCAAAGGTTTTGTCTTTCAGTTTTCAGCTTTTGTGCTAATCATAACATTAAATGTGGCATTTACAAATTATAACAATGCCTTTCAACGAGTATTCAAAGTACTTAATCACTCAGAGCGCCAAACCCCCTCCTCTCTCTCACCACCTACACGGGTTCACTGGTGAGTGTTCAGTTTTAAGTTTTACAAAGAAAATCGAATGTCGTGCATTAAAAGGCCGCCATTGTTCTGCCTAAGCAGATTTCATTTTTTTTCTGGAAAAAACATTTTTAAATCTGCTACTTAACCTTCTTAGTAATATAACTTCACATTACTTCTCACATGAGTTTAGACTTTACTCTGAAATGCAACTGCAATTCGGTTTTCTTTTATTTTTATTTGCTGGAGTTATGCAAAAAAAAAAAAAAATCATGCATCATTTCATCCAGCTCAATTTTAACGTGCTAATTTTATTACAAGATGCATCGTACAACAAAAACCCTGAAAGTAGGTAAATGACAGACTGTTTCTAATGACCTGCTTTACAGCAACAAATATGATCCAGGAAATAAAAAAGTATTTTTTTTCTAAATTGATTTTTTTGGGTTAAAGCTACCCAACTTGTTTTTGTTTTTTTTTCTTAATAATGAACTAACTAACTAAGATTAACTTCTTTTTTTTATCCACAAGCAAACCTAGACTGAATAACTCGCAGACATCTAGAATCAATAAAATCTTTAAACATGATCACTGCGTGTTTCAATTGGTACAAGTTTGGTATTCTGAAAACTTGAAGTGTGATAAAAAGCAAAAGACAGATGAAATCTGTAAAGAGGTTTATTACTTTTTAGCACAGCGAGTATTATCGCCAGATATAAACTGAGTAATTAGCCCAGCTATCTGCTCTTTTAGCCAGTCTGCAGTCAGACATGCAGTTTGTAGCTTACAGACTGTATCTTTATAAATCCAGTCACATATTTTGTTTTTGCAATTGTAAATTATTTGAATCAGTTAAGTCTTTCTTTGTTTTAAGTCAAGTAGCTTTCTGTCGCTCCGTTCTGCTGCAACAGGTAGGGGAGGGGACATGAAGGAGAAAACTGACCCAGCCCAGACATGTACTTACCATGTCGATTCACTTTAAATACAAAGTTTCTGGGGGGTTTTTCCGCATCTTTAACTTCAGGACTTTAAAGTTCTGATCACAAATTGCCTTCAGATAGTCTCAGAGAGAGTATTTTATTTCTCTCATTGAAGTCTTTAACTGACGCACCAGTAGCAGTCATTATCACGTGATTGACCTAAGCTTGTTTTCTTTGCAACCAGGACGGCAGCCTGCAGTGCCCAACGTGTAAGACAATCTACGGGGAGAAAACAGGCACCCAACCCCCTGGGAAGATGGAGTACCACGTCATCCCCCACTCTCTGCCCGGCTACTCGGAATGCAAAACCATCCGCATCGTGTACGACATCCCCGCCGGGATCCAGGTGAGACGCGTCTCATTTCACCGGATCCACCACAGCTGCCTCCTCGCATCGATCCGCTGCGTCTCCCCGCATCTGAATCTCTTCAACCGCTTATCTGCTTCATTTCGTCAGAAGGACACTTGTGCAGAAAGGTGAAGTGCTTGGGACTTGGAGGAAACTGCAGTCTCAGGCTGTGGGTGTGGTTTATCTTTTGGCGTGCGCAGTCCCAGTCGGAGCTGAAAACCAGAGTGCTGCGTAGTGCTGAGATTAGCATTAACGGAGACAATAAACTGACCTCTTCCCTCCACCGGCAGAGAAGCCTCCGCGTCCCCAGGGTCAGAATACTTGAGGTCACGACCACTCCGGTCAGCACCGCAGCACAATTCATCATTAACAGGGACATTACTGGAGGTCTGCTGAGTTTCTTTGTGCCCTCTCCCTCCACACTCCGCATACACCCTGACCGCTTTCAGTAGATTTTGGAGCTTGAGTAAAACGTTACAATAATATTATTCGTAAGGCGATCTGTTATTGTGATGTTTGAGGGAAATGTCTGAAATAACAGCGGGACCTTCTTCAAAAGAAACAAGGACGAGAAAACGATTAATCTCAAGATGTTGATATCAGATTTTAGTTATAACGATTGCAGGTTTCTCTTCTTATCGATATGATGTAATTTTATTTCCACGTGGGGGAGGTGGGGCTTGAAACAGCCTTTCTGAAACATTATTAATTACTGTACGCACTACATCCTCGCTCCCCAAGGGCCATTTAAGTAATGCTGACAATAAAGCTCGTCATGTGGGCGCGGTGGGACTTTCCAGCACTGTTAAGCCGTCTTTGGTCTAAGTAGAGTCTTTGGTCTAAGTAGAGTCAGACATTTTTAGTCACATCTAAAAATGTGTTTTCTGTTCTTCACGTCTTCGGCAGACCAATGAGCACCCCAACCCCGGCAAGAAGTTCAGTGCAAGAGGCTTCCCTCGACACTGCTACCTCCCGGACAACGAGAAAGGCAGGAGGGTGAGCACCGACTGCTGTCCCAGGAAGTAAACGTGCTGCACAGAGGCGGCAGATGATCTCCGGCCAATCAACGGTTTTGTAGATGCGCAAGCACTGATTTTTAGGATATTCTTTTTTTTTTTTTACTGGAAATAATGGGTTTTTTTTCTACTTTCTTTATAAATGCGTTGTCTCTCTCTGCATCTGCACATGTATGTAAATTCAATAAAATCCTGCCGGTTATGGGACAGAGGTATCTAATTACTCTAAGAGGAATAAGCCTTAAGAAGCCTTTCAGTAACAGCTCAACAGTTAGCTATATAAGGAGCAGAGTCAACTTCTTGCATTGTGTGCATAAGAGAGAGCAGTAGGTGTTACACAGCTCTGCAGTTAAACGGGATTAAACGTCATTTGAAAACGAAGACGGCAAGATTGCAGGTTTTCCATTTAAATTTTCCTTAACAGCCTATCGACTAACATAATTAGCATGGTTAGCATTATTAATAGTCCCGGTGAGTTCCCTTGAAAGTTAGATTTCTAAAATATTGCCAACATTTCCAAATCCACTATGTCCATTGGCAGACAAAACTGGACCCTTCAAAAGGATGAAACAAAGCTTGCTTGCTGTAATACGCTCAGCTTCCTGTTATCTGCTGATGTCTAACTCTGGTTTAGTAGCTTATATGAACACTATGTATGTCCAAAGTGGATGGGACGTGAACTCCAGTGGCAGATGTATCTTTTTCATAGCCGAAAAGGTGTGAAAGATGTAAAACTGGAAAAATATGAAGGAACAAGGGGAAAAGGCTAGCTCCATCCTAGAGTATCTTGACTGAACTGCCAACATGACTCCTTTTGAAAATACACTTCGTTTTCTAGAAGCTTCCTTGCAATGTTTCAAAAACCTCCCTGACACTAAATTGACAAACTTTACGTAACTATTTTCAATTTGAGCAGTATTGTTTTGAACATGTCCAGGTTGTGGGTACGTTTGATGTGTTCAGTAATTTGGGGGGGGGGTCGATTTTTTTGTTTTTCTGTGATTGATCGAAAATCAGGAAAGCATGAAGTCCCCAGAAGATTTCTTGGCTTTTCTCCAGTTTTAAATGTTTTTTTTTGTTTTACCTTTTGTCCAAAGTTGGATTTATACAACTTCCCCTGTTTTTTTTGTTGTTTTTTTTCCTGAATCTCCAGGTCCTAAAACTCCTCATCATGGCTTGGGACCGTCGCCTCATCTTCACCATCGGCACATCCAGCACCACGGGAGAGTCGGACACGGTCGTGTGGAACGAGATTCACCACAAGACGGAGTTTGGCTCCAACCTGACCGGCCACGGCTACCCTGACCCAAACTACTTGGACAATGTGTTGACGGAGCTGTCGGCCCAGGGCGTTGGAGAGGACAATCTGAAGGACTGACGTGCCGGCCACAGCGGCCACCAGCAGCACAGCATTCTTCAGAGAACAAGGGACAATGCATGATGTGCCAGGCTACGTCTGGCAACTCCTTAACAGCTTACAACCTGAAACGTTCTTCAGAAGTGGCTGACTAAGAGCAATAGAAGCAGAAACCAATGGTTCAGATTTATGTTCGATCTCCACCCAGCTGTCTCCCGATCCATGCCTTGAGGATGTCGAGTCCCGCCTCGATGAGCTCCCTCCCTCTGAGAGGAGGATGTGAGGATGGTTTTATACTCGTGTCGGAAGCTGCAGGCCGCAGTTTGCACGTAACCCCTTTTAGACTTAAACCTCTAAAGCGCTCTACACTTGCGAGTTGGAAGGTCAGGGTCCAAATCAGACATATTTTAAAGGCTAAGCTTTTGAATGCATGACCCCAACTAATGCTGCATAATGAATGTTGAGCAAATACGGCAGGATAAGCTGTTGCCTGTCATAGCAAAGATACGCAGGAGAGAACTTTAATTTGTCATTTGTTTTTGCTTTGCTGTTTTGCCTTTACAATCAATAATTGCAGTACAGTGTTTTGCATAAGTATTCACACCCCTTGTCACATTATTACCACAAGCTTCAAATTGGGATTTCGTACGGCAAGCTCACAACAAAGTAGCGCATAGTTAAGTGAAACGAAAAATTATGGTTTTCAAAATCGTTTACAAATAACCTTTTACTACAACTACAGCAATTCTTTTGGGATAGATATCTAGGTCTGGGCTTTGACTGAGCCATCTAACTCGTTAACATGTGCTTCTGTTGTGGCTCTCGGTGTTTGCTTAGGGTTATTGTCCCGTTGAGCCTGCGCTCGTCTTCAGATTCTTCTATATTTTCTTCCATTACTGCCATTTAATTAGCTCCATTTAATTTACTCATTAACGCCAACCAGCTTCTCCACCCCGATTGAAGAAAATTATGCTGCCGCCATCTTGTTTCGCCTTGGGGATGGTGTGTTCAGGGTGATGCGTGGTGTTAGTTTTTTTTCATTTATTTATTTACACACATAGTTTTGCATCTGTTGTAAGAAAACATGTTTAATTTTAGCCCAGTTTGACCAGAGCTCCTCCTTTCATTCAAAGTTTAGATTTGGCATCTTAAACAACGTCTTCAAACAATGTGGTTCTTTATGTTGCAGCTCTGCTTGCCTTTAAACGTCCCAACAACTTTCTCGCTGTGTTCTTAGACTTTGTGATGCTGTTTGTTCACTAATGTCTGCTGAGGCCTTCACAGAGCAGCAGGGCGCTCTGATAGGCATTTACTACTTAGATGAAGGCAGATGGTTACGGTGCGTTTTGTTTAGAGTTGTCAACGGTGACTTGATTACATTTTTGAGTGCAAAAATCATGATTTGCAAGTCATTCATCATTTCCCTTCCACTGCACAACTTTGCGGTCATTTTAGTTCATCTCCACAAAGAAAAATACAAATAAAATACTTACAAGTTTGCGGTTGTAGACCAGGGGGTGTGAATACAAAGCAAACCGCCTGGGCAACTTTTAAGGTGAAGATTCCTGATTTGGTGAAAGCTATTTAAGGTCATCTTCAGCTTTTATTTATATTTGTTTACCAATTAGTATTCTGCAAAGTGCTTAGATGTCTGAGAGGTGCGGACCCAAACTTATATTTTGGATTGTTGGGCGGAGAGGTCACACCGGCCGAAACTAAGCCTGCAACAGGATGTCGAGGTTGTGCAGCAGGATTTCATCGAAGGCCAAACTCATCCGCTTCGTTGGTGATGCTGACGAGGCTGACCTCTGCGAACAGAAAGCCCGCTTTATTATTATTCTCCACTATCGAAAGTTTCCCCGTCCGTTGGCTCGATCCATCACGCCCGGCCATACGGGAGGAGCGAGAGCGCGATCGCCTGCTGTGAGGCGTCTCAGCTCTGGTTCTAAGTCCTTGAGTGGAGCAGCTGAGCGCCCAGATGGACGTTCCTCTCTCAGACACCAACGATTTTTTCCTTCTCCGAGCTCCATCGCGAGGCTCACCTGCAATACGCAAGCCTCCCGTGAGCCCCCCCGCTCACTGACGGGCAGCACACCAAGCTCAACGGCCCGTACGGCGAGCAGCGAAACATTTCATTTCCCGACTGAGCTCATGCAGAGTTGCTTTAAGCTGATGCTAGCGCATGGCTTCGACCTCGCTTCTTCTCAGCTGTAGAGTTAAAGAGGGGTGCAAAATTTCATCTTGCGTTTTGGCAGAGAAGGTTGTTTTTTTTCCTGCATCCTCCTCATTTGTAGTATCTGAGAGCTTGAGCTTCTCAAGGCCCTCATAATGTTTCTTTGCAACCTATCGGTGGATAATCCTCCTGAGTGTATGTGATCAATTCGATGAGTTGGGCCGGGGGCTGAATCATAGTCTTCCATAGCACTTTGAGGCAACTTTTCTGTTGAATCAGTCTTTTTATTTCATTTAATTTCTTTTATAAGATGTCTAAAATGACTATTTACTGTCTTTTTTTAAGTTGATGTTTATAAACTGGCTTGCGATGCTTTAAAGATAAAAAATAATATATACATATATATATATATATAGACATATATGTATGATATATAATTGCAGATGTGATATACCTTTAATTTCGAGCTCAGTTTGAGTCGGTGGTGTAAGTTTAGTTTATTTTTATACTCTTATATATATACGGAGGGAAAAAAAAGATTGTCCCACATATTTATACGCAAACACATGTCAAAATGGATTCTGGCTCAGTTTGTCAGGGACTGAAACATGTGACATGTCATGAACGTTGTATATTACAAGTAGTGTTAGAATGCGGCTGTCGTTACCTTAACGTAGAATCTGCATTGCTGATTGCCTGTTGGACGCCAGTAAATTCAGTAAATTGACTTTTATTATTGGCGAGGGAAGGTTAGCATGGAGATATTTTCTTTTCTCTTTTTTTTCCCACAAGTTAGGCACTTTTACTCTTTTTCTACTTGCCCAGAACTTGAAATCCTTTCTGAGCAGTCTGAAGGCGAAATTGCAAATAGAATATAAGAGGTTGATTTAGCAAAATGAAACATTAGACCAGCATGTAAACCAAATCAAACACCATAAAAACAAAGAGGTATCATCTTTATCATTGGTCGTTTGCAATAATGTGACCAATTATTGCAAATTGGTCTAATTATTAGACTATTCCTAGTCTAATAATTTAACACCCAGCCCAACAAGATAACCCAAAAAAAAATGCTTGACATATTTCTTACAAGTTAATGTTTCTGGTCAAAAGCATCTGCTCATTGTTGCTTGGAAGTAGGAATATTTCCATCGGATCAGCCATGGTGTCAAATAATGCTAAAATAAATGAACCCATGCTGATGGTGAATAAAATACTTTTATGTGAAAGGAATTTGGAAATGTATCTCCCTCCCTATGTCCTACCCATTGCCAAGCTATTAGCTGGAAAGCATGTAAGCTCATAGCAAGAACAAAAGCTGCAACCACGGTCCCCAGAACCAAAGACATCAGCTGTTAGAGATGTACAAAATGTATTTATTATCTAAATTGTGTTACCTGTTTTAAACAAAAAAAAAAACTTCTGAAGAATTACAGTACAATGTTTTGACTCCGGGTGTTAAAAACGGTCACTCTTCCAGGAGTTTCCTCCTTCGCACCTTCCTGACACTCTTTTAAATTAAAAAGAAAGAAAAAGATAAATAAATGAACGGGACAGCAGGAGAGAAAGCTGTGAATCAGGGATTTTTTTTTTTTTTTCCCTTCATTCTTTTGATGTCGGATGAAGTTTCGGTAACGGAGAGAAAATGATCTGCCTGAATATAAAGAGAGAGAGAAGGCTTTTATGCAATTTCCTATTTTTAATCTCTAGTACGTGGCTTGTCTGTAGCAGGACAGCAGATTTCCGGTTTATATGACAGCGGATGTTTCCTTTGTAGTTTGCCTACCTCCTGGTTTATGAGCAAAGGGGGTTTCAGTCTGAGGACGTTAATATGCTATGTATTTGAAAACATATATTTTTATGTATTTTTTAATGATCGTCTCTCAAAGGAATCTTATGTAACATTACTGCTTCGTTCTGTTTATTCACTTCATACTTTGCATTTGATTAGAGGTGGAATAAGTGGTCAGCGCTATTATTACATAATATATTTACAGCTGTATTCTCTTGTAGTGTCTGCTGAAAACCGTGGAAATAGTTGGGGGGGGTTTCTAGGTGTGCGTGGGTGTGTGTGTGTGTGTGTGTGTGTGTGTGGCAGGTAGGTGTCCAGTAAACAAAGCTTACGTTCATGTCCTTTCAAGATGCAGTAATGTTCTCCTAGAGGTGCATGTCAGCCAAACTGTAAGTGTATTGACAATGCATAGTTGTGTCTATGAAAACATCATAGTGTCTTCTGGAAAAAAGATTGATTTATTGAATTCTTTAGTTAGAAATATCTTATCGCCTATATTGGTTTTGATTTACAGGCACATCTGTATAAATAAAAAGTATCATCAAACGTACATTTATTTCAGTTATTTAAGTCACCAAGTGAAACTTATCTGTATAGATTCGTTACACACATTCTGACATATTTTAATTATGTATTTCTGTTAATTTTCTTTATTGCAGCTCACAACTGATGAAAGACTAAAATTCAGTTTGTCAGAAAATAAATGTGAATTTTGCAAAAGACTAAAAAATATCTTTAATATAAAAATGTTATAACTATGTTGTTGCTTACACAATCATGAAGCAGACAGCTTCTTTCACAGTTGACCAGCAGTCAGTGTTTGACACAAAAGTCACTGCTAGTTTTCCCTCCACTACATTTTTCGTTAACACACTTTTATACAGCGCTTTGTATAGAGGCGGTTATGTCAACAATGATCTCTTTGGCTTATTCGCTTTTATGTTTTTCCTTCCCCTTAACTTTCCATTAGCATGCATGCATGCATGCATGCAGCACTCTTAACAGGTAGCATGTCCCCCTTTTTCCGCTTCACCCTTCTTCCACTCAATTTTCCATGAACACGCTTGTGTATAAGAACCAACTACCACACTTTTTCCTTCTACTGAACATGTCATTTACATGGGGCGCTGTGTGAAAAGCCATTTTCTTTAGCAATGATCCCTGTTGCATGTCCCCCCTTTTTGCACCCTTACACTTAACTCTCCATCAGTGTATTTGGATTCAGCCCATTCTGAACTGTAAACCGTTGTTGTTTCCCTTCCTTTGGAAACATGTTAGCGATTGACTGCTGGACAACCGTCAGCAGTTTTCCCACAATTGCTTCAGCCATCACATAACGTTTTCCACACAACACAATCTATACAATATGTTTTTTACTTTTTGAATAGATCTATGAAAATAACATTTTTGATGATATTCTGATTTATTGAGATGCACCTGCTTGAGGCAGCACCAGGCGTCTACAAACTCCATACGGTATAGCTTTTTTAATGCGTTTAGGTGGCCGTTTCAATAAATATTTTAAACGGTCACTTATTGTTTTTTGATTTAACCTCCAGCAGTGTGACACTAACAAAAATGCAAGCTATTGAGAGACACTGATTAAACTATAAAGGGCTTCTTAATCAATCAGTCTTTATTGAATTGTGATGACCTTGTTGCATGTTTGTGTGTTCCTTGTGGAAAAAATAAATATATGTGCCGTTGGAGGCTCTGAGGGATTTTCTCACCTTGACTCTGATTCCACCTTGATTCCCTCCCAACCCCTTCTTTTTTCTTTTTTCTGAATAACCTCTCAGAGATGTGATGTGCTCTTACTTGGGCTGCTTCAGACAGCTCTCTGCTCCGCTCCTCGTTCCGTGGATCGAAATGAGCTTCGAGGGAGCTGCAGAGATGCTTCTCCCTGGCAGTAAATCTGCTTTACGGTCATTTTTGTTACTCTGACTGTTGGAGCTGTGGTTGGTGGAAATAAAAGTGAGCTCTGGGATCTGTCGGTGTCTGGATTCATTTAATTTCCCCATTCAACACCAGCTCTCCTCAGCACAGACCCAGCAGCTCCTGGATCGGCTCCTTTCCGGTTCGTGGTTTTGATTAAATGAGCTTTCTGGGATCAGCTGCAGCGTCACATTATTTGCTAAGTCGTGAATGAGTAGCTGTGGCTGTATTTAATTAGGACATTAGCCTGCAGACTAGTTAACACTGCCACTTTATTTCTTTCTGCAGCACAAGGGGTGAAGTCATTACATACAGGCATTCCCACAATTACAAATACACCTGAAACAAATCGTTATTTTGTGTTTCCCACCCAGAAAAATGCTAACATGTTCGTTTTGAACTTTCAACAACGCTTACTCTGGTTCTGAGAGGATTCGTATTACTTGGCAGGTAAACATGTGGAATTCACTCAAAGCAGAATAAAATAAAAACCGCAGGTAAACAGCCTGGTACTGGTATTTTCTTTTTAGGAAAGACACAATCAATTGATTTTTTTTTTTTTAAATCACATCATTTTTATCTAATTTTATTTTTGTTTTCTACACTTTGATCATGGGAATAAAACTAAGAAGCACCAAGGTTTGGGCACGCAGACACTTAAAGAAGTTGGATATGTTTAAAAGTTTTAGTTGAAGTTATGGCTTGTTTAGTGTCTTCATAAAATGCCTTAATATGCAAACTGCAAAGCGTTGATTTTTTTTTTTTTCCAGCTGTCGGACAACGTCCCTCCAAAGCAGCAACCCTAAACTCTTAGATAATTAAAGCACAAAACATTTCTAACATCTAATTCCAAAATTGAAAATGTGATTAATAGCTTCCACTTTTCTGGTTCTTTTGAGGTCCCCCATTTATAATGATGTTCAATGTGACTTTGTTTTTCTACATCTGTGAAAGGATGGACTTGACAGTGTCTTGGGAAACTATTCATACTCTTTAACATTCCCACATTTTGTCAAACTTTACTGTCAGCTGTAACCTGACAGCCGCAAAGTGGCTTAAAATTGAGTATTGAAAGAAAAAAAAGATCCCAAAAATCTGAAACGCCTCTTTTACTTTGATGGCCTTAAATAAAATGAAGTGCAACCAGATGTATTTGAGTCTCAGTAAAGATCCAGCTGAAGGTCTCAGAAAATAAAGGAAAGAGTATGGCACATATGTGAACCTACAGAGACACGGCCACCTAAACCGACAGGCCAAGCGAGGAGAACATTAATCAGACAAGCAGCATCCCTATTCTGAAACATGGTGGTGGCAGCATTTTGCTGTGGGGATGCTCTTTCTTTTATCAGTGACAAAAAGACTTCTCAGAGATTATAAGAACAAGGATGGAGCTAAATCCCAGACAATTGTGGAAGAAAATCTGTGAAGGCCGGCTAAAGGATTTTTTTCCAAACTTTGTAGTTTTCAAAAACGTCGTATGTATAAAAGTTTGAAAATCGTATGTCATGTCCTGGTTGACATCCCTTTGTATGGGTCAACCTAATAAAATCCTAATGAAACGCATCAGGGTTTGTGGTTGTAATGAGGGTAAATATTCTTTCTTGAGGATATGAATTCTTGGACAAGACACTGTCTGTATGGCAGGAAGAATGTTCCCCCAAAATAAAATAACATAAGCAACCTGCTGAGGTTCTCCTCCCTAACATCTGATCTCAATTATTGTCCCCTGCTCTGCTTTTTAAACACCAAACCTGCTTAATTTTCAGAAAATAAATTTACCAATTTCTGTATTGGCTTGTTGAGGTTTGTAAAAGAAAAAAAAAAACTAATTGGCATCTCAAACGCAGCCTGACACTTTTGAGTCAGGTAAATATTACCCATAGAAATTTCTGAAATGGTTAAATATGAAAAACAATAACATCAGAGCTCAATTTATATAATCAAATGGCCACAGCACCAAAGACAAAAGCTGTTTGTTTTTTAAAAAAAAGGAGATGTAAGCATTGCTAATTTCACTCACTATATAGGCAGCGTTACACTGAGCGTTACTTTAACGTAACATCACTTGGAATGACGTGTGATGTTAAATTAACTGCTACAAAGTGGCCGTGGCGGTGAATTGCCTCAATCAGGGTACAAAACATGAGTGATGAACCACAAGTATCAAATCACCTTACATTTAGGAACTGTACAGTACACTACAACAAGCCTTTTTGCATAAAAATATTTCAAGTCCTGTAAAATATCTTGAAATATAAAAGCTTTTCACATTTCACAAGTGGATGCAAGCCATGCAATGGACTGCTTGTTATCTACAAATATATATATATGTATATATGTATATATATATATATATATATATATATATATATATATATATATATATATATATATATATATATAAAACATCCAGATCGTGCTGCAAAGAGCCCCTCCATTTTAGCATCGCGTGTCGTAACCTTCCTCATTGGTGGCATTCAGAAAGTACAGAAGGAGATTACAAAGTCTCTGTTGCTCTTTACACCAACAGGCTGGACGAGGTCGCACTTTCTCCTCTGTGACAGTCATGAGTGTGTGTAGCTGTTGCTCCCTCTTTCTGCTTCCCCTCCTCTTCCTCCTCCAGCATCTCCACACACCCAACCCTCCTTTCAGGCATTAATAGATCGGAGGCCGTGTGCAGCCTAGGGATTCAAAATGACTCTGGTGGCGTCCTCTATTTCTCTGAGCTGGAAGGTGGCGTGAGCTTGCTCCAGATCCTCTATCACCACCAGCAGCCGAGCAGCGACACTCTGACCGGGCCTCGTCGGCGGAGCGTTGCATTCGGCACCGTCTAGGAGGCAGAAGTCCACAGAATAAGCTTCCCTCGTTAATTCAAATCCAAGAAAAACATAGCAAGCGATCTGAAAAGGATTTTTGTCATCAAAATGCATTTTTACTAGCAATAACACTGTCAAAACAAACTCACATTTAATGGTTCCTCTATAATAAAAGTCTAATCTCACCTGGGTGAATATCAGGGCTTATCCTCTTTTCCTTATTGCTTGACGTCAGATCTGCGTCTTCCATCTCCAGGTATTTTTTCCTGCAGTATCAGTTAGAATTTCGTCACATTATCTCATCTTTTACCTCTGGAAACTCATCTTCCTTTTCATTTAATGACAGAGAAGTGCATGACTCTCTGCGAGGTTGAATATCATGAGCAGCAGCAGCAGCCGAGCAGAGCAGAGCAGTCTTGCGTTGCAACATAGACCTCTAGTGACTGGCAAATGAGCTGCATCCGGGCTGAAAAAAAAGAAATGCAGATGCTGACCTGAGTTTGTCTCTGCCCTGGAGAAGCTGCTTGTATATCATCTGAGTCTCCACGTCGGGATCCAGTGGGTCGCTCCAGTCGCCCAGAGTTACGGCCGAGTGGGTTCTGCTGCAGCCTGTAACTGAGCAAAACCTTTTGGTTAAAAGGGTGGCGCTCCACATGACAACTAAAAGGTGATACAGCTACAAATCATGGTGTAAACAGTGCGGCACCCTGCAGGAAAATTATTTCGACACCAACAATACCCCTTTCATTTTGCACAGCGCTGCAGAATGTTTTTTTAATAAACCTGAACACACCTACACAGAGCTAACATCTTCCAATGTTAAAGGTGCTAGAGACAGCTTGAGCACGAAGCAGCAAAACCACAAGAGCTATTAACTGTAATGCTGACGTGTTAAATATGGTTCAACTAAACTCATCTGAGGTCGTCGACAAGTTGGTGAAAAAGGGCTTGTATTTTTGACCCAAGCTATTTGCAGACAGAACATGCTACGCTCCGAGACGGCAATGAGTGATACAGGGCTTTGCGTAGTAGATTTTTCAGTGCTTTACAACTATAAATGTATGTGGATTTTATTGGGATTTATGTAAAAGAAAACAACACAAAGTAGTGTATTAAAGGAAATCTAATACACAGTGCACAAATTAGTGTCTAAAAGTGTAACTAAGTCTCGCTGGAGATGGACACCAGCACCCCTGCCGATCCCACTAAGGACAAGGGTGTACAAAAATGGATGGATGGACGTGTAATGAAACTAAACTAACTAATGGAAAAGGAGAAAAAGAGAGCGATTGTTTTAAGAAGTCCTATTTGCAGTTTACCACAAGCCATACAGGGGACATAGCAAACTTATTATAAGTATTTTTCTTTTAATTCGCCTTCCAATAATATGCCACTTGTGCTAGCTCTACAAGTATTGCTCATTAAATCTTAAAGAAAAACATTACGGTTTGCGATTTAGATGAGAGAAAATGTGAAAAAGTTCAAAGCGTATGAATAATTTTGCAGTCAGTGCAAGAAAACTGGTGGACAATCCCCTCCTGGGTCCTCTTTTCAACTCAGGATGGAAGCAGTAACGCTGTGATTCACCAGCACGGTCCGCCTGCAGGCAGCAGGTCCACTTGCCGCTGCGATGAATGCCCGGGTGAAAAGAAGGCAGCATGCGCTCGTTGTAGATGCTGACTTTCCTTATTGCAGACAGCCACTGGTTCAGCTCATTCACGTTCTGTTAGGACAAAAACATCACAACGGGAGAAAAAAGACATATTGGTTAGAAGGAAAACAAGGCACAACTGTGGCCAGATTTTTGTGTTGAATAGCACACTAACAAATGGCAAAAAAGTAATGAATTAGATGGTGACTGGTTAGCGAAGGCACTAGCGCACCTTGCACTGGATGTACATGGTGTTCAGCTTTCCATCGTTGTCCTGTGTAATGACCTGCATTACATTCTGCTGCTGAAAGGCATTTTCATCCAGCCTCTCCACGGCACACACACACTGAATTGGTATGGAGGAGCGCACCTGCAACAGTTCATCCAACAATTAACGCTCACCAGTAACGATACATAGTTTTTGGTTTACTTCAACTAAAGCTGACACATCAAGAAACTAATAAATATGGCAGAATGTGTATATTTCACGAGCAGTAAAAAAAAAAAAAAAAAAGATTCGAATTTGAAGATGAGATTGGTGTGGCAGCGAAGGCTACTTTTAAGTGTAAATCAGCCGTTTCCGACGGGAGCTGGCCTCACTGAGGATGGAGTGCTCCGACCGTGGAGGGAAGGAGCCAGGACATTGTCTGCAATCTGATTTGCAATGTTAGCATGAATATCCAGAGCCTTCAATTAAACCTCGCCTTTTATTCTGGTCACACAAAGCGGGGGACCGGCTCAAAGAGAGCGCTTTTAAAGGGGTTGTTCCTCAGCCGTGTTTTTCCCTCTCTCTCTCTCTCTCTTACAGCCTCTGGACAATAAATAAGAGGAGATCATTATTACAAGGTTAGACTCTGCATGGTAATAACTCTAATGATGATCTCACAAATACATCAAAACACGATGGGGCTGACTAAAAGGTTTCCCCAATATGCTCGTTTCCTCCGCGCTGATAAATCTCTGTTCAAAGCCACGACCTGTGAGTAATTCATGACAAGACAGCCAGCCAGCTTCCAAAATCAATTACTCGGTTTCACTGGTCTTTCATTTGGCAGAGGAGAAATAATTGTTTTATTGCTAATTCGTCCAAGCGTCACAGTAAAAGACTTGAAGAAATAATGCTCTCTTCCACCTGCTGTTCAGGGCCCCTCTGGAAGTCCGATAAAAAAAAAAACCCTTCTACATAAAAACAATAAAAAGCAACAGGTGGATTCAAAAACAACTCGCAGCACAAATGCCTGTAGAAACGGCACAGTCTTGCAGAAGTATTCATGTCCTTTGAGCATTTCCACGTGTTGTCATGGTACAATCACAAAGCCGTATGTGTATTTTTCATGCATATTTATGTATATTGTTTTTTACAAATAAAAATATGAAAATATGTTGTGTAGATGTATTCAACAACCCTGAGCATTTACAGCTGGAGGTCTTGAACGTGTTTTCCAGTGTTTTTCTGCAAAACAGCTCAGTCAAAGTCTCTAACGCATGAATATACTTTGATTTAGATCTTTCCACTGGCTTCACATTCAGGGTCATTGTCCTGCAGCAACGTTGATCTCAGTCTCTAGTCTTTTGGAAGCTCTAGACGTTTTTCTTCTAAGATTGTTCTGTGTTCATCTCCATCTTCCCTTCAGTTTCCTGTCCCTGCTGAGGTTGGTGCTGCCACCACCATGTTTCCGTATTTAAGTGGGCTAAAATGTCACACTTGAACACACCAAGTGTGACAATTGCCCAGAGTGTAACACTTGATGTGTTGGTGTGAAATGTTGAATACAGCATTTCACACCATTTCAGAGTGATGTAGAGTTGGTACACGACCACAAGCAGAGATTTGCATTTTTTCTTTCATGCGACCAGAGCAGAGTTCCACAACCCTGGTCCTCAAAGCAGACTGCCCTTCTTGTTTTGGTTGATTACCAAGCATTTGTTGAACTGCAATCATCTGAATCAGATGTGTTAAAGCTGGGAAACATCTAAAACATGCAGGGCAGCGTGCCTTAAGGACTAGGGAAACTTGGCCTTGTCCCCTACTGGTTTGGGTCAAGCTGCAAAGGGTGTCTCTTATGCATTTCTTTGAACAATGGCTCCCCCTTGCCACTCCTTTTTAAAGCTGCTAATCCAGATTTAAGCTAACCCTGCCTCAAACATCTCCACAACTTTACTGCTGACCTTTCCTGTTTTTCATGATGCTGTCTGTCCACTAATGTTCTCTAACAAACAAACACAAGCAGCTGATCACCCTGGATTTTATTTCAACATATCAGATTAAAGAAGTCTGAGAAAAAATCCACACCACAATTGTCAAATTTGTCTTTGTATAAAAGTTTGAAATCTATGTCTCACCTTCACAGTTCCAATGTAACAAGGTGACAAAATAGACAATAGCCTGAGAGAAAAGAAAAGTTTTGAAAGGCACTTTATGTTAGCAGAATATACCAACCTGCCAATCAGAGGTCTTGGCATAGGACAAGGTCTCGCTAGTCAGCCAGAAGTAGCGTTTCTTGAAGGCAAAGCGGGACAGCAGCTGTGGTCCCTCTGCTTTGTGTTTGTGGAGGTATCCCTCCTTCACCGTCACTGAAGGCATGAACACGGCCCTCTGAGGCACCGAAGACACTGCGGTGGTGAGAAGAAAACACTTTGTTCAACCTGACAGGCACAAGGGAGCCCTATGCTACAAAATAGATAAGATCTAATTGTTTGGTGACAGTTATTTATACCGTGATCCCCTGTTAAGGCTGTGGTACCTGAACCTACAAAAGGAAAACCTCATTACGCGAATAATGAGTGTTCTGATCTGTAAAAATCTCCACCTGAAGAGCACTAAATGTCAAACTGGCACCAGAGAGAAAACGAGGGGGTGTGAAATACAATATTTCAGAAGGGTGGGGGTGACAGGGGAGTGTTTTCAAGACGTGCTGGGTATCCAGTGTTGTGTGTACAAGTATTATCCCTTTTCCAGACTTCCAGCTAGTTATGAATATTTCACCACAGAGCAACAGTATAGCGCTCATATCAGATCCCTCTGACAGCTGGTCTCCTGCTGGTTGATTAGAGGTTCAGTGGAGCGCTCAGTGTCGTCTGCCTTACCGATATTGTGATCGACGTCGATCAGCTTGTCCAGGAAGTCCTTGACGGAGGCCACACTGCGGAGGATGATGGGATGAAGAGGCGACATCCACTGTTCCTTCCCATGACCCAGCTGAAGGCCCAGGTTGCCCACACTCTGCAGCGCCTGGGGACCATAAACACACGACATGCGCTCTCCACTGATATCTTTCATCATCTCAGAAATCCGCCCACCGACAGCAGGTCTCAAAGTCAAAGATCAGAAGGGTCCCAGAGGGCCAAAGCGTGCTGTGAGGCTCTTTGTGTGGCCTCTACCTGGTCCCAGTAGGGGGTTAGTGAGGGGCGAGAAGGAAGCCCCCTCGCTACAGCCCTCTCTGATGCTCCACTTTGAACCGCGGGCTGGTTGCTGCACATACAGGAGTAAAAATAGCCGCTCACTCTGTCTGCAGCAGATTCATGGCAACAGCCTTTCAGCACCATGGACAGTAACCGCAGAGCCATGCGCTGGAGAGAATATGAGGTCTCAACAACTAACAAGTGATCGTGACATGCATTTGCTATTTTTAAAGATATGGTGGGTGTTGATTCAAGCGACACTGGTGGATCATTGCCATTTCAAGGTGTGGTTAGCTCTCTGTCACAGTGTGCTAATGGCTTTCTAGTGCTAGTCTATCTAACCTGTCACACAATCTATTTGTGACGCTGTATTTTTAAACCGTTGTGTAGAAGTGGAACCCTCTGATCATTGCATGATCATCAGTTTTCATTCAGTGCCTTGTGTCAAGTATTCACACGCCCTGAGCTTTTCTTTCTTTTTTTTTTTTACCTGCAGGTTTTTATTGAAAATTATTTTTCATACAAGTGTACATACAGATTTTACAGGGTTTTTTTTCTTTTTCCAAATGTTCCATACATATCATCCAAGAGAAGCTGCACATACATTCTGTACCTGCATTGGACACAAAAACTTTGCTAGTCTCGATATTACCCAATCTGCCCATACACTTGCTAAATAAAATTAAAAAGAAAACAAAGAACAAAAAAAAAATCTAAATTAGGCTTTCTTGTCCGTTCTTCTCTTCCAAGTCATCACAATTTTAAATCTCTTCTCATCGGAAATGAACTGTAAGCAAACTATTTACAGTCTGAAGCTCTATAAGGGTGCACAAACCCACAATATTAATCAACAAAGTCTGATCTCTATGGTGAAATAAAACCCTGCCAATTTTTCCAATAATTCTTAAATTTTCCAGATTCTAATCTGATGGAAAAAATCAGCCTTTCCATAATATAAATATTATGCATTACGTCAACCCAGTCTTCCCTTTTAGGAGCTTCTGCCTTCAACCACTTCCTAGTAATGGCTTTTTTGCTTGCTACCAATATAGTCCTATACATATATTTATCAGCTGCTCTTGTTAATCTTTCCATCCCTCTTCCCATGTACAGAACGTCAAATGTGAGTGGAATATTCACCCCCCGGTACCTTATCCATACAATTTTTTAGATCCTGCCAGTAGGGTATGTAGGCACAATCCCAAAACACATGGAAGTGACTCGCTCTGTCTTTTCTGCATTGCCTCCAACATCTTGTATCTTTGTATTTTCTTTGTGCTGGTGTACTGAAATATCTTGCAATATTCTTCCAGCCAAACTCTCTCCACAAAAGGAAACGAGAGGTTTGCCACTGTTGCCCAGTTCTCCTGCGAAAGCCCACAGTTAGCATCTTACTTTTCCCATCTTACTTTTATGCATGTTTTGCAGGTTAACATGCAGAAATTTGCTTTTCTTCAAATTTTCCAATCCTGTATACAATTTAGAAATTATTTTCTTCCCAAAGTTTGATTTATTTGCTGAAATAAACATCTTAATTATACCAGATTCCAATTCAATTACATTTATCTTTTTTAATAGTTCCTCCATATAGTGCCTCAATTGTAAGTACCTGAAGAAGTCCTTGTTGTTTAAATCATATTTATTCTTTATTTCTTCAAAACTTTGTATAGTATTTTTCTTAACCACCTCCCAGAATATCTTTGGATATTTTCCCATTTACTTAATGTTTTGTCTGTTACATTAGGTTTAAAATCTCAATCATGCGCTATCCACCTTAGTACTCTACTCTGCTCTGTCAACCCATATTTTAAAATAATTTCACTCTATATGTCAAGATATATGTTTAGTCAAATCCTAGCCATGGATTTGACTAAAATCTAAGGTGTTTTCTCAACTTATCATTTATTACGGCTTGTAGAGGTATCGTGGGTGACATAGCACATTCTATATCTTTCTGTTTTGCAGTGTATAATGGATTGCTTATGTTCAGGAGAGTACCAAGCTGTGCTGCAACATAGTAGCTCTTAAGACAGGGTAAGGCTAACCCCCTTTTGTCCTTCAATAACTGCAACGTTCTGAATCTAATTTGTGGTCTTCTTCCTTGCCATATGAGTCTCGATATGATTTTATCCCATTCTGCAAAGTCTTTATCTGTCACCTCAACTGGGATAGTTGTAAAATACAGTAACCTTGGTAATACATTTGTTTTAATCATTTCTACTCTTGACGCTAAGCTTGTGAAACTCCACCTTCCCATTTCTGACTTTATCCTAGGAGCTAAAGTTTAAAGATTTTAGCTCAGATAAGTATGAGACAGAAATACTCCGAGGTATTTCAGAGATTTTGAAAGCCAATCCCAACTAATTTTTTTAAAATAAATTGATCTGGTGAATAGTTGAAAGAAAGAACTTGGGATTTCTTTGTGTTTAATTTGTAACCTGACATCAGATCAAACTCATCCATTGTATTCATTAGTGCTGGATGTGACCTGCCTGGTTGAGGTAGGTAAATCAAAACATCATCCGCAAATAATGCTATCTTTTGTTCCCCTCCTTCCACCCCCTGAGCTTTTCTATACATTACATTACAATTGCAATCTTTAATACATCCTTTTGGGATTTTATGTGATAGACAAACACAAAGAGGAGTATAATTGTGAAGTTGAATAAAAAAATATGCGTAGTTTTGACGTTTTTTTTTACTGCTAAGTACCTCAAAAGTGTGAAGTGCATTTTTTATTCAGTCTCTTGAATCAGTAAATTGTGAGCAGTCACAGCAGCCAGCTCCATAACTTCGCACATCTGGAGTTTTTGCTCCTTCTTCTTTCAAAAAAGTGCAAACTCAATCAGAGCCTCTAAACGTTTTTCTTCCATCTTTAGTCCTTTGTAGCTCATCCACCTTCACATTAACTCTGATCAGTTTCTCTGCCATTCCCGAAGAAAAGCATCCCTACAGGATGTTACTGCCACCACCATGTTTCACTTCGCATATGGTGTCAGGTTGATTTGCAGTGTTGATTGGTATTTGTGGTTGTGTCATACTCTCTCTGTATTCAGATACATCAGGTGAAATCTGATGTTCATTACTTCCCTCTATTAGGATATATTTTGAAATTGTTTTTTGTAAAAAATAAAATTAAAATAAGGAGGAGAACTGTCTATATTTGTCTTCTACTTTATGTTGGTCTATCAGATACAATCCAAATAAAATACATTGAAGCTTTTGGTTTTAATATGACATAATTTAAAAATGGTAATACGTTTCTGAAGCGCTGCACACACTATTAACTGTTGTCTCCCTCAGCTATGAAGTGTCAATTAGAGGAACTGAGAAATATCAAATCTTAAGACTGACCCCATGGTTGGAATAATTACCAACATAATTATGTCATTCTTTATCATTAGCCTTGTGTTTCACCTCTCTGCAGACTTCTGGGACACACAACAATTCACCTTTCGTTTCATACTAAAAACACCCACGTCTGTTCATATGTCGTACCTTGGCAAGTAGTAACAGTGTCCTGCTTGTACGTGTGTCAGCGTGCTGGTCTCTCAGCTGGAACAGCTTAGGCGTCAGTATGGCAGGGGCAAAGAAACGCAGAAAGAAGAACCCGCTGATGGCGAGGTATTTCACATCCTGTTCAAATTAAAGTGAGTTTCAAAGAAAATTTTGTGAACTGAGAATGATTTCCCAGAGGATCTTTCCCAGTTTTTAGGCGTCGGGCTCGACACTGACCTCATTCTCCGGCTCTGTGAATTGTTCCTCCACTCTCTTGTGCAGCTGTTTGAAGGCCACTCTCATGACTGAAGGACACTGATCGACAGAGCTGACGATGGATTCGATGATGCTGGTTAAATAGGTCTGCAGCATCTCCACGCTGTAGTCCCGAACCTCTGCCTCTGACACGCCGCTCTTAAAGGAAATCCGTCTTCAGGCACAAAGACAGATTTGGGAACACAGTAAACAGCCAGACTCATTTTGTGCTTATATTTACTTGCAACATGTAAGAACTAAGCAGGTTTTATACACTCTAAACACACGTGGTGGCCTCCCTGCTCTGGATAATTATGATAAATGTGCCCTGGATAAATGTAAGACACTGATATTGTGGAGATTGGACAGAGGAACACAGCTACTCTGTGTTAGACTGAGAATGTCAAAAGGGACACATTCAGTGGGAGGGAAAATGGGGAAAAAAGATTAGGATAGGCATTTCCAGTGCAGACTCAAAGGATGTTACATCCTGGATCTCTCTCTCTCTCTCCATGTTAGAAATAGAGACACATCTCAGGGGGCTCATGGTTGTTGCCAAGCAACAAACCCTCCCCATTTTAAAATTCTTTTATTTTTTTAATTATTTCTTTTTATTTTCTTGTATGTATGTCTTGCTCTCAACCTCTTGTAGCAGATTCTCAACTTGAGATTTTTAGCAGCTGCACACATAAATCTGCGACTTGAAATCATCTCTGAACCTGTCGTAGACGATGCTATTAGATCAGAATCAGATTTTTGCATTAGTGGTGTGATCCAGCATGATGTGTGCAGTAGATCTGTTTTACCTTGAGCGGTTCAGGTCAATCTTACACGGGTCCAGCTCAATGTACTTCCTCTCATCAAAGATGCGATTGATGATGGGTTTCAACACTTCATGCAGATACAGCATGCCAACGGCCTGGCAGCAAGACAGCATCGTTTAATCAGAGTACCTCATTTACATCACTGGAACAGGGTTTGGCTTCAAAATGTGCAAAAGTCCTCCAAATTCTCCAAAGTGCAGAAAGTTAACCGCATACAGTCAGATGCATTAGATGTGCATTTGCAGTAAAGTGCCCTGCAACAGCATTAAAACCTCTCAAGCTTTTTTCTAATTTGGACGCAACACAACAAGAAACTCTCATTTTTTGTTCCTTTTGCAAAAAGCTCAGTGAGATTTGAGCAAAGGTCATCTAAAAACAAAGAGCAAATTTGAAAACCATGGTATTGCAGCTCTGGCTGCATGTTAAAGGTCATTGTCCTGCTGCCTCAACAGGTTTTCTTTCAGGATTGCCTTGCATATAGTTTCACGCATCCACTCATCAATTCTACCTGCAGAAGAAAAGCATCATCATGTGCTACAGTGAGGGTCTGCTTCAGGTAGAAATTGAATTTTGCCAATTGTACCTTCACAAAATGTGTAAAATTTAAAGGGGAATTAAGACTTTTGTAAGGCACTGTAACTGACACAGGAAATGCAATAACTGCAAACAGGGACAAAAGTGGGTTAGTCATAAATAAAAGACAAATCATGCGTTCAGAAAAAAACAAACACTTACTCTTGCATCAATAAAATAACATAGTTTGTCACACCTTCATGAACTGTTCCATGGCTTTGGAGGCAAGAGAGTTGGAGCGAAATAAGGTGTTTGGATCAGCTGTGGAAACAAAACAAAGAAAATGTCCAAATTAAAGCAAATATAAGTGAACTGAATGAGTGATGAACAATAGCTGCTTTAAAACTGAAGATATTTAAATGATTTTTATTTTGCTCATTGCTCATAATTTTGTGATGTAAATCTTCAGTGCTGTATTGAAACTATTAACACTTAAAATCCCTCAGCACCCACATTAACTTGGCTTGATTACAACCTTTGAAATTGAAGGATTATATCAAGATGAAAACAAATCACACACAATTTCTATATTTTATGTAGACATTTCTTGGATATTCATTTTGTTGCAGCTTAAATCAGCCAAGATACAATATTGTTCACAAATAAAACAGCCCAGTGTCAAAAACGAGAGCAGACTGACTCTGCTGCTTCATCACTGTAAATCCTTTTAAGTGGTGGTCGTACAGACGCCCCTGGTGACAGGACTGTGTTGTCAGGTGAAACATTGGCACCTACAGGGCTGGCAGGACTGATTTCATTCCCACGCAGAGGACGTACAATATGCTTTCCTCGCCTTGCCCTTTGCTCCTAATTTTAATGTCCGCCTGTTCGCAGCATCTATTCCTGATCAAGCAGTTACCAGTTGGATCATGTGCAGTTGCTATGGAAACTTGGGTACTGTACTTATTATCTCGAACTACACCGACGGAGCTTGAAATCCAAGCACAACTCTGTGTGAATTATCTCTGGCGGGGGCTACAGTGCGAAGGAAAAAACATGACTAATCCAGATCTCGGACAAGCCATGAAAAGACTGTTGGGGTGAGTAAATAATCGCCATCAGGGTGGTAAATATAGTGCCGGTGGGCTTTAACTGCCCACGCGCAGACAATATCTGTGGTGTTCAGAGACCTTGATGTCAATTCTTGCTTAAAACAGCAGCAACCTTTAGAGAGTCTCAGGAGCGAGAGGTAATAGCAGCAGCTGGCAGGTTTCAGTCTGTGACTGATAAACTAACACATTTACGACAACGATTTGGACAAGTTGAGGTACATTATTGAGCTCGTAAACTGGCAAAGCATCAAAATGAATTCATCTTTTGCTGCAGGAGCCTGAGTCCACATTGACATTTGTAATACACTCCATCTTTTAATTGAAACATTCAACTTTTGATTAACAGGAGAATGTTTCATATTTTTTTGCTCATAGGGTAAAAAATACAGCACTTTCCCTTTCCTTGAATATAGTTGGAAAATACAGAGAGATCAAATGACAACTCATTTTCAGTGTTAAAAACACGGTGCATGGTAAGGTTCCCAGACTCAGGCCCACAGCATCACAGATCCTTCACCATACTTAATTTCTACATATTCTACTGAGAAGTTTGTTGTAAAAGAAAAAGCCATTTTAACCATTTTAACTGCACATGTTTACATTTGTGATGGTAGAACTGGAAAAGCTTTTCTTCCTGGCATCCTTCTGTATCTTCTGGTCTCTAGTCAACCAGAAAATACAGTAGCTTCATGTTCTATTTTGACATTTGGCCCAAACACAGACCTGAAAATGACATTCTCATGTTGATGATGATTATTTAATCAAGAGAACCTACAAACCAATGAACAGGCAGGTGTAGAACTAGAGAACATATGATGGAACAGCAAGGATAAAGTGACAGAAAACATGTGAGCCACAAGAACACAGAAAGACTGCAGTGGTGGAAAACCAACAGAGCAGATGAGGAGCAAAGGGAACTAACTGGCTGACTTACAGTAAAGCTGCTGAGTAGGTGATTAGTGACATGGGAACTCAATTGACTAACTACACTGCAGCAGGGTGTGGACCTGAACTGAGGACTTGAGGGAAAATGACTAATTAACACAGAAACGAACACACAGGGATCCAGAAAGGACATGAGGGGATCCTACTAAACCAAAACCTAAAGAGTAAAAACAAAGAGAAACCTAAACCAATAAAGAACAGAACACAGAAATAGCAAAGCATCAGAAAGTAATGAGTGAACAAAGTATAAAACACCATGTAGTTCAAGTCAAAAATTAATCGCAACCTCTGTTGTAAAACTCTGTTTTACCGCATATTTTTACTCCGGGAAACAGAAAGTCAGGGATTACTAATTAGAAGTTTCTACCAGGTGAATAAAATTGAAAAGAATATTTCATTTCCTATATTTTGACATGCATTTTAAAGAGGTTCCAAAAATCTTGTCGCTGGTGATTTTATTAATGATAGTTTCTTTATTCTCTTTATATATTTTTCAGTGTTAGTTTATGCTACTGCAATAAAAGATGAATGCATTTGAAGGATATTTACTAGTAAACTATCAATTGTGGCCAGCACAGTCTGTGACATGTTTAGAGCTTAAACGTTTACATCTGAAAATCCAGTTCAAGATCAAGATCAAGAATTTTTATTGTCATTATAAAAATACAATTAAATTGATGTTGAGACAGATTTCACACATGAAACACAGACAGAAATTAAAAGCACTTCCTTCCTTAGAGGACAACACAGTTAGCATTTATTTACAAATAAACTATTTAATTTCAAAGCTCCATCTGCAGCATATAACCAGTTATTAATAATGTCTACTCATTCTAGTTTCCTAATATTTTCAACCTGTTTGTCCTTACTTGTGTGGTTGACCTCTCTGGTGTTAAGGTAATCGAGGAATGGTACCACCAGGCCCTGCCCTAGGTAGATCTTCACGAGAGTCATCGCAACATCCTGCCTGCTCTCCACAGTGGTCACCTCCTCCAGCATGGTCAGGGCGCTGCTGTCCTCCACCTGTTCAAAGAAAGACCCTCATCACACCTTAAGGAACAATGTGCCTTTGGAAAACAGACGGAAGAAATGTAACGCATGGAGCATTCTCTGTGGTCATGATGAAGGTGAACGAATGAGTATCCGTAGTGAGGACGAGCTACGATGCTGACCTCTGCGGGGGAGATTACCGACTCAACCAGAAGTTCAATAAGTGGCTGGTAGTATGTAGATGGCAAGATCCGGTCCTCCACCAGACGCACCTTCAGGCGCAGAGCTCCCAGCTTGCCACTGGAAACCAACAACGACAAAAGAATCAGTTCAGGAATTGGTTAAGTGGGGAATTTCCTGCAGTAACCTCAAACTATAGTAACTCCCTGCGAGATATTTAATATATTGTAATACATAACAAAGCCTTTTTATCATAACTGCACTAAGCAGCATGTGATAGTTCCAAATAAGCTTGTGAAATTCACCTAATATGACATCTCTTTTGCATTTCGTTCTGCCCTCTGTTCTAAAATTATCTCAAGAAACAGATGCTGTCAGAGCCCTTGCCCTCCACCTGTTACTCTTCATTTAAATGCATAAAAGGGAGCATGGAGGTGAGCAACTGCCTGTCCTCCTGTGCATTGAAAGAAGAAAAAAAATCTACGAGCAAAATACACTTGAGGGGTATAAATACACAAATTGGCGTCATTGCACAAACAAACACACCCATGATCCTCACCCAGCATCAGCTTCATTGTTTCCCAGGGGCAGCAAACGAAACCAGCCCTCTAACACAGGTGTCTTGTGCAAAGAAGCAAAAGGGATTTCCACCTATTGAGTAAGAGAATAAACAAGGCTGCTACATCAGCCAAGAACACAGATGGTAGTTTTGTGTTTAGACGTTTATACATTGTGTCATGTTACAACGAGATGGGATGTTGTGGGATACACCAACAGTAGTGCATAATTGTAGTGGAAGGAAAATTATACATAGTTTTTACATATAAAAATCCGATAAGCGTTGTGCATATATGGATAAAAAACAAACAAATGAGTCAATAAAATGCTAATTCCAGAAGTTGTGGAGATCATCAAGTGTCGATCATCTTACAAAGCAATGTTCAATCCATCACTGAGAAAATAAAATACAACGGTAAACTACTAAACATGTTGTCATCCTCCAAAACTGACAGGCTGGGCAAGAACATTAACCAGAAAAGTAACATGGAGCAGCTGCAGGAATCGAAAGCTGGTGGTATCTAATGTCAAATAAGAATGTCACTTAATAATTGTGCACTTCATAAATCTGATCTTAAAAGAAGAGTGGCAAGGGGAACAAAATTGTTGAAACAAAGCCTTACGAAGACAAGGACAGAGAAGTTGGACAGTCAATAGGAAGTTGGAGGAAACTAAAAGCAGAGCTGGAAAAAACCTTAGAGAAGACAAGTTAGGATAAAGGCTCACAGGAAACTAACAGAACAATAGACAATAACGTCTTATTATTGGTGGACCAATAATAAGATAACACTCACAATGATCATAATAAATATACCACAACCCTTGTGGATCAAAGTATGCTACCTAGCGAGCTTGGGAGAGTCAGCAACAAGGAAACTTAATCAGTTTCCACATTGCCAAATTATGACAAACCAAATCAGTCTTAATGTGTTATAAAGTGCGCAATTTGCTACTAAAGAGCGCTGGTTGTTTAGTTGCTCAGACTTGAAAGATCTATTCTCAGTGATGAACATGATCCAGACAGTGCACGGAGTCCATCTTGCCTCCAACATATTTATAGAGCTTCCTTAGCTCAGAAAAGAACCAAACTTTAACTTGTTGCAAAGAAATTATGCCAAGCATGCTCCTCACACTATCCAGATAAAACACACTGGGATTTGTAATTGTAATGCCTTAAAATTTAACAAGGTTCAGTAGCTATGGATTCAGTAACCTGCATTATTTGACAGCAATCATAGCATAAAATTCAAGAGATCCTGACCTTTCCCAGAAAGTCATTTTTTCCCACCATGTCCCAGTCCCAGACCTCCACGATCACAGTCCCCTCCTCATTCAGCTCCTCTGCGTCCAGCTCCAGCTCTAAGGTTTCCCCCCAGTGAGGGAAACGGGTCTTCTTGATAATCTACACCCAGACATCAAAAACGGTAAGAGATCCCAGCATGAAAATTATGCACTAAAGAACGCACAGAATAGAAAATAAAACTTCCAACACAGCTGCTCTGTCAGCAAAGATAGTTACATTATTAACTCCTTGCAGTTATGTTTAACAACGTTATGAATCCAATCCTTACTGTCTCAAAAGTTAATGGAATATGTTGCAGGCTTAAAATGCAAGAAAGGATACATATACAAAATAAATTAAGCTAAATGAAAATCAAAATATCTATAATTATCTCTGCATCTGCCTTACTGTCTAAGATGCTAATGACAAACCATAGCATCTTAGACAGCCACTATTTACAAAAAAACAACCTTTTTACTCTGAGAATCTCTTGAATGCTGTACATGTCATAGAGGTCATAGAGCTCACCGAGGTCTCCGCGCTGTGGTTGTTGAAAATAATTCTTCCAAAAGGATCTGATGTTCCGGAAATGTCTCTCGGTGCCAAGTCCCTGTGGGTATCAGCAGACCAAATATCAACAGTGAAAACAACTCTCAATCTAATTCCTTATTTTATACAAATCATATAAGTTTCATCTTAGTATGAGTGTTTTGTTTTTTTGGGCTAAACTAAAGGCTATCTCGGCTTTGTTGAAAACCAGTGTCAAATTGTGATTGGCAGACTGATCGGTGGCTGAGAGATTGGGACAGGCAGATGGGGCACTGAGTGGGGCGATAGAGGCAATGTGACTCAGAAGGAAGTGTGGAAGCCTACAAAGTGATTGAGAGAAGGTTTCATCGCAGATATAGACATGGTGTGGCACTTTGTCCTAGAAATTCAACTATGTTAAAGATGGTATGAACATTTGTTTCTAAGTTATTTCTATTCTTTTTATGACAAGTTTGCTCCTAAACTATTTGAGCCGTTCTTGTTCATTTGAGTTTCTCCTCTCCACACTAGCAGTGACTAAAGGTAAAAGGTAAAGGTAATTTTATTTATATAGCACATTTTCAGCAACAAGGCAATACAAAGTGCTTTACAGGATTTAAAAGGAAATACAAACAAAAAAACAAACCAAAAGAAAGAGCAAAAGAAGAAAAAGCTAATAATGTTGATCCACAGTAAATAAACTAGATACTAGTTTTTTATTTTACCTGGCTTCAATGACCTGGCATCGCAGGCTGCTCTTCATTGCATCTTTAAGGAGTTCCAGACTCAGGTGGATCTCTCCTTGAACTTCCTCATCGGGGTCAACCCTAGTCAGGTTCATCCAGCTATCAAGCCCTGTGAAGACCACACAGACAGACGATGTTATTTAGGATTTGTAACAGCAAAGCAGGTTAGAATATGTTAGATATGAGGAAGCAACACTGTTCCGATTATAGACATTTTCAGATTGCTTTCCAGACATGTTGCCTCATTAACCAGTCGTATTATAAAACTACAAGCAGGTTAGTCTAAGACATAAAACTTAGACTAACTAAACATAAAAGAACTCAGAGTGCTCTGTTCTTCTTTCCTTTTCATTTCAAATACAAGTTTCAAAGAAAAAAGTGTCATCCCTGTAAAGAATCTTGTTCCAGAACTTGTTTGACATGTTTTCTCACAAAGCCTTATCTAACCCATCAGCCTGACCGAGACATAAAAGAGCCACTCAGACAGAGTCCTAGTCCATGTTGCACTGTGAAAACAAACAACAAACAAACTATGAATATATGTATATGGACAATACATCTCTGCTGAGATTTGTAGAGCTCAGAGATTTGTCGTCTCCACTGCAGTAAGACGTCTCACTAGATTAGACTTATTTGTCCAGCAACTGCAACAGGAGCTTAGATTCCAATCTGGACACACGGAGGCATAAATTTTTGGTTTGAACAAATTTCAGAGGTGAAAAGAAGTCAATAAGAGTATCGTGACTGATTGATGCTGCCACATCGCAACCAACTATGACGCACCGCATATTTTGAGACCTTTTTCTAAGATCCAGCGATGATTTCTTTTACAAATTAGCCTTTGCTTTATGTAATGCATCAGTAAAGTCTTTACACTGTGTTGGTTTACCACCGATCCCTCCTTGAACAACTAAAACAGTTGTTGATAGATACTGGTGATAGAAGGTGAGTACCCCAAGAAAGTTGGAGTTTTGAACTAAAAAAATCAAGAATAAATTTCTTATATCTCTAGTCTTATATGTCTTAACTTTGTTTCATTATTTTCATGTAAACCATCTTATGTATGAACATATAAAACTGCCTCACCATGGTAAATCATCCACAATTTTTCCCTTATGAAACTCATTCAAATCCCAACCCTTTTTCAGTTGTCTCTCTTCAAACACATCATCTTTGAGGATAAAATCTTCACTTGCATTTGTTTCACCTGGTCATAATGTTATGCCTGACTGGGGCATGTGGGATGATGGAAGGAAACAAAAAAAAAGAGAAAGAAGCAGCACAAGTAGGTACAGCCATGAATGCACTCCTGTCGACTCCAACTTTTCTGCAAGTTATGTGGCTGTGTTTAGATTGTATTTCAGTTTTTCAGAAACATCAAACAAACATCAAACCTGTGAAAAAAAAACTATAAAATCAAGGCCAGGTTGTGAGAAAAATCCTGCGAGGGAGTCAGTGACTCAGTACCGTCATGGAGTCATGAATCACTGGAATGAAGGCCATGCCAGGTGGTTCTCACAAGCACCGTATCTGTATGCAGCAAACATAACATGATAAACTCCTCCAGTATTAGAGTGAAGCTACTGCACTATCAAAGAGCTTCATGCGTAATATGCCATATGTTTGGCCAAGACATTGCAGAAGGTGTAACAGTTGATGCTGGGTAAACACTGGGAGCTGAAAGGGAAGCTTTTTACCAGGCATTTTATGGTGTAAGGCTGCTTGAAATGCATTGGCTGCCTTTCCTGGTTTATGATGCACAATGAATAATCCCAAGGTTTAAGCAGATGAGCAGCAGGAACACATCACAAAAAAAATCCCAATGAGTTTGTGGTAGGCAAATATTCCAAAAAGTGATTAATCAGCACAAATAAATCATGTTTAACATGTGAGAGAACACAAAAAAAAAACATTCCCAGACTAAAAACGGGCATTTGACTGTTCGGTGTCTTGGGAAATCAATGTATGTTTAACTTTTGACCTCTGGTCATATTTTCAACCGATTACAGGCTGATGTTTATTTTGTAATCGGTCATACCTTTAGCTTGAGATCCAATAGCTTCTTTGCTCAGCGTGATCTTTCCAATAACGTCATCGTGTCTGCAGAGTAGAATAAAAAAGCAGATTGTCAGGTAAATACAACTGCATTGACATTCTGATGAAGCCGCAAACAGCAACGACTGCAGCCCTAATATTCTAAAATAAAAAATAGCAACTTGATCTGTGCAACCATCTGCCTGATGATGCTTGTCTATTCAAAGCTTGGCTGTCATTTTTGTTTTTTCCCAAAACAGTTGAGCTGAACTTGGAGTTCAGTTCATGAGCTAAGTTAAATAATGAGGGCTGTAAATCAAATGCCAGCCCCTGCCTGATACTAGGCTGTTTAAGAATGAAGACGTTCCAAACCTTCTTACCCAATTGTGTCTTCGTCCATCACGAGGAACGACAGTGAATGAAACCCCATTGGGAGGTGCAGAGTGTACTCTTCACCCCAGAATGGGTTTAGATTCTTCCACACTGTAGCGGTTCTGGAAAGAGACGTTCAACACGTTTGGTCGAGTTAATTTTTAAATTAATGCCTGAATGACGCACCTCTAATGTCTACAATGCTTTACAAAACTATACATACCCCTCATACTTTTCACATTCATTCCCTTTTCACTTTTTACCTCTTCTAGAATGTGGCACCATGCCGGAGTAACTCTGCTACTTTCATTCTGACTTTTCTTTCTTCTTTTTTAATAATTCCTCTTTTTCTGGTGGAAACATTTTTGGACAGTTATTCCCTCTTGTACTGGGTGGTGTGCAGCTAGAAAGATTTTTGGTGATACGTTTTATTTTTTGACATTTGTAACCATAGCAACAAGGTGGTTTACAATCACGAGCAGCTAAGTAACACTACAAAAACCGAAATAATACCTCAGCTGCAGAAACAAATTTCAGATTAGCTGAAAAGAAGGTGTCAGGAGCAAAGAGTTGAGAGAAAAGAAGGGGGTTCAGGACATCTTTTGGCAACATGGTATTGTTTGCAAACAAGTTGGGTGAACTCCAGCCAGAGTATCTGGAAAACAGCACTATGCGTTTCATTGAGACATGGCTGCGGGATCAAGACCAACGCCAACGTCTCTCTGGCGGTCTTCCTCATAATATGAGCAGGCAGAGAAGCGGCAAAGCAGGTTGCTAAAGAGAAGCTAACGAGAAGCGGCAAAAGCAACGGAGGAGGATTAGCAGTGATCGTCAACAACAGATATTGTAATCCAGGACATGTAACTGTGAAGTGTCATCTCTGCAGCCCAGGTAGCAAATTGTTAGCAGTAATATTTTGTTCATATTATTCACCAAGAGAGTTCAAAAGTTTTATTTTGGAAACCACTTAAATCTCACCATCGGCTGTTGCAGAGAATGTACTGTAAGTGATACGATCAGTCCAGATGTTGCTATGCTGCAGACACAACATTCCAGTGCTTTTGTGGAAATATCTGGAGATTTTAATCACGCTTCATTCTCTGCTACATTTAAAAAGTTTCCACACTTTGTCAGTGCCTCTACCAAAGAAAGCAAAACATTTTGCAACAACGATTTTGTTTTATGCAAAAGTTAGAGATCCATAAATCTGCAAATACCTCTAATTGGTAGTAATTAAGGATCTCTAAGGATCCATAAACCTCACTGGACAAGTCAGATAGCCTTCTTGTCTTAAATATAAACCTGTTGTTTAGAGGCAGGCTGTAACAAAGAACTATGAGAAAATGGTCACAGGAGGCTGCAGAAGTCTTACAGGGTTGTTTTGAGGCTGCAGACTGAGATTCCAGTCATGTGGAGATGAAATCAAAGTCATTACTGAGTGTGTGACCGACTATATACTTCTGCATGGACAACATCATACCAGCCAGCAAAGTGAAATGCTTCTCCAGTAACAAACTCTTGACTAACAGTGACTTGAAGGAACTGCTAAACAAGAAAAAAAAGAGCCTTCAGGAAGGGAGATGGGGGACTATTGAGGAGCATACAGAAGCAACTTAAAGTCAAGATTAGAGAAAATAAGAAAGCATACATGAGCCAGCTAGAGAGGAAGCTCTAACAGAACCGTAATAGAGCTGTGTGGTCAGGGATGAAGAAGGTCTTATGGTATATGTGACAACAACAAAGGAGATGACTGTCGATTTTCAGAGAAACAAGGTTAGGTCAAACACTATTTCCATCATGGAAGAAGAAGTGGAAGTATAAATACCTCAGTGTTCATCTGGATAACAAACTGAACTGGAGATGCAACAGAGAAGCTGTTTACAAGAAGGAACAGATCACACTTTATTTGTTGAAGAAGCTTTGATCCGTCTGTGCATATCTTTTAAAAGTCTGTTGCACTTCTTTTATAAGAAGTGCAGTCTCTTCTTGATTTGTTGGGGTCGCAGAATCAGAGCCGTGAACGTAAGGCTAAGGCTAAACAATCTGATAAAGAAGGATATTCTACGGACTACATAATACCTCTATACTGATAATAATAATAATAATAATAATATATAATACCTCATTTTACATAAGTCATAAAATGAAGAACATGATGGAGAACCCTGATCATCTACTTCATGAGACAGTTATACAACAATACAATACATTTTCTTTGGATTTAATATGATAAACCAACGCAAAGTAGTGTTGAGGCACCAAAAGACTTGACAATAAGGTGCATATTGATATTTGATCTAAGCGATTCCATAAAAAGTGAGAGTTAATCAGAGTTTCATGTCCTTAGCCGCCTTTGACAAGTTTTCTTAAAGGATCGTTCTGTCGTTTAATCCATTTTCCCACTAACTCTAACCACCTTAAATGCCACTGCTGAAGTAAAGTAGCCATGAGGTGGCAGAATGAGAGCACAACCCGTAGTTTTCCTGTCAGATTCTGTAGTTGATGCTCTGTGGCTCTCAGTTGCCTTGGCTGCTTCACTAAGTAATATTCTCACTATTCAGTCTTTCAGTTCAGGTTCATTGACATATCTTAGTAGTATGCCCCACAGTTTTTCCATTTTCAGATAACAGACAAAGTTCACGTTTTTCAAAACTTATATTATTTTCTAAACTAATCCTGTCATAATTATGACCGTAGAGGACCCAACTCCTACGATAAGAATGCATGGAAAACATTTTAAAAAGTCTTTATTCAAGATTGAGGCAAAACTTCCAAAAAAAACCCTGAGAGTCTACATCAGGTTACAATAAACATGAGTTGACTCATATTTCATAAACAGGAAATAATTTGAGGGGGAAAACTCAGGTGCAAGCAAAGCTTGATGGAAGGATCTGACATAGAACTAAAAAGACTAGAGCATATCAACACAGGGACAAGTCATTGCATGATAAGTACCATGTGGGGGTTAGCTGATCTATTCAGCTGTAAGAAGTGTGAATCTAAGGGCTGAGAAGCAGAAGGATAAGCAGCATAAATACGAGCGTATCAACAAAATACATTGAGTTTGGAGTTGTAATGTGACAAAATGTTCAAAAGTTCAAAGGGTATGAATATTTTTGTGAGACAAGGTGACTGATGAGGTGCAACAAAAAGATTTTAAATTACACTAACTAGCAATGACATGTGGCATCACACAACATATAATATATAACACCAACGCTATATCTTTTAATAATGACGTGTTATTTTGATGCAAACTGTCAACAGCTTTAAGTGGAAGCTTTGCTATATTTACAGAAAGCTTTCAAGTTTACCATCCCAATGTGACTGAGAAAGGATCGAGGCATAAACAACAAAGTTCCTGATATTTTCAGAGACAGAGTTTAAGATGCTCAGTAAAGGTTAATTTGCTAAATTAATTTGGTTAATTTGTAAAACCATTGTTGCCTACCTGCAGTTTGATAGAGACCACAGACCCAAGTCAAAACAGCTTTGGTCAAACGTTGTATTTAATTAGTCCAAAATGGAAGCTTTTCTCCCAGGGGAATAGTCTTAAGCTTAAAGCTGACCCTGCATAATGATTGCGGGCTAATAAAAAGATGTGTTGCATTTATTGCAGATCAATGTTTGCGACCATCAGCCTACAATAACTATGACTAAGATTTCAGATGCTGAATAGTTTGCATCTGGGAGTCACACACACTCAGGTATTAACCGAATAAGTCTAATAATTTTGTTTCTCATTTTTTTAGAAACTGGATTACTTTTGTGCAATTTTGAGAGCATTCAAACGATTTGAAAAAGTCAGAAGCCCTATCGATGAACACTAATTAAAAGTTAACACAAATGACAGCCTGGAAATAACACTGTGTCATAATGAGCATAGAAAGAGTTTTGTGTATCCGTTATTTCCCAGCGCAATCTACCAGGCTCATCATCCTTGGAAATCACACTCAAGAGTCAACTGCCCAGTAACACAGCAAGTGAAAAATAATGTGCCTGCAGTGAAACACTGAGCAGTTTTCAACACTCCAGATGGAACAACAGTCATACTTCCCATTTCCTTACTAAAGTTCTTGAATTTTTTTCATTTTTATTTTTTTTTTATTTTATCAATAAATTTCAAATACGCCTATAAAAAGGTGTGTTCTCTCATCTCCCCAGTATTTTCTTTTCTAACAGGTGCCCCCTGCAATAATTGATGCATGCTCACCATGGTTACCTAAGGGTGTTTAAAGGCCAGAGCAGTATCAGGTTCTCTAGCTGTGTTGAACGGGCCATGCTGTGGGCATTTGAACACACCTTCCACATGGTTAACATACACTTGTAACCATTGTAGGTTACATGTACTATTTATTACATGCTTCCCGGAATACAACATGTAATATATTATGACGCAACAGACCATTTTGACAAGATTGCTGATGTTTGTAAAGCAGAAAACTTGTTTCTTTTCTCACAGGAACCTTATGTTAATGTTGATTGAAACGGACAGAGCTCACCTGGCCACAACTTCATTGTCAACTTTAACGATGCAGTAAGGATCACTCGTCCCAGATCTGAAAATTAGGAGAATTGGGAGAGCAGATAGTAATTAATTAAAATACATTTCCTTTTTCTTTTTAATGATGCTCAGATCAATACGAGCAGGTAAACATAGTTGTTGTTTTTTTTTCCACACGTGGATCTTTGAATTTATTCAAATGAGAAACCAAAATAGAGTTCTTCGGAAACCAAATTGTAGACGTAGGTTATTTTATCAGGTAAGGCTACAACACAGAAGCACATGCCATTCAGAAATTACTTACACGTCTTTGGCCGGAAGGCTCCTGCCCTCGACAATCCGAAAATAAAGAGACGTGTTTTTGGCCATTTTCGCTCCGGTAATTTATTTATCCGGCGAGTATCTCTTATGTTGCCATGCGAGCTGGTATAAATAGCCCCCTGCCTTTCTGCGAGTGAGTTTTCTCCGTTTCATGACACCTTCAGCTCGTGACGGCGCTGTGCCCACCAGCAGCGCGCGACCCAGGCGCGCTTCACGGTCCAGTCAGTGGAGCGGGTTAAAGCCGCGAGCCCCATGTAATCAAAGCATGTGATCGGTTTTACAGTGCATGGTTGCACCAAACAATTCAGTCCATGGATGGAGTGAACAATGCGAGCCTCAGTCAGTCTGAAAAGCTTTTAATGGGGTTTAAATATAGTATTCATAAGAAAAAGAAAATACAATAAAATACATTTGTTTAACAGCTTGTTTACAGCTTTTTTTCAGCTAAGTCAGAAACTCCTTTATGTTTCCGGGATAAAATTACAACTTAGTTCAGGTAACAATATTTGTAGAAGCGTCTGCGTTGTCGTCGTAATACATTTTAGACAATAATTTTGAAGCTCCTGTCTTTTGATAGAAAGCGCCATCTGTCGACCATTTTTATTGAGTGCCAAAAGTTGAAATCGACCAAGTATGTAACAGCTGTTACATCCGCGCTTTGGACTCCAGAGGGCGCTGTTACGAAGATAAATTAAAATTCAAATGGTTACTTATAGCTGTTATCAAAAAAAAATCTTATTATAATTGAAGAAAGTCCGTATATTTGAGGAAAACATTTTCATGTGACTTTCTGTATCCGACGTTTTTTGTTTTTGTTTTTGGCTGGACCTTGAGTCTGAGAAAATATTGAAACAAATTCTAACAACAAGTTATAAATTTTACTTTCAAAGCCCAGGTTTTTGTCTTCCTTAATTGTAATTATGAGATACAACGTTACAAAGTCACAATACCAAATTGTGGACTTTCAAAGTAAGAATTATGGGTTCTAAAGTTCTATTTTTAGATTTTCAGTCATAAATATGAGGTGTCAGAATTCAAAGTCAAAATTATGTGCTGTTATTTTTTTTCCTTTCAAGTGCCAGTGTGCACTATCATATATCCATAAGCAAATTAATTAAAGTAATTAATTCAATAATTCATTAATATACAACAGAGACACAAAATATCCATGATGCCAAACGAGGTCAAGTCCTTCATCAAGGAACAAAGTCAGAAAATATCAAAATATTACAAAAATAAAGGAACAACAATGACAATCAATTGCATGTATATAATACATTAAAAATGATCAAATTACAGAGGAACATAAAGTGGACCTGAACCAATCTAACGCTCACGATTGGTATGTAACAGATATAAAGAAAGAAAGCAGTTGAAGGAAAAAGTTTATATTACTTCAAAATATATGATATGATATGTGGGAAAATTATTCATAAGCAATGGATCATTCATTGCTCCATTGCTTATGGAGCAAAACCTTAACTATTAAAGTAGTTATGGAACTTTTTTACGGATTATGTTGCCACACCTAGTCCAGTAGAGGGCGGCAATACACTTATGCACTGATTGCCAAGCACCAAAAAAATTGAAGAAGAAAAATCTCAGCAATTACAGACAGGCAGGTTTACAGGCTGCTATTTTGGGGTCCTCTTAGATTAAACAGAAATACAGTTAAAGCAACCAGTCTGTTCCGGTATATTAAATAGATTTATAAAATTATTCGGGTTTTAGTAACTTTAAAAAAAACAGTTTATATCCATGGTGTTGTAAATTACTTGAGCGATGTTCGTTCTTAAAGTTTAAGCCATGAACAGTAAAATGGGGTTAGCTGAACTTGGTAACGTTCATTATCTATTTTGACCAACGTTTCAAGCAGTTGTCGTATTTATAGTTTAAAAACATGGATGAGTACCCCGGAGTCACCGACACCGACAGGGATTCAACAAAACTACAGGAGAGACATTACTACCTGCTATCTGAACTGCAAACTTTAGTCAAAGACTTACCAAGGTAGGTTTTTTCCTCATGATGTCTTTTCTTCACTACAGAATAATTTCAGAAAGTAAACTTACTTGCAATACTTGAATTCAGTCGAGCTCGCATGACTTACTTAGATGTAGTTTGTCACCTATAAAAAACATAGAATGGTAACTCTGTTTGTTTTACTACTTTGTTGAGAATATTTATTTATCGAAGCTACAACAAACCTGTAAATGTAATTTAGTGTCAGAACACACGCAGGTTTAAATTTGACTTTTATGACTTGTTCTTTTTTCCCCCCATTGATCAGCTCCTTCCAGCAGCGGCTGACCTACAACACGCTGAGCGACCTGGCTTTAGCCCTCATTGATGGCACAGTATATGAGATTGTGCAGGGCCTCCTGGATATTCAGCATCTGACAGAAAAAAATCTGTACAACCAAAGGCAGAAGCTGCACTGTGAACATCAAGGTCTGTACCAGTCATACAACACGTAGTCAAAAACAGATTTTTATGCCTGTGTGATTCTCAAGAATTACAGTCTTCTTAAATGAAGAGTTTTACTTCGTTTTATTTGCCTGCAACTTGCAATTTATTTTTAATTTTCTTCCCCCCCTAAGGACTCAAACAAGATCTGGTTCGAAAACACAAGGATGCATTACAGTCATGCAAGCCGCACAACCTTTCACTTCTCAAGACAACCCAGCAAACTGAACTTGAGGTGAGAAATAAAACCTCAATTGTTATGTTTACTCCGAGGAATGCCAGACTGTTTTGTATATTATGTATTGTTTATGGGTTTCAGGCTTTGGAAGTTCGGGTTCGCGAGGAGCAAAAGATGATGGATAAGAAGATTGTTGTAGAAATGGACCAAAAAGTGACTGACCAGCAGAACACCTTGGAGAAGGCAGGAGTCCCAGGGTTTTACATCACCACTAATCCTCTGGTAAACATTCTCGCACATTCATTCAGTGTAGTTGTTTCTTTCTGATTCACTCTACACAGAATTATTTTTTTTTAAATGAGTCAAACATCCATCAGATGCAGATTTATATCTTCTCTAACCACTCTTCAACCAATTATGTGCGACTGCAGGAGCTCACGATGCAGATGAACCTGCTTGAACTGATTCTCAAGCTTCAACAGAAGGAGTCGCAAGCCGGGCTGCTATGAGACAGATGTGCCAACAGAGACAGTATTTTTCTATTTTTGTCATATACAGAAGATCAAAAAAAAAAGATGTGATCAAAGATTTGGTCACATCCTGGAAAAATTAAGTTTTGGCCTGAAGGAGAACAGTGGGACATTTTGACAGACCAGATCAAAGTTAAGAAATGATAAAAGTGGGCCTAATTCCTGTTAATGCACTGTAAACTTTCTTAAGGACACTTTGCCTGTTATTTTGTCCTCCGACTTAAAGCAAGGGGACAGTTTTGATGTATCTCTCATTACTTTTCTAAGAAATACCCACAGTTTTGAGTATTTTCAGTTTTTTTGCACAATTTTTTTGTTTTTTTTATCCCATGTTCACTTGGAAGTTTCATCTGTTATTAGGTCATATTGAGTTTAGTGTTATAATAATGGCACATGTGACCTTACTTTAGTTGTCAGTAAATTTATGTTTTGGAATTATGTTCCTAATGTATGTTAATCTGCTGAAACTGTGAAGAATAAGTCTTTAGGTTAGAGTTTTTTTTATTTTTTTTTAATTTCCTAAATAAAAGACAACTGGGCAAAAAAATGGTCAACTCATAAAAACTGCATTTCACCCAAAGACATGAATCACACTTTTGAAAGACCTATTAAGTTTTTTCTGCTTCCTAAAGTGGACATTGTTAATATGAGGAATAATCCCATCATCTGGATAAACGTTAAATAGAAATCTGCATAATGGAACTGAAACCTGTGCTCTATGTACCAAAGATATAAATTACATTTCTGGTAGATTTATGTGTAAACTATCTCAAATTAAAATTTTCTTTTACCTTAACCTACATGTTTCTTCAGATTTAAAGGGTCTTATATGTGTCAAAATACTACAATCTGCCACAGATTATCAGTAACAACGTAGCAATATCTGTGTCTTGCTTGTCTGGAAGAATTCACAAGCATTGGAAATTGTGAGCTTGTGGGGAAGGTTAAGAATCTACACAATTTCTGCAGCATGTGCTGTTCTAAAGCAGATGGAGGACAGATCCTGGCAATATATCACTATAGAAGGGTCTGTCCTTTCTAGTTTACCCCGATTATTCTGGAACAGAAGCTTTCGTCAACCCAGCAGGTCAAAAACAAAAGGGCCCAGTCAGGAACTGTCACTATATTGCATATCAAGGTAGTCGTATTAAACTGTCTGGTACTTTGGACTGGAAATGTCCACTTTTAATTTAACTTAAAACTTGCCCATTTCCATTCCTGAGCAAAAGTAGGATACATAAGCCTGTTCTGCTGCCACGCATAAAATGCAAGAAGATTGGTGGTAAAGATGGTGCTACTTGATAACCTCTTGAGATTAAAAGTTTGAGGGTTTTACACTGACTTTGTGAAAGTAGTTTTGAGAGAATGAAGATAGATTTTTTTTTTCTTTTAGTCCAAATGGAGGCGCTAATGCACCTTCAGCATGGTTTGACAGTTGCCAAAGAAGCCAGCAGCAGCAGCAGCAGCAGGAGGAGGAGGATAGCAGCGGTAGTGAGTTGGTGCACTACAGTGGGTTGTCTCCTCGTCACTAGCTGTTGTTTGGCTAAATACGCTGCGTACCTATTTGCAATGATTGCACCGGGTGTCGGGTTTTTCTCAGTAGCAACGTCGGAGCTACAATGAAGGTGCACTTTTTAAATGTATCTGTTGTCCATAGCAGCAATTACCTAACGCTGGCTAACCTAACGGTGGCTAATGTAACGGAAGCCCCGGCGGAAATCACAGCGGTCGGTGCTACATTAGCCTTTAAAATGCATCGCTTATGCGTGAATGACTTTTTGGTGATTTTTATTTCTTACTGATTTATATGTTCTGTTGTACTGTTATTGTAGTAAGCTCTCGTTTAGACTAGCATTGCTGTTTAATTTTTCCTCTGTAAAATGGTCACTCTATATGTAATAATGCAAAACAATTTTCTTGAGCAACACATTGGTTGTTTTTTTTTTTGTTTTTTTTGTGGTTGCTGTGTTTATACACCACGCTGGGACAGCAGCTTCTCCTCGCTAGCAGCGTTGCTTACTTACATTTATTGAAGAACATCTTCATAAAGTTGACATGGAGTGACACCTTTGAGATAAAACTATGTTGTCATGTTGTCCAGGCTGGGGCTTCGTCGGTGTGGGCTTCATGCTGTGGTCTGCTGAATGAAGTCATGGGTACCGGGGCCGTCCGAGGCCAGCAGCCAGGGTTTGGTGCCGGTGCCGGGCCCTTCAGGTTCGCCCCCAGTGCGGGATATTCCACGTACCCACCCAACAGCTCAGGGAACCCCGGTCTTGTTTGCAAGGCTTGTGGACAGGCCTTCTCAGTCTTCAGGAGGAAGGTAGGTCTCATTAGGTGCTGTAGATTCCCGTCCACGTCAAAAATGTGCGTCATATGAAAACTAATTTTAAGGTTATCAACAGATTTGAAATAAAAAAAAAAAAAGAAGCTGATCACTGGAGAAGCTTTTTTTTTTAATGCTTTCTAAATCTGCTCACAAAATGTTTAAGCAATAAAAAAAAAAAGCTTTAAATTATTCAAAGATCATAGGTGACACAAAAGTAAACACTAAGACAGCTACAATATGTTAACAGCTAAAGGTTCTGGGTTAGTTTATTTTACTTAATCTATATGTGAGTTGAATAGACTTTTTGCTGAGTGACTGAGACAATAAAGCTCAAACAGGCTTGTATGGAAGGGAATTTTGAATTAATCAGAGTTGATATCATCATTGAAATATTGAACAATATTGTTTTGTTTTTTTTCTATATCTTCCAGCCTTGTTTTAATTGCTCAAATGTGTTGAAGCAGGGGGGGAAAAAAATCTAAAACATGTACTACAGGTAATTAGCATGGATTGCAGCTGCGTAGAAACTTAACAAATCTGCACAAAACACTTTGATTTCCTAAATGTTAACTGTGCATTAGTTGTGTTGGACTAAACTTAAGGGATTAGAAGTGGAATGAGTTACTTAAGAGATTTTGAGAAGATCAGAATTAGGGTTAATACCCTGACAGTCTCACACGGACCCCCTCTACGTTCATCTAACCCTCCTTATCTGTCTCGGCTCAAAGTGAGTTTTTCTTAAATGCTGCTTCTCCTTTTTTCTGCCTCGTGTCTTCCTTTTCCTGTGAATTTCGCTCACCTGTAGATTTTGTTTTCTAACCGTGACATTACAGTCTGTTATCTCAAACGTTTGTTTAAAGCTTGTCATGAAATAGGACAGTTACAGGGTTTTGCATATGTGTCCTGCAGCGTTGCTTGGTAATTTGCCTTTTTAATGGTGCACGCTGGAGCGCTGCCTGGATTCATAATGGGTCCTTGTATTTTTAAAAAATATACAAATTATTGCATAAATACAAAAACAGAGAAAAGGTTGTAGAGTTTTAGAGAAAACAAAAAGTATTTATCTTTGTGAGCAAATTGAAAAAACAAACAAATATAAGCATAGACTTTAAATTTGTGACAGAATATTAGGGCCAATTTTTTTTTTTCCAATTACAAGAATAAAGTTGTAATAATACAAAAAAACATAGTCTTTTTATGAGAAATCCAACACAAAAAAATAGAAAACTTAAAATGAAGAATCTTTAGCATCTTGTATTTTGGTTTTGTAGATAAGAAAGTACTTAATCTTTTAATGCATTAGCATCAAATTATGATCAATAACAGAACTTTGAAACAATCCAGCAAACAACTGAATATTTCAAGTAAATAATCACACAGACTGAGCTGGTCTCATCAGACCTTCATAACTCTAGAAGCTTTTTTTTCAGTAAAATGATTTTTCTCAATTTTAAGACATTCTCCTGGTAAAATTGCGTCTTTATTCTGCTAATATTATGAAGAAACTCTGGTAATTAAACAAAAGTTATTGTAGCCTAATGCTCCTTCGTGTAACTCACAGTAGAGATGATAGAAATAAGTCACTTTTTGCAAATATTTTCTGTCGTAAAAGAAAGCAAGACAAAAAATGTGATTAAAAATCCAAGATTTTATACTGAAGCCATGTCACAAAGCCCTAACTCCCAGTAACGTTTCAGATGTCTTAAATTTTCCAGCTTAGTGTTTTCATCAATATACTCTCTCCGTCTCCCATTGGACTCTGAATTTTACCGAGGCGTGACGCGTTAAACCTCTGTGAAATCGTCCGTCTGCCTCTTCTCCGTCACCCCAGCTTGTCGTTTTCTTCCCGCTGCAGTACACTTGCTGCGACTGCAAGAAGAGCTTCTGCTCGCTGTGCACTGTGGTTCTGGAGAGCCTACGTATTTGCTCCACCTGCCATTTGCTGAAGGCCACGGAGTTCCATCGGCCGCGGCTCATGCGTCTGCGAGTGAGGGACCTGCGTCAGTATCTGCTGCTGCGGAACATCTCCACTGACACCTGCAGGGAGAAGGAGGACCTGGTCGATTTGGTCCTCTGTCATCAGGCTTTTGAGGTGGAGGACGAAGAGGAGGAGGAGGAGGAAGAGGAGGATGACGACGACGAGGAGGAGGTGGAGGACCCTAACACAGCCAGCCTCCTCTCTCATATTCATCGCACGCTAACAGATTCCATCACACCGCCTGCCTCTGAGCTGTCTGCTGCCACGCTGGAGGAATCGCTCAGCAGGAGCGAAAGTCCTGAAACCAACCAGGTGAGAAACCAACCAGAGAGCCTGATCACTTTACAGACACAGTTTACCTCTGAACTGTCAGGATTCGCTGTAAATACTGTTACAGCCTGCTTGTGGAGTCGTAGTCTTGTCTGTGAATGGAAAGTACAATGCACTTTTGTTTCCAGTTCACCCAAAAAACTTGGTAATGGAGTGTGTAACCCTAATCTACTGTAATCTGGGACGTTCCTGACTGAACATTGTTTTCCTGCAGGATTCAGATGAGACCACACCAGTGTCGCTCCTTAACTTGGACTCCAGTGAACAAACTCCCCAGGTGATCTATATCATTTGGCTCATACTTGTTACAATATAAAAACAGATTTTAAATCCAGATTTTTTAAATTGTTTCTAAACTGAAACAAACACATTTTTGTGTATAAAATGTTTTTTTGTTTTGTTTTGTTTTTTTTTAGACGAGTCCTCAGACACGCCATGGAGCCGGAGCGTCCGTCTCTGACATCTCTGGCGTGAGGGACATCACGGGCCTGTCGGTCAGGCAGCTGAAGGAGATCCTGGCAAGGAATTTCGTCAACTATTCCGGGTGCTGTGAAAAATGGGAGCTGGTGGAGCGTGTCAACAGATTGTACAGAGAAAAGGAGAAGAATACAAATACATGTAGGTGTTTACTTGGCTTTTGGTCACACAACTTTAATTATTCAACATCATATTAGGGCCAAAAAGGGGCATCATACAGTTATTAATTTTTTTTTTTTTTAGATTTCAAGTTGGATTAGTTAAAAAAAAAGAGTAAATGATTTAAATCACAATGTATCAAAAAGTGATGAAATAATGTCAAATATTTCCTGAGATCTGATTGGTTAAGTGGGGCCTCTTCAGACCAGCTAATTAAGGGCTAAAATTCTGTTTGAATGCATACAAAAATTTATGTCTAATTGTTAGTTCATACGCAATTATTTCACTATTAATGGTTCAATTTACTCCACATCATGAACGTTATTTTTTCACTCGCGGTGCATCCGGAAAGTATTCACAGCGCTTCGCTTTCTCCACGTTTTATGTTGCAACCTCATTCCAAGTTGTATCGATTGAGCTAACCTCTTTCCTCAAAATCCTACACACAAATACCCAGATACAAACAATATGGGGAAAAAGATAGAAGGGTTTTGTTTTTGCAAATTTGATAAAAATAGGAAACCAAGAAATGCCATTTCTGTAATCTATCACTGCTGGATGTTATGTTATGTTAAAGGCTCTAAGATAAAATGTGGAAAAAGCAAAGTGCAGTGAATACTTTCCAGATGTGCTGTACTCTGCTCTTCTCAAGCTGATTGGTCTGAAACGTTGGCTTCCTGGGCACATTGACCAATCAGGTTTCATGCTCCACAGGAACAGCTTGTGTTATTTCATGCGCACTGCAGCACACAGAAACCTGCACAATTATTTTGACTTTTCAATGACAAGTAATTCAAATTTTTGAAAATGGCACATTCAGCGTGACATGTAGTTAAATATTCCCCTCAGCAGGTGGCCGCTGTGGCAAGTGGTATTTATGTTTTTGCAGTGTAAATATCTTTGATTATCAGCACTGGCTGGGAGGATCCTGTTTTTAACCACAGAAACTTCATCAATCTTTTCTCATTCTGACGTTCTGTCCTGTGGGCGGTAACATTATCTTGCCATAAATTACACCGATTTAAAAAGGAAAAAAAGAAAAGGATTATTCGTATAGCTTTTCTTTTGAAGTCATGATAAACTTATCACATGCTTGCTTTACTCCTCCCGCTATAAAGTGATGACCTTCCCCTCTCCTCTCTGCAACGGTGCCATTGGAGGTAAGGTTATAGCTTATCACCGTGGTCAGGTGTTCCACCTCTGCCTCGCTTTTTTTCCATCGTATGAGCAAAGCCGCATTCTCGCTACGCATGTGTCCATTGTGAACCCGTCTTCATCTGCTATCCATCCGTGCCATTCGTCCTGCTGAATGGTGGTTACTGTTGTGTTGCCAGGGAAAGTAAATATTCATTTATTTTGACCTATTAACACAAATTCACGCCGTTTTGATTTTGTGTTGAGCTTTGCAATCAGGCTCCCTCCGTCGCTGTTTGTGTTGGTCGTCCGAAGATCTCATTGATCACGAGGTGCCTGCTCTCTACACGCAGCATGTTTTCAGTAAAGCTATACTGCTGAAGAAGAATGCTCAGCCATGGCTGGAATTAATATTTTTGACCTAACCCAAAAATGTGCAAACAGATACCTTTAGAAAACATTTGTAGCGCTTGACTTTTACAACCTCAAATGTAAAATGTATTTTGAGGTTTTGCTTAAGAAAGTGACAAAAACCAATGCAGAGTCGTGCAGTGGAGGTTCAACACTGCCCATAATACAGTCTTCATGTTCACAAAATTTTTCTGATACACTTCTGAGACCTTCACACAACACTTGGTTACAACGGATTTAATTTAAGGGCATCAGAATAAAAGGGGGATGAATACTGATGCTTCTCACGTGTCGCTATTTTTTTATGTTACAGTTTAAGCAAATGCAACCTCAATCCACTTTACCAACTATTCCAGTAAAATGTGTACATGGCACAAGAAGTAGAAAAAAAATGTGTTTGGTTGATCATTTTGATTCTTGACAAACAAAAAACAATAATACTAATAATAAGCTTGTATATTTTACCGTAAATGAAGCCGAGCTGCATTTTCCTAACACATGCGGCTCAATTTAATTGGAATTAATCCGGCTATTCAACAATGTTGCCAAGGAGTTTTATTACGACAAAGAATTTCGAGACCAAATACCAATTTTCTTCTTCCTCTGCACTCAGATCCAATTACAGGCAGTGCAATATCACCCAAACTGTTAATGTATTGTAGATTATAGATTTTATTTCACACTGATGCGCTAATAAAATCCAAATAAAAGATATTGAAATTTCTGGTTGTAACGTAACAAATTGTGGAAAACTCCCAAGGGGGAATAAGCACTTCAGTGAGGTGCTCAAATGCAGTTAAATTTATTTCATTGCTTAATTTATTTACGCCCTCTTTTTTTGTCACCTCCCATTTCTCCTCCTTCTGTCCCCACGTCTCCAGACGGTGAAAAGTGTCCCCTGACACTGCAGGACGACAATCTGTGCAGGATCTGCATGGACGCGGTGATCGACTGCGTCCTGTTGGAGTGCGGTCACCTGGTCACCTGCACCGACTGTGGCAAGAGAATGAACCAGTGTCCGATATGCAGGCAGTACGTCGTGAGAGCTGTGCACGTTTTTAAATGCTAATGCACCACTGACTCGAAACCCCCGAATTCAAAAATGCAGCTCATAAAGTTTGAATCCTACAAAAAAAACCAACTAATTTTCAGATCTTTATATTGACGGGAGTCTTCATGGTCATTCGCACGCAGGAAAATAATGGTTTCTTTCTCTTTTTTTTTAATTTATTTATTTATTTTTTGGAGTGAATTTGACTTTGATCGACCAGGAGGTTTTCATTCTTTACGGTATTTCAAAGTAAAGGTTGCCGGGCACATTTTTTTTTTGTAAACATCCCATCCTTATTTCTGCCTGTGAACTGTAGCTCCTCCTCAGATCTACGACTCTTTACCTGCTGCTGCAAGCGAACACTTATCTTAGTAAAGACTTGCACTGAATCTCAGCAGAGGTGGGAAAGGTAGGTGCCAAACGATGCAATCGCCTTGGTGCTTCTTTTCTCATCTTCTTCCCTCAGCTGCGGGATGACACTGTGTTAATGTTTCCGCATGTTTGATCGGAAAGCACTTTGCCCATGCTCCATGCTAATGCAGCACCACTCACAACCCCACCGCACCTCACGACAGCTAATAGTGGCTTAGATAATGTGCGCCTCTTCCTGAATGCCTGATGAGAGACACTAATTAGATTTTTTTTCTTTTCTTTTGAGATGTTTTTTTCTGTTTTAAATGTAGCGCTGCGCGGTCCTCAAAGGAGCAGATGCTCTGGCGGATATCTTACTTGCGACTGATTTATGGTTATGCTTTGTGAGGTCGATGCATTATTAATTGTGTCGATTTCCTCTGTCATGAAATACTTGCTTAATTCAGTGCGTTACCCGTTCCAACGTTCACGCAGGGTCTTGTCACAGCAACGGCTAACGTCTGTCACCTCTTGTCCTGTCTCAGTCCGCGAACAGGAGACTCAAACTAAACTGGTGCTAACTCATCCAATCATCTGCCCTGTTTTCGAGCAGACGGTTTTCGCGTGAAGCTTACATTTTCTCAAGTTGTTGGAATGAAATGTATTGTTATTTTTAAGTTTGTCATATATAAGATGACTAATGAAACCGTTTGAGTGATGTGAAAGTATATCCAGATAATGACTTGTACATATGTCAGTTTGTATAAGATGTACATAGCTCTATTTTTCCATTTGGTTTGAATTGTGTGCGAAAAATGTTTATTTTTTCAGGATTGTGTTCTGTGACGTGGCCTGAAATGTGTTGGATCTGTTTTTGGTTGACTCGAGCTTTTCTTTGAACCGCAGCATAACAAGAAGCTTTACATCGTTCTCTCTGTAGTATCTCCCTCCCCGTGCTTAAAAAAAAAAAAAAAAAGGACACTCGCTGCTGTCACAGTACAGATGTCCGGAGCAAATTGCACTTTTCTGTTACTGAAGGTATAATCATGTACAAGGCATGGTCTTTGTATTTGCAGATGTTGACATTTATATTATGGTAAATTAAAAGATTTTAATTAATGTCTTCTCTTTTTTTGTTTAGTTTTTTTGTTTTGTTTTGTATTGTATTTTTACCATTGTGCATGACTTGCAAGAAACACCTGTGCTTTTCAATAAAGTCGTTTGTTTCTGAAACGAAAAAAAAAAAAAAAATCTACCGTAATTCACACTACACTTTTTTTCATAATTTGTTTAACCACGAGTTTGTAATTTACAGTATTTTCCTAAGAATTTTAGAAGTGTAGAACAGAGAACATTTTAAGAAAAACTCCGTCAAATCAGATCTGTGGGGAAATATCTACAGATGTATTTTAATCTTGATTTGACTCAAGTTGTCTATTCTGCTATCCATCCAGTAAAGAGTTGATGTTAAACTCAATTTTTCTCTGGCGGCCTAAATAAAACCCTCCTTACACCAAACGGCTCTGTCAGCATTTGCAGAGCAGAAAGTCATGTAAAATCCAAAAAGCAGCATATTGATAGCTAATTATAGCGCTTCACTACTTTGAGGCTGTCTAGGTTTTGCATCACATGACTAAAGTTGAGTTGGAGGTCTGAACTTCGGTTCACAGCAACAGTTAATGTTTTTGGTCATTCTGTTGCAGATTTGCTCATGTATGAATAATATTTACTTTTTTGGGGGCTTGACCAAGTTTTGGCGCATTTTGGAAAAACAGAAGTCAAGCTCGCTGTCTCCTGCAGCTCGGTGTCTGCAGGAGACACTGGGTGTTGTGGCGGTGGAACAGTCTTGACTCGTGAGCCTTCTACCACCGAGCCTGGCAGCACAAGATGTTTGAGGTTTTGCCAAACTTTTGCTTTCTATGCCTTCAAATGAAATGCTTCGTCTTGTTTGTGTGTGTGTTTTGTTTTCCATTTTCTCTATCGAAAAGGGAAATGAGGAGACTTTCGAAATATGGGAGTTCAAATTGTAAATCGCGCCCCCCAAGCAGACATCTTCTCCTAAAGCTGCAAGGCCTCCCTGATCTCGCTCCTGCTTGGTTTGCCTTCGTAAAAACCTGACTAATCCACAGCTTGCTTCGACAGCTGCTCACATTTACCATTAATCTGTTGCACGTAATGAGTAGATCTGGGCCTTTAAATGTACCACAGCAAGTTCCAGTTAACCACTCACTTTTAGTAGGAAACTCAGTCACGTTTTGGCGTAACTCTTGCTGGATTTTACTGTTCCGCTTTTGACAAATGGAGGAGTTCGAGTAAACCGGTTGTTTTTCCGAGCACATTTAAAAATAGTCCGTGCAATTTAAGTCAAGGCCATTCTTGAAGCTCGTTGTTCATAGACACCATCAAGTATCACTCAAATATGGCGAATGGGGAGAAAAGATGTGGCATTTGGACACGATGACAGTAAGTTTGTTTGAAAGACTGTCGAGCACGCTTGTGGCGGCATCATGCTGAGGGTCTGGTTCAGTGCCAGTGATGCTGGCGCCACAAACCAAGAATTTAAACAGTGGAAACAGCTGGATCCAACATAATGAACATTTTAAATCTGATGAGTGGAGCCAGTTAGCGGCATAAATCCAGATCGAGATTCTGGAAAATCAAATTAATCGAATGAGCTTCACCAGTTTCTGATAGGAAGAAACTTAAATGTACAGCTGAAATTAAATGCCAGATTGTAATTGCAGATCAGGAAAAAAAAAGGTTTTCTGCTATGTTCCAAGGGACATTGAACTACATATTAATTTGGCTTTTTGACTAAATTACCCTCTTCTGTTTAGAGAAAATTCCCAACCCAATCCAAGTTTTTAAAATTTATTGAAATGATTCCACGGCAAAACACGAGTCCTCAAATGAATCATTAGAAGCCTGTAACATCCATGCTATTGAGTATGTACATTACTGGTCTGCACAGTGTCTAATGCATCGTCCAGTTGTTCAAACCAGGATAGGTGGTTCCACAAGGACTGTTCTCAAACTAGGTTCACCCAACAACATGTAAAGTAAAAGTTGGCAAAACAGAATCACCGTTCATAGATCTAAGATTGAATTGTAATAAAATTAGTAACATTTTAAAGTAAATCAAATATTTATTATAAAGTGAAAGATAGGAAACCTGCACTTGAACATGTTTGTATTCTGTGGCTTCAAGCTCAATGTCTGCCTATTGAACATTTCTATACAGAAACTTGTAAACAGATTTTGGGATGCTGTTGCCACTAAATACATCTTGTAATAATTATAACTGTAAGCTTTTCAGTGACACTGTTGATTATATATTATGTGTATATACTGTATATAGATATATATCTATATATAGGAATATCTTAAATATATATAGGAATATGTTGTTGCTTTTTTCTCACCTCTTTCTACAGGTGTAGAAGCAGTTTACTAGAGTGTCTCACTCTCTCTACCTTTCAACTTTATACTTCTATTATCCTTCCTCCTCCGCCTTTTTCTATATCCACACAGGAATCAGAAAGCCATAAACCTGTGCTTAAGCCATTTATCAGTCAAAAAGTCTCGATGATGATACAAATTAAGTTCTTTTAATGCAAATTAGCACTTCTTTTTTGATTTACATGTATAAACATAATCACATTCACCTGAGGCGATAAATTTACAGCACAACACCCAAAAATACAACACCGACTGTATGAAGTATATTTTTAAATGTATGCAAATACTTGCAGAGGTCATAATTAGTTGTCCATATAGTTGTGTGAGGTCGCCTGCTTTAAAGTCATTGTTAAATTCGCTTTAATTAACATTTGGGCACCAAAACACAAACCAGGTGGCTGGGGACAAGCTCCAACCACCCTGATAAATTATTCACACGCATCATTTGAACCAACTATGTAAGACACCTATGTCAAGTCACTGAATAAACAAATAAATACAAACTGTAATAAAAATATAAATCAATAAATTAATATTGAGAGACTGCTGAAAACCCCTAAACAAAACGCCCCACAGTTAAAAGTCTTTTGTAAAACATCCAAGGATGTAACAGAAATATGAAATTTATCGCCTTCTCTTCTCTGAAATTGATCTATTTAACGTAGCTATGGTAATTAAATCACAGCACATGCATGTTTTTCTTATCTGTATACTGAAGCGTCGACGTCAAACAGAGATTTTGGCACTCGAGTAAAAAGGAAAAGAAAAAAAAAAAAAAGGAAGCCAAGTTGTTCTGTTGAAAATGACAAGAGTCTGATATTTGGGCTCCAGAAACAGAGAGAAAAAATAACTTGATGGATTTTGCTTGTACAAAAATATGTTCAAAAATGAAACAAAACCAATAAAAATAACTCAAATACAACCACATGTTTATAAAAGTAAAAATATAAAAAGAAATACATGCAACCTTTTTCCTCCTTTTCTGTCCGATGAACATCACCTCCCACTGAATTCCCTCTCATTGTATTCTATGACAACAGTGATTCAGAGACTTATCACAGGACGTGTAGTTTAAGTGCAAAAACAGTCTGAAAACGTTGTGCTAGTCCCGATGGAAACTAGCTTATCTTCTGCAGCAGCTTGTCTTCTTTCAGTCTGAACGGGACGCTCACAGACATCTCTGCAATGAAGTGCTCACAGGCCGTCTTGGTCACCTGCTTACAGAAGCGAAGGTCGATCTGGCAGATGCTGCCGCAGCGCTTGAAATAGTTCAATGAATGATCCGTGACTCTGTTACAAACTAGAATATAGTGGGAGGAACGGAGAACGGTTATTAGTTTTGTGTTAATCAAGGGGGTCATGTTTTTTTCACATTTTGCATTTCAAAACTCTATAAATACCGGAGCACCTTATTGCTTTGTACAACAACAAGGAAAAAAAATACTGACAGATTTACAACTACGTGTATATAAAACTTTCAGAAAGTAGAGTAGGGAATGGAGGTTTTCCATACTTCATTTTCCAGGCACGTCAGAAAAGGAAGCTCATACAGTAATCCTATTTTCAGACAAACAACTTAGTGTACAGTTCTAGCTTAAAAATAAAAAACAACCGCTGACAAATGTTTGTAGAGACGCAACATTTCAGTCACCCAGGTTTCGGTTCCCTCTTTTCGGATCACATGAGGTCAAAAAAACGGAGAGAAATATGGGAAATATAGATTTCCCAACTTCCTTCATGTGAAGCGATAAAACACAGAACTCTTTCTCTGTGAGAAATCTTAACTATAATATTTTATAGCTATTCTAGCAGGGCTGAGCCTGAAGGTCTGATTACCCATCTTATTCTAAACATATTTGAGGTTCTGAGCCGTAACACCAGTATGGTATTCTATGAGAAAATTGTGTGTGCTAAAGTTTGTACAAGTGACAAGCATAAACTTACATGTCCCGCATTTTAGGATTATTTTTTTATTAAGTAAAAGAAAATAAGTTAACACGTTTCAGATTTTTTATGAAAAAGATATTTAGACTTTTTTTTTTCTAAATCAGATAAAACATTGTGTTATTTTAGTGTCGCACCTGAGTCCATTTAAAACAAACTGGTTTGGCTTCGTTTGTGTCGAGGTGAAAAACTGTTCTGAGACCGTTTGGAGGAGATGGTCCAGTTCCAAACAAACTCTACTGTAGAGCGGTTCTGTTATGGTGTGAATGGGATCCAGCAGCTTCCAGATATATTCTGAAAACTTGAGCCAAACGGCTTCCCGTAGCCAGGTTTGCGTTGAAGTAAGCAAGCTAATAAATAGCGGTGGAGTAACTTTTTCATAAAGCATAACGTTCTATGCAACTTTCAAGAAATCTCAAAATCATTTGGTATACTTTTTAGATTATTCTTCATAAAAATTATGTTGAGAAACAAAGTAAGGATATGATTAAATAATGTTTTTTTTTTACTAGTTAACACAGCATCTGCTTCGTGTTTTTGGACACATCTAACCAATCGTGATTACAGTTCACCTGGAGTTTTATGTGGAAAGAATTTGAGCCACTTGAAAAAGTTACAAGTGAACAAACGGATTCAGACCGAAGTAAACAAACTATAGATATGAAAACACCCTAAAATGCAGCTGTAACAATAAAAATTATGCAGTAATCTTCTATGTGGCTGTGCATCAAAATAAATTTCATTTCCGTTCAAGGCCTCCTGAACGTGCACATCAGTATTTATTGCCACCATTCTAGTGCAGGTCTCACCTGATAGGTTGATTTCAGTGAGTGAGTCTCTGGTTGTAGTTCCTGCTGCAGTGAGCAGGTTCACAGACTGGTCGTTGATGTGGTTGCAGTAACTCAGGTCTAGCCTGGACAGCAGAGGCATCTGCCGACTGATGAGACGCAAGGACGTGTCGGTGATGTCCAGCCCTGCCAGCCGCAGGTCCTCCACGTTCCGCAGCTTGCAGCGATTATCCAGCTGACCTGTTGGTACGGCACGCATTAGTTCACATCTAATGCTAGGAGGAGAATGGCAGTGAGAATTGTCATCAAGATACATTCAGGCATAGTAAAAGTACACCAACAATTTCCTATGACGTAAAGTGAAAACACTGAATGAAGTGAGTTAATATTAGCCAACATGCCAGTGATAGCCCATATGCAGGTAAGAGTATTTGAACTAATATTAACTTTTCAGCTAATTTGGTGTATGCTACAATAAGTCAATAAGCTAATGATACTCGTTATGCTAATGTTATAATTTTAGAAAAAAATTTACATGGTAGCTAATTTTTGTATAAAAGCTAAACCTAAAGTGAGTGGAGTGAGTTAATGTTAGTCAACATGCTAGTAATACTGTATATGCGATTGATAGCATTTTAGCCAATATTAGCATTCTGTCTGTCTAAAATATTATTGCATGGTTTCATTCATATTAAATTGAGTCCATTAGTACACTAATGGCCATGGTGATACCGTTTACGCTAACGTTAGCATTTTAGGAGAAAATAGCATGTTAGCTATTTTTGATATAAAAGCTAAACTTAACATAATGAATGGGGTGAGTTAATGTTAGTCAACATACTAGTGATAACCCATATGCGATTGATAGAATTTTAGCTGTAGCATGTTGCCCCACAATGCTGGATGGAGTATGTTAGTGTAGGTCAACATGCTGGTGATCTGGTGTTTTATGACTTTGTATTTTTGTGTTTTTATAATGCAAAGCACTTTGAACTGCATTGAAATGTGCTACACAAACAAACTTGATTGATATCCCTCATGCTAATGTTAGCACCTTAGCTAATTATTACTGACAATTTCCTTCCTAGTAGGTAGATCTGATATAATTTGCACTATTCTGTAAATTTCTGAGAATGTTCATTCTTCTTCACACTCGCCATAATGTGCTTATGATTTATGGTGCTCCAGATGAGAATAATCTGATTCCTTGTACCGTACCTGGTCTGTTGTCTGTGGGTGGTGAAAGGAGATCCCTCATCTGTGCGTCTTTGAGTCCCTCCACCCACTGGATATCCAGTGTGCGCAGCAGGGGGCAGCTGGACGTGCAGAGTGCAGAGACAGCAGCCCAGGAACAACCCGACAGCTTTAACACTCGCAGACCTGGAAGTTACAACCGTATTTTCCATCACTGATCCAAAAATGAAAAAACAAAGGACACCTTTATTTTCTACATCATATGTGCGTCTCATATCTAAGTACCTGGTAATCTATTAATGAGCCAGCTCAGCTGCTTTTTGGAAATGTTCGTCCAGCTGAGGTCCAAGGAGACCGGCTGCCTGCGGATTATCCCGCTGAGCATGAGCGGTGTGATGGAGGTGCAGCGGTTTAAATCGATGTTTGTCCAAAGTCTCTTGTCACAACACCTGGTCACAGGAAGAATAAAGGAATAAAAATCTGTGTGACACATCAGGTCCAAGCAGAGCACAGGTTCAGACATTCATACATCAACATCTGGAACATGTACAGTTATTACTGAACATTTAATTTGGCGATGCACTAATCAACAGGGGGCTATTATCATTTTATCTCCCCTATTTTGTACTTTTGCCTAAATCTTCAATAGATTTCTAATGTAAAAAGATTGGAAAATGTTTTAATATTTTCTTATTGTGCCTCTGCAATCATTTGTAGTTAGTCTTGCACTCCTTTCATTCTCTGATTCAAATTTACTACCTCTATCAAATAAAAGACAGCATTTTCATGTTCAGCTTGCTTGTATTTCATAACTGCAAAAACAAAAAAAGGAAAAAAGAAAGAAATCAGCTCGAGTTAGAGAAGTTTGTGCATTTACCATCGGTTCCACGTCTTGCAGATTCTCATGCAGACACACAACTCCTGGTGTGACAGATAGCCGAATATCTTCATCCAGACTTCGCGCTGGAGGATGTGTGCTTTCCCGTCTTTCAGGGGCAGTCTGTCGGGAGGCGGGCTGATCGGGGGCGGCCGGATTACGTGCCTTTCCATTTGGACGCACTTGGGAGGGGAGCGCGGCGGCACTGGCCGCGTGGTCGGGGTGCTCCGGTTGAAGCCCAGGGGAGTGATCTGACTTGGGTAAAAGTGGCGCAAATCCCAGGTGTTCCCGTTCATCTCTTTGGTCTTGAGGTGGGACCTCTGGTCGCCGAGTTCGTTACCGTTGCGGAACAGCTTCTTTGGCTCCTCGTTCTCTGTCTCTGGCTCCACCTTGAGCGGCTGCCTGTTCTCGTTGGCCAGGCAGTCCTCGGTCTTCTGGATTTCCTGGTTCAGTGCTTTGCTCAGTTCTCGGCTCAGCTCCCTGTTGGGCAGACGCCGTTTACGGCGAGCCTTCGGACGGGGCCCCCTTTCCTGCGTCTCGCTGCCCCCCTCGCTGCTGGGGCCGGCCTGCGGAGAGCTGCAGAGAGAGTGGTCGCTGTCTCCAAGTGGGGTTTTGATGGAAGAATTCAACGAGTCGTTTCTGGAGTCTCTGTAGTCACCTTCCTCTTCGGCCTCTCCGAAGCGGCTTTTCCTGTCCACGCCGCTGCGGAAAGGATGCTCCCTTCCGCCTTCCTCATCATCATCATCTTCCTCCTCCTTTTCCGTCTTGACTTGGGGTAGAAGTTTAGAAATGTACGAATCGTCTGACTTGTCCTGCAGAAGAGAGATTTAGCAACAGTTACTAAGAGTCATTTGGTGCCAAACTCTTAGAGCCTCAGGCCTGTCACAGTAATCTGTGAATTAATCTCATAAATTAAAATGAGCTTGATAATTCCCATTCTGATGATTTAATTCATAAGGGTAATTTTGTTCAGAGACTTTATAAACTATTTTTTATGTTATCGGTTGTGTGTGGTTTTTATTTACCGTTTTCATTTGTTTTGGGTTTTTTTTTATGGGGGATATTTAAAATGTCTTCCAGTTCCAGTGTAAAGTGCGCAAAGTCAATTTTATTTTGCAACAGATTATCAACTGAATTGAGATCTGAACTTTAACGGGGCCATTTAATATGATTAGGTTTTTGTCCAAGTCAATTCATTATGTAAAATCCATTCCAGTTGTAAGTTTTTACAGCCTCTAGCAGATATTGCACTAGGTCTGTCCTGCATTTACCTCCCACAGGCTGCAACCAGCCGTTCCCTTATGAACAGAAGAATCTCACATTATGATGTGTAGTTTTTTTGTTTTACAAGAGGGAATGTAAAGTTCTCATCTCACCAGATAACTTTCTTCCACATGTTTGCTTATGTCGCCTACATAGTTTGTGGCAAACTGCAGAAAAAAAAACAACAAACAAAACTTATGACTTTTCTTCTGCCAAGTCTCCATGAAATCCACATTTGGAATGTAATATTTGCCATGTTGACATTTTCCCCACCCGAGCTCTGGGATTGTTATTGCTTTATTACCCAAACCAACTTTAAAGCTCTCATGGCTCCTAAAGTAAAAGAGCCCATAAAATACAGCATTCAAGGAGTCATTTGCAGTTGTGATAATGCCGATTCTAATCCGCCGCCTTGTAGAAGTTAAATGTATCTGAACAGTTTTGCAAGGAACTGCAAGTCACTGGCAGTTATACCGACCTTCTTCCTCACATTGAGGTCCTCTTCGTCATCATCATCGAAAAGCTTCCTCTTCTTCCTCAGTTTGTCCTCGGGTCTGGGCCTCGGCAGGCCGCTGGGGGACAGCAGCGGCGGCTGCCGATGGAGAGCCTCCTCGGTTCTGTATCTTGGCGTCTCGTCTCTGTCCGGCTTCCTCTTCGTCGCAGAGGAAAGGTCCCCCTCCTCCTTCGCGGGTTTCTGTTCCCTCAGCAAAGAGCCGGGGAGGTTGGAGGCGTACTTGAACCCGGGGCCCCTTTTTTGCTTCAATACCAAAGGGGACAAAAACAGTGGAGACGACTTTATACCTTTAGCCTATCATGACTAGAAAACCCTGTTCGATATTTAACTAGCAGAGCTTAAGGTTTAAGAAACACTTCTGGTTGTCTGGGGTTTCCTGCCTCTGTCCGATACAGTCGTTATGTGAAGGACTTTTCATAAACTGCAGAATTAACAGGAAGTGGCCAGCAGATTATCATATATAAAAAAGATATATTGAAACCATCTAAAAGAGGAAGCGACTCTTCTCTTTATCGTTAAGGTAACTTCACAAAACGTTATCAAAACTTTGCAAGATTAAGACTCGGTGCGCAGCCTTCGGCTCGTGCATGATTGTACTCACTTTTCCACTTTTTCCTGCGTGGTTGCATTTGGGACATTCCCAGCAGTTAGGCAGTTCATCATTCACCACACCTGAGGCGTCACTCACCTGACAGGAGAATGGAGAGAGAAAGAAAGAAAAATAAAAAAGGGAGTAGGATTTCAACCACAACAAGCCTAAACAGAGTCCAACAAGTAGTGAGTTTGTGGGAAGCGAAAGTGACTGTTGCGATGTGCACTCGTCAGGCCGGTCAGCGCTGTTCAACCTGAATTATTATTATGTATATAAACATTAAGCAAAAAAACAACATGTCAGTTGATCATCTGTGCAAACCTGAATCAAAAAAAGTTGATTGCTTTCATTTTTCTTTTTACAAAAAAGTATTGAACTGATTTTTGTAAAATGTAAATTCATGTACCGTCATTCTCCAACATAAAAGGAAAAATAAGTGACATGTAGCCAAAAGATGTGCATCAGTCCTAACCAGCTTCTTGGCCACAGCATGATGCTGCCACCACCATCTGCCTTGCAGATATAACAAGATAAAGTGACATGCTGTTCTTTTTACCACATATATTTCCTATGCGTCATCTCCTTAGAGCAGGCGTCTGCAACGACTCCCAACAACTCTGCCTTAAAATGATAAAGAATAAACTAAAGTTTTAAATATAAATTTAACAAATACTAGTTTAAATAGTTTTTTTTGTCATAAAATTAGCTAATTTCACAACAGAATGACACTGAAAGTACCAGTGATATATTCTTTTCAATTTTGACATTAAGTTGGAAATTATGTTCATCCCACAGAAGATGGAAATGTATCCATCTTCCTTTCTGCTAAACTTTTCTTTATTTTAAAACCTATAAACCATTATGAAGTGGGGCTCTTTAAAAATAACAAACTTCCTGCAGTAGATATTTATTAACAATTTTAAGCTGTCTTTTTCTTTTTTTAAAAGGTTATGCAAAATTTGTGACTCTAAGCAAGTCTTATTTAGCTGTACTGAAGGTAACCTTTATAATTGCAAAGGTTGCTCCTTTACAATCCCCCCTGCCCAGGAATTTTAATTTCTATTGCAACTAATCATCTTGCAGCAGCAGAAGCGGTGGTCCGCCCAGATCGCCACGCCATCAACATGTATTGGCTGCATGAAGAGGAAGTGGCTTTTTCAGCTGCACTGTGCAAGTGAACAAGGTATTTTTATGAGAGCTATTTTTCCTCAACTGTGTCTGTTTAATAAAATGAAAACACTGCTGACATTCTGGTTCTGTGTCGTCGGCTTAAGTAGCAGCACGGCCTTAAAAAGCAGCTCTGATCACGTCCGGACCAGCAGCGACATGTTTCTGACTCGACAAGCAGAGTTTTTGTTCTTTGGCAGTCGACTACCAAACAATTACAGGTTTAGTGTTTTCCTCGCAGCTTAAAGGCTGAAAGTCAAACTAAAATGAAATAGAGTCAGGCTTTAGCCACTATAACCTCATAACCACATGAGTAAAAGCAGCGGGTTTCATCAACAAAAAACTATTTCCGCATCAAATTAACTCCAGATTCCAGTGTAAAGGGGCTGAGTCATGTCGTAATGACGTGGCCTTCCCGGGACGCTGCTCCAACAAAATTGAGTCACCATGGGAACCGTCTGTCTGAGGTACCTTGCGTACCTTGAGGCAGTTGGGGTGGACGATCTCGTTGCAGATGGAGCACTCCATTAGCATGAAGTTGAACTTTTCCTCTTCGTCCTCCAGCGTGTCCTCCTTCCCCGCCTCTTTACACACCACACACACGGCCGTGTGGGGCAGGACGGGCTGCGGGGAGCGTGGCAAATGAGAGCAGCAGAATTTAAAGGCGCTCAAATGGCAATTACTCAATCGCTTCATTCTGTATTTTAACTAGCTTGGGAATGACTAGCTCATTCGCTGACTCACCGCGATGCACTGCCTCATGATGCAGGACTGCTTCATGCGCCCCGGCCCCCCAAACTTCTTCATGTCCTTGCAGAAGTGGCACTCTCCGCATTCTGTGCGGAGACACGCCTCGCACTTTCGGCAGCGCGTTCTCCTGCGCCTGGCTCCCGACGCGCTCCGGTTGGACGGCAGCTTGACGGCCGACGTTGACCCCATCTTTGGCTTCGGACGGTTGACTGCTCGCTGCTGGAAGACAAAGACGGCTCAAATGGTTAATCGAAAACCAATTAAACTACAGGCCCAAGAGCTGATTTTTTTATATGGAGAGGTTTACAGAAATTCTCTTGGTAAAATGCCGAGTCAGCATACTTTATTGGGAGTCGCTGATGCTGAACACACATGTGATTTATTGCAGTTTTCAGTCTGTAAACGTGTCAAACAACAGCATGTTCTTTGATGCATTTTTAAATAAAGTTTTCACATAGGAACACATGTCAGTTATCTTTTTTTTATTTTAAAACCCCTTGGATTTAAATTTCAAACTTAAACATCACAAAAACTATTTAAATAGGAACTGAAATATAACATTAGATAAAAAGAATGTTTTATTTGCAACTCGGCAGCTCCCAGGGTACAGTTCTTTGTTGTAGCGCAAAATATCCGAATTCCTCTGCAAAAACTACAACAAATATAACAGATGAACTCTACTGACACCACGACCAAAACGCAGTGAATGCATGTACGGGTTTAAGCATTAACTAACTGCAGTTTAAGATCCTGCAGAAACCGTATACCTGCATAAGGGGGAAGTTTTTTTTTGTTTTTTTTTAAATCTGCAAGGAAAAGTGGGAAAGCATGTCAGAAGGAAGTCACTCAGTTGAAAAATCCTGATATCTCCACCATGCATTTCTCTACAGAACACAAGCAGGCCACACAAATGATGCCTCATCTGGTCCAATTGAATTTAAACATATAAAGTAGAGCTGTAGCAGGAAGGCATACAAAACAGTAAAACTAACATCCACATCTTTACAGTAGAAAAGCTGCAGCAATGTTTATTAAATTAATCTTGAATATCAACCTCTTTTTAAAATAAAAATAAATCTTCCTCGTTTCCATGGCATTACTATAAAATACAACAAAAAGAAGAAGCCATCTCAGCTCCTTTCATCTTCGCAGGAGACGTTACCTTGGCAACAGTTCGCCTTGCTGGTGGCAAATGTTTAAATAGGGGAGCGTGACAGATGGATAAAAATAAACTCGCTGGAGGTGGTTATGATTTCCTTTGAGGCTGTGAACATCTTTCTGATTTATTCTTATAGCATTACTTTTAACAGGTGCACAGCCCCCACACTGCTGACTTACTACTGCTGCTAGCTCCTTAAATTGTTACACGTTAGCAAACAACAGGAGGTAAATTTTGTTTCCGCTTGCATCCAGAGGACGGGTATAACAGGTAACATGCGTCGGGAGGTCAACAGGACAATCTGGGTTAATGACAACAATGACTACAGCTTTACTGAAGAGGAAAGGTGAAACTTGTCCTGATTACTCCAACTGAAAACATCCAAAGTAAATCATTACATGACTAATCTCCTCTCCCTAATCCTTCAGATAACAGATTCCAGGGTTTCTTCACATTCTTCCCCCCACAAGACTGATTTCCAGACTTTTCCTAGACTATTTTCTAGTGCTTTGTGCCATTTTGAAGAGAACACAATAAGGCGTCAAACACAAAAGTTCACGATGAGCTTATTTCTAAAGGAACTAGGGGGAAAAAGGAAAGAAAGAAGAACGACAGAAACAGAAGCTTGGAGGAATGCACAGATATAACATTTTGCCTATAAAGAAGGAACCAAGTCTGCAATCACATTTTTTCCAAATTGTACACTTTCCAGACTGTTTTCCCTCCCCGCCGCCCCGATAGCTCGCCCTAACGACTGCTAACAAATTATTTTGACAAAAAACACACTCCCGCAGACGCATCCAGCTCCTGTAAAAAAAAAATTATAATAATAATAATAAAAAAATGTGGGAGGGAACCAGTGAAGGATGAGCAGCTGCTCCAGGGATGGCTGTGACTGTCAACATCACTCACAACTGTTTCAGCCGAAGTCCCCTCATCCCTCGCCTGACCTCTGCGATGACCAATGCTTGCCACTTTCAAACGAGGAGTGTCGTTTCACTCCAGAGCATTTCAAATCATTATGCAGCAGCCTGCTTGTTTTGACCTCTGATCAAACCAAAATACCTCAAAGGAAGCAAGTATGCAAGTCATGTATCAAACGATAGGCTAGCAGTAGATAGTGGAAATCAGTAGTGAAAGCAGGCGTAAGAACAAACTGCTTATAAAAGTCCGAAGGTACAAAGACCCACTGCTAGACGGAAAGTTTGGTACAGAAAGATGGAGTATGAAAGGGTAAAATGCCCGTTTTTAGGCGTCACATCTTTGAGAAAAATAAATTACAAGTTTGGACCACCACAATAAAGTTAGTTTTTGATGATCTGCAGCAGAGGAAGTGGCCGTAAGCAATGAAACGAGAGGTTTTAGTTTTCACAAGAGGTGAATAATGTGATTTATTTTCCTTTTTTTCATTTTATTTCCTCTGAAGTCTATGTAGTCTGATATTTAAATATTTGTAGATTTAAAGTCAACTTCCTGCTTGTGCAGACAAAGTCAATAAAGTGGATTCTGAGAGTAATTTGTGCAATTCTCCCATTAAAAGAGACTGCCAGGATGAAACACCTCATATAAATAACACATCTGGCTGCTTGGACCGACTCTTTACATGTTTCCTGTCCACACCTGAAATGGATCCAAGTGATCGAGATGCTAAAGCTTCATTATAGAGGTGGGGGCCATCTTGATGACAAAATAGAAACTGAAGAGAGTAAATAGCAATTAATACCATTGCAATTTTGCAGTTTTCTAAAATCCCAAAAACTGGGATTACAGTTTTCGGGAGGATAAATTGAAACAAATGCGAGTATTTAAAAAAAAAAGGGATTATATTCTTGAATGGTCCACTTTACCTCGAAGATCCGCTTTAAATAAAACGAAACTGTACCGCAGTGAAAGTTGTGACAAACAAAAACCCTGAACACATTAGCTGAAGATGGCCCCTAGAGCCATTACTGCATCAGCTGATTCGTGCTGACTGTTACTCTGCAGTAATATGACAGGAATTTGGGATTGGCTGCAGAGGCCTGTGAACAAAAAAAAAAAAAAAAAATACAACTTACTATGCCAAGCACAGTCGTCTGACTCAGCCTCAGCTCGGATTTTGTAGGAGAAAGTCACAAGGCTCATCATCTGCTGAGGTCCTCATAACAACAAGTGCTGCTGTCGACAACCACGTGTCACGGTGGAAAGAAGTGAAAACATCATCTTTGATGTTGTACTGATAATGGAACCGTGTTGTGGGTACAAATATTGTGCAACCACATTGATGTGGATCTTGCATCAGCACTTTTAAGCGTTCCTCATGAACTCAAGCACTCCGTCTTTAATTTGCCACAAAACGAGTAAGATGTTAAGATCTGCGCAACCGGACAGTATTTTTTTTTTCTTCCTTGTTTGTTTGTTTTTTTATTTGGGGTGGTGGGATTATGGGTAGCCCTAGTTTGAGAAGCAGAGGTCCAGCAAGCACCAGAAGTAAAGCCACTTCATTGTTCCCTCTCCCCATCCCCCTCCCCGGTCCCTGCCTCAACAACATTTCGCCAAAAGCCTTCTTAAAGGCGCAGAGTGGCAGGACAAGTTTTGGAAGAGTGAGGAAATGAATCAAAAGAAAGAAAGCATTTTTTTCCAACGTGGCAGGTCGGTGTTCGGGGAGCAATAAGCGCTTCACTCCGGGTTTAGATTTAAAACATGTTGAAGCCGAGCTGGTGGCTGGTGGAGGCTTCTGCTAACAGGAAATTATCCAAATCATGACCGGACCGAAGCTGCGCCGCATTAATGGCCAGCTCAAAATGGGTCAGTTGTAGCTAACATCAAAGGAGCAGAGTATGCGGTGTGTCCCGGACAGCCAGTGTATAACAGCTAATAAACATCTTTATATGGGTACATAATACTTAGCTAAATGTCCATTATTACAGGTGAGTGATATTTATGAACACCTTTTTCTAACACCTTTGGCTGAACCTGACTCACACAAACACAGAAGAGCGGGGTTATCGTTAACCTTAAGCAACCACACACACACACTAAAAAAAAACGCCTTTCTTCCTCACATTTCGTTAAACTTCCCACGGACTAAAATAGTCAATATAACGAAGAGTAGCGGTAAGTACCTGCTCGGACTCTGACTCATATTCTTCATCGTCTCCGCTCATTGACAAGGCCATGACTCTCCTCTCTCATCGTTTGTGAACAGCAGAAGGAAACCAACATGGCTGAACGAGCTTACAGCTCAGCTCGTCCCCCCTCCCACACAGCAACACGGCCCAGCAGCTGCCAGCTAGGTTCACCGCGCTGCCTTCAGGCACCACAGGAAATATCAGCTTCCTGTTCATTTAAAGAGATATCTCTGAATTTTTGAAGCAATATTCTTGTAAAAGTCTATAAAAAGGTAAAATATTACCTACAATATAATAATAATTACAGTAATGTAATCATATTATTTTTTACTTTTACTATAGGATATACCGAATAAGTGAACTTGGGATTCATAATTCCATAATGGTTTATCAATAGGACTCAATTTTTATTTTTTTTTTTGTGGCACGCTTCTGTTGATAAATACAGTGGTTCAAGTTCATTTACCTCTTTATGTATTCAATGTTACATGCACATTGGTTACATCTTTCATGATCACATTTGATATATACCTAAGTGTACGCTAAAGCTTCAATGAAGTGGTGGGATCATTTTGATGATGGAAAAGATAAAGAATGGATTAATCACAATCAACTGCAATATTAAACGATAATGTTATAATTATGCATTTTCCGAATATATAAGGGTAGATGGGAAAAACAAGGTGATGGGTATATTTGAATAGCCCAATTTACCCTGGTGCTTCTCTTCAAATAAAAATAAAAATGTAACGACTAGAAAAGTTGTGATTAGAAAAAACACTGAAAATATTTGCTAAAGATACTGTTAATGCAAGCATTTTTGTAGGGGAGTCTTCCTTTTAATATAAAGCCAGATTGAGGTTACTGCTGCCAACCTTTTAAAAGATTTGTATATAAAAAAATTCATTCTATCCCTTTAAACAGACAGTGCAGCAAAAAAATAAATAAATTAAGGATGGAAAGAGACAAAAATGGAAACCAACACATCGCAAATTGTAAATGTAAATTTATGTAAAGAAATCTACAATATTTACCAAACTGATTAATGTCTTTATAGTTATGAACGACACATACTGCGTAAAGTGAATGCACCACAGTTTTAGCAGGAAGTGAAGATAGTCAGATACAAGATAACTCTCTCTTGTAAATTTCCGTCTTTGTTTATTTTATTTACTTAACACGTTAACCTTTACCAATGTAGAGGAAGACTTGTAACTAGACATGCAAACTGAATATTTAAACATCTTTTGTAAACATTGCCCCGATCTTTATTTAACTGTATTCTTTTCTTAAACTAAGTAATTACTTTTTATCTCTTAGACTATCTAACTATTTAACAAATGTTTCACAGTAACATTTATATATCTCAGAGAAATTCAGTTTTTTGTGTATATGGAATGTAATGGAAAATAAACAGATTTTATTAGATTTCGTGGGTAAAACCAGTAACAAATACATATTTAAACATTAGTTCAAACATAAATGCAATCAACAATAATGGGTTACAATAATGTTTAATTTGAGTACAGCACCAGTACGCCTATGTAGGTAACAGTGGCTCTCTCAGCATTTATCTATCTTACATAAGTACAATGGTGACTGACAATTGTGCAGTTCAATTGTGAAATGTTGGTGAAATGCTTTTCTTTGGCACCATCTAGTGTCTCTGATATTGTTTCTCCTTCTCCGTCTTCACAAATAATCATTGATGAGCACAACTGTTCATGCACTTAGATGCACAGTTAATGCATCTAAGTGCAAATGCTGCACAGAATTAGATGTGCATTTAATATTAATACGTCTGTTCTTACCATTTGTACCAACATAAAGTAAAAATCATTTGTGTGGGGTAATAGGTAGCATTCTAAAACACGTTTCATGTCATAGATTAACAATGTAAATCATAAATCTAGGTCTGTTTGACGTGACATCATCACACAATTCCTGTAGATTTGTCAGCTATGAAACTAAGATTCGTTTATCTCCTTCTCCACCACATGCGGAGGTGCTTTACTGAACTTAAACGTGGCGACTGTGGAGCCCATTGCAGTACAGCCTTCTTACTCATTGTTACTGTCAACAAATCAGTTTGAGACCGTTTGAGCTTTGTGACATGGTGCGTTAAAACAGATGGAACAAGCCATCAGAAGATGACTACACTGTGGTCGTATAGAGATGGACACAGCCAGTGGCAATACTCAGAATGCGGAGTTTAAACAACGCTCAGATTGTAGCAAAGGGTCCAGAATGTGCCAAGAATAAATCTATTGTAGTATTTTACCACCACCATCAGCAGCAGCCTAAGCCAATGATCGAAGACAGAAATTAGGATTGATGTGCTTTCCTGTTGCTTATATTTTTGACCCCCTCCATTTGAATGTAGTTAGCTGAAACTGAAACAGAGACTCGTCAGACCAAAAAATTGCCTAATTTTTGTAAGTGTTCAGGAAATGTAGGATGAGTTTGCTGGTATTTTACATAAACTGGTTACAAGAAATAATTATTCGAGCTACTGTTGCCTTTATGTCATATCCAACCAGTCCATCTGACCTCTGGAATGGGCATCCATATGGATATGCTCAATGGATATTTCAGACCATAAGTCAAATAAATGGCTATATCTGAAATTCCCATGAGATCAGCAGTTTCCAAAGTACTCAGACAAGCGTGCCTCAGTCACCAACAATGATCCCATATAATTAAGCTCACCTAAATCGTCTTTATTCTCCATTATAATGCTCTATTTGAAGGCAGAAAGTAAAATATCTACATGAATTGAGTCGCTGTCATGCCATTGCCTGCAATTGAATGGGTCTACTTACTAAAGTGGAGCGTAGAATCGCACAATAACATTTATATTTACCCAGTTATACATTTTTAGAGTTGAACCGGCCTCTCGTTGGTCTCTCTGTGGAAAAAGACAGTTTGTTTTTAATTCACCTTATAGCAATAATGCAGAGGTTTACTTCAACTAAATCTCAAGGTGACCAAGTTGTGTGCACCATAAAGACCGACTGCACACGCAGAAGATTAGCTTAAATCAACTAAAGAATGAACGAAAACGAAAAAAGAAAGGGCATCAAAGAGAGCAATGATGTCAAACAATTTATTTTTCAGAGGGAAGGGGAAGCGGAGGGGGCAGACCTGACAGTTGCAGCGGCTGCGAGCAGCATTGAATTGTGGGTATCTTGAGTTTCCTCCTCATAGACTTCCACAGTCAGCTGTTGCGGAGAAGTTTTTGACAGATTTTCAGAGCTGCCCTATAGGAGTCTTATTTTTAGCACCCGGCCGGGGCCGAAGCTCCTACGTCGACTCCAAGCGTGTTGTCTGGGAGCATATTTCCGCGTCGTCAGGAAAACTTTTCGGTCTATCCTGGAACAGCTGTCAGAATGAGCCTGAACGAGCACTCCATGCAGGCGCTGTCCTGGAGAAAGTTGTACTTGAGCCGAGCTAAGCTCAAAGCCACCAGCCGCACTTCGGCTCTGCTGTCGGGTTTCGCAATGGTGAGTAAGTGAGGTTTAAGTTTTCACACATATAATGCGCAGCTTCACAGGCCGTGGGCACCAACACCCGGAGAGTTTTTTTGCGTGTGACGCAGATTATTGTTTTCAGCTACGATCCCTCCTTTATAATGGCCAACAGGCGAGCGCCAAAAGTATTCGCTCCTCTCTCAGCTTTTCCGACTTCAGTCAAGCTGCAACCTCAACAATTAGTGTAACTGATTGGGTTTTAATTCTACGCTCCAACATAAAGTCGTGCACAAGTATAAATGCGATTAAAAACACTGAAAATGATTATGTGCATATGTATTCATATTCAGCTACCCCTAAATAAAATCCTGTGGTGCCTGCATTCAGATTCAGCTGCTCTGTGAAGGTATAATAGGTTTGTTAAGGGGGGGGGGAACAAACTATCATCATGAACAGCAGATTGGTCAAAGTTCTGGATCAGTTTAAAGCAGAAGTGGTTAGTAATGTCTCGAACTTTGAACTTTCTGTGGAGCAATTAATGCTCAATTTATTTAAAAATTAAACAGTACATCTCAGAAGAAAAAGTTACAAGACGAGGACGTCCATTTGAACTGACAGGCTGGTCGAAGACATCATTGATTAGAGAAGCAGCCAGAACGCTTGTGGAAACTCTGGAGTAGTTGCGGACATTCACAGCTCGGGTGGAGAGTTCAGTGCAGTTTTATATAACAAAAGTTTACAAGAGAGGTAATCTCATGTTACTTTACAGGAAAAAGAGAACTAATGATACAAACACTGAACTTTTTCACTTGCGTACAGAGTACTGCAGGAAAAAAATAAAAATAATTCAGATCACCCCGAACAGTACAGCAGCAAGAGACCTGCAGCTGTAATTGCTGTGAAGGACTCTGGTTTCAGGACTAAAAGCATAAACACTGACACTTTTCAGACTTTTGTTTTAAAATTTTTTTTTTATAAAAGACCCAGTTGAAATGTGGCAAAATGTAAAATACTCCAAGGGTATAAATACTTTTTTCAAGGTACCGTAAATATTTGCTCACTTCGTTGCCAGCGTGCCAAATATAGCCGAAGTGGAAAGAAAATGCTTTGAAGAAAAGGTGTTAGCTGAACTGAAGTGTCATGAAGGAAAAGTAACACACCATGTCTATTTACTGAGACCGTGTTGCATCCTGAAGTACAAAAACATTTAATAGATACAGAAAACTATTTTTAGTGCATATATGAGAGATGCAAAAGTTTTTTTTTTATATGTTTGGTTTCATTATACCCACAAACATTGTGTTCTATTTGATTTGTTGTGATAGATTGACACAAAGTAACATATACTTACGAAGGATAATGAGAAACATTTTATTTCATTACTTTTTACAAGTAAAGATCCCAAAGTATGATTCAGTCATCTGGGGTGAAGGCTTTTTTCTGCACTTGAGTTTGGTGACCTTTCCCAGTTTTAAATCTTTGGCAGCCTGCAAGGATAACAGGTTATGGGTAATGAATAGAGGCATGAACTTATTGTGATCAAGAATTAATAGATTAATTGTTAATGCATTTATTTGAGGAAATAAAATTTTTGATGCATGTCTAAAGCAAAGAAAGGGACTCTAGTGGGAGGAAAAATAATGTGTCCATCATTAGAACTGAGTTGACAGTACAGACCATGAAACTGATTCCATTTATACGAATCAAAGTTTAACATCAAATATCCACAGTTATAAAATGAATTAGAAAAACATTGATGAAATAATATTATTCTAAGAAAAGAAGCAATCGTTTCTCTCATGTCACCAGAATAATTATCTCGCAATTTCAAAATGACAGAACTAAATAAAAGAAAAATCTTTACTGGTTGTTGTTGTTGTTGTTGTTGCTTAAACACTTCTCGATGTTTTCTCCCAGGTTGCCATGGTGGAGGTACAGCTGGAGCCCACTCACACGTATCCTCCCGGACTGCTGATCGCCTTCAGCGCCTGCACCACGGTTCTGGTCGCCGTGCATTTGTTCGCCCTCATGATCAGCACCTGCATCCTCCCGAACCTGGAGGCCGTCAGCAACGTTCACAACCTCAACTCCGTCAACGAGTCCCCCCACGAGCGCATGCACCGCCACATAGAGCTGGCCTGGGCCTTCTCCACGGTCATCGGCACCCTCCTGTTCCTGACTGAGGTCATGCTCCTTTGCTGGGTGAAGTTCCTGCCGCTCAAAAAGGAAACCAACACCACCATCAGCTCCGGCGAGGCGGCAGCCATCGCGTCCACCTGCATAATGGTGCCGTTCGGACTTGTCTTCATCGTCTTCGCTGTCCACTTCTACCGCACGCTAGTCAGCCACAAAACGGACCGGCAGATCCGAGAGCTGGACCAGGTCATTCAGCTCCAGAAACAGCTGAATCACGGGGCCGAGAACGACGAGCTGAAGGCAGCCGGACATTTCCCGTAACTGTAACCTATCGACTTCATGCAGACTTCCCTTATAAAAAGGCTTTTTTTTTTTTTTAATGTTGATATTTCTTCTGATGAGTCACAGCATGCATTTCACAGCTCAATCCTTTTCTACGTATTGGATGTCTACAAAATTTGATTTACTTTTATATGCAGGGAATTAAACCATTTTTAGTTGCCGACATCCTGACAAGATAAAAACGCGTGATTTGTGAGATAAAATTTCAAAAGCACTGAGATGCTGGGGTGGTTTACACATTTTATTTGCTATAATATAAAGATCTGTATTTTACTCTAGCAGCCATTTGTTAATCTGTAAGCAACTGGATGTGTCACTTTGAGTACCTTCTTGTTGATGAGGGAAATGACAAAGTCAGCTGAAGAGGGCAAGTGTGGGTAATTGTGCACAACATGCTTTATTTTAAATAGATTTGAAAATGCCACATGTTCTAAGATGAAAACTGGGATAAGTTGAATCAATATTTCTCTCAAATTCAGTATTTTAGGCTGTGTGGAGTCTGCACTATCTAATGTATACCTCTGTCAAAGTGCTGTTTTCTTCTCAGACATGCTACAGGTTGCTGCATGTCAATAGTGCAGCATTCAGTTTTTCCCACCTTGTTTTCTTGTTAGTTAATGAGTGAAATGATTGCATTGCATTTGTTTTTTGTTATTTTCAATACGACTAAATCGCTGAATGTTTTATTACCGAACCTGTTGAACTAAAGAACCGTTTTCAGGGTTCATCTCTGGGATTTACGTTTAGCTTTTTTCAAAAATTACCAAAGATCATTTTTGGGGAAAGACATTCAGCAGTATTTGAGAAAAAAAACCAAACAAAATATATAGAAATGTTGTATTTGCAGTTCAGGGCATTGTATAATAAAGATGCCTTTCCTGGACCATAGTGATTAGTCCATGAAAGTAGGTAACCTTTGACCTGCCAATCAATTCTGCATGCACTGCATTGATCAAGGATAAATTGACTGATGCATTTTTGACAATAAACTTTAAATAAGTTAAATATCACAACAACTGTTAAACTGTTAATTAAGAACACCCTTTTTTTCTCCATGTTTTCATTTCCATACTGTCCTGTTTGTTTGTTTTAATCAAATACACTGTAAATCAAGAAGTGGTGACTGACTTTAGAGAAAGTGTTCTTGAACAACTTTTGCGGAGCATCATATTGTTTAAATTGTTATTTGCAAATTTGTGTGTTTTGTACATTTTGTGCAGTAGTTTACAAGCTGAAGCATGGTTACGGATTGTTTATGTTGCGGAAGGTGGCCTGTGTTTTTTTCGTGTCCACAACAATGAACGCTTCGACGTGGCTGAGGCTGCAGTTGTCTCTCCGTAGCAAAGCTGCATGAGACGCTGTCTTTACAAAGTTTATTTGTCTGTGCACTTTGAGTTCTAATGGTGATGCCACACTTTGTTGGAATATGGTTACACTTTTCTGTTGATATCAAGGTTGTGTTATTTTATAGGGTCATTTGCGTATGTATTGCTGACAACCTGCTCATAGGTTGTACAGAGCTTTGTAATTGTCCTGCTTGTCATTTTCAGTATTTAAATGTTTTAATTTTCACTTTTGTCATTTAGTCAAACACCAAAAACTCACAGGAATGCATCAGCGCCTTACCAAATGTCTGGTTGCGAGGTAATTACTCACAGAATTAATCAGAAAGCAATCTTCCGTGACACTTTTCCTTTCTGTGCTTATTTATTAAATCGATTGTATGCCTACTGTGTGTTTTGAAAGCACGGCTTGAAGGTACGGTTCATTAAATGCTCTGTTTCCAGTTTCGCTTCCGTGTGTTTCTAGTCATGTTACCTTTGGATCAGTTTGGGAATAAAATATATTTATTTATGCATCCCTGACATTCTCATTGGCATGTCTAAAAATGCAGAGGGAAACAATGCAACACTTTAGAGAGCAGCTGAAGTTGGGTCACAGTAGAATCAATCACACAGGAAACGTGGGGACATCGTGGTTTAAATTAGGTCAAGGCTTTCAGCCATGAGCATCTGTCACAACAAAGACCCACAAACCATTTTTCTTTACTAAACTAAAAAAGATTTCTTTTTTTGTTTGTTTTTTTGCTAAGACTTTCTCTGCACAAATTTTCAATATTGTTTTTCATAAACCAAAAGTCCATTTGCTGTGTTTCAACGATCAGTTTTTTGAGGAGACGTCTTCCTGTTTGCAGCAACAATGACATTCTCCTCGCTGAAGACACGGTTAGCGCGCCCACCACAATTGGATGCATCAGCATTTTTAGACGCAAAGCTCTAGAATGTGTTGAACTTAAATTTCAAAATGCAGAGCTTTATGTAAACCTCCGGAGTTAAACTAAATCAGGTTATTTAGCAAATATTCATTGGTAAAATATGGACTGATCCAGGTCTGGCTTGGCTTAACACAACAGAGTTGTGTTATAAATTTGAATTAAATTATTAAACAAGTATTATTTGGGTTAAAAATGTTTTAACAGATCTCAAATTTGCATGACGTATGCTAAGATTTAACCCTGTTGAAGGTGGATAACAAAATTGATGTTCAATGTAAAACTATACAAAGTGTTGTCTCTGAGTTTCCTTTTTTCTTTGGTTGAAGTGAATGTTGAGCTCAGCATGTGCTATTGGATTAGATATAGATAATATTTAAAAACGAAAAAATAAAAGTGAAGTATATGGACAGTGAAAGAAACCTGATACAGACTATAAATACAGTTTCTTCTTGCAGTCTATTACACACACAACACATTTTATGACTGCAATACTCGTCATGAATGTATTAGAACTTAATTATTATACAGAAATAAAACAAGTAATTTTCTATAAAATTGCTCAATCTATATTTAGATTTTTGTATAAAATTCCTTAAGCATATTTTTTTCATTAAGAAGTTGGGATAAGGGAGGGATATTTCCCTAGTTGCACTTTCCATGTACCTCCACTCTTTCGGTGTTCTTCCGCAAGGCCCCAGGATCTACATTACATTCTCTGTTTCTGCCTCCTGGCGGATGAATCCATTATCCTACCAGCGCGACGACGTGTAAAAAAAAAAAAAAAAAATCACCGAAAATTTTTAACAGCTTTGCAACAATGTTGCCTGTTCAAAAGACAAAACTTCGGTACAGGTAAGCGAGATAAGAAGTGTTTCGCTTGGACTAACTTTGGGTATTTGAGTATGTTTCGTTTCACAGCCTGTTATCTTTCAGATATGGACACAGGTGATGCTCTCCATCACCTGTTCGGGTGTGTTAACCTCTGCTGGAGGACTCATTTCTGCTAGCTTACAGCGGCGTTGACCGTGGTGCAAAATGACGCCATATGGCCTTTATTTTTTACGTTCTCACAGGTTTTGACTAATGTAATGGAAAGCGAAAACCAATTTACAGAGACAGAGACACCTCCTCAGCAGTGGAAAAGTTGCAAATTAATCATTGACCCTGCCTTAACTAAAGGACTATACAAAGTGTGTCGCTTTGATGGACAATATTTTAACATACCCGTAAGTATTAACCTCCAGTTATTGCGTCCATCTTTTGCCTAAACATTCAAATTAGTTCGTTTTATATTCCACGATAATAATAAGTATTTTTTTTCGTTGTCAGGTTGAGGATTTAGGTCTGTTTCCTGTGGACACCGTCAGAGATCCCAGAGTCTGCCGCCTGTGGAGTAAATACAACAAGACTGATCTGTTGGTTGCTAAATATAAGGTACTTTTCGTATGTAGCCATACATACAGGCACATAGCATTAAATTAAAAATATTATCAAAAGTTTACTTATTTCATTAAGCTTCAAAAAGCACTTATTTCAGTTCATTTTGAGGATTATGAGCTAATCAAAGATCCAAATATATGTAGACAATTTCAATTGAATATCAATAAAAAATATATATATTTTCATCACAGAAATCTTATGTTGGTCTGTTGACTTGCTGCCAGTCAGTGACACCCTCCACTAAGAGGGGAAGCAACAAAATGTCATCTGGCTGTTCAGAGTGCTGCAGAAGAATAGAATAAAAAGAGTCGTTATCGTCCTGCAAATGGGAAATTCAGGTGTAACAGAAAAAGTTCCTAAACTGTTAAAATAATATATAATAAAACAAGCCTAAAACAAAAAACACTGTGCAGTTATTAGAAATAGCGACATCGGCCTAATGATTCAAGGGATGTGCAACTGAGTCGGACTGCTTTTTTAAAATGTGCATTATGTCGATGGGTTTTGAACATTAAAAAAAAACAAGCATCTTGAGAAAAAAGTACAGTGGAAGAAAATAGTAGGGTGAAAATAAAAAGGTGTACAGCAAGTAAAGGTAGCTGCTGCATTGAGATGATTATGAAATTAACCTTCTGAAGGCATAAATTTCAGCTGGAATAAGAGCTCTAAGAGGAAATCTTTAGGGGTTTTTTTCTGAAAAAAAAGTTTTTTATTTAACTGTAGGCTATGATCATTAAAATAATAGAAACAACCCTGAGTCCATATGTGATAAGTTAAAATTTAAAATTGAATTTCATGTTTGGAGTAAATTAACTTCTGTTAATTATCTTTTTAGATGTGCCTGTAAAGGGACTTGAAAAAAAACCAAATTAATGTTTATGTATGTCTTTCTAGATCGATGAGTGGTACGTTGGGCCTGTTCCTCCCAAGGAAGTGACATTTTGCAGGTTAAATGATAATGTGAGGGAAACATTCCTCACAAATATGTGCCAGAAGTATGGTAAAGTCGAAGAAGTGGAAATATTTTACCACCCGAAGAACAAGAAGCATCTGGGGGTTTCGAAGGTCGTCTTTGACACGGTGAGAGCTGCAAAGAACGCCGTGCGGCACCTTCATCAGACATCTGTGATGGGAAACATCATACATGTGGAAATCGATTCTAAAGGTAAAAATGGTTTGTTTTCCCTCTTACATTTAGGTAGATGTAATTGTCTTTGATTAACTGACTAATCAAAGATTTCCTCAGGTGAGAAAAGGACGAGATATCTCCAGCTGCTGTTTAACGGCCCATATACTCCCTGGACGCTGCCTGTGGGAAGCAGTGAGCGCGCCCTGCAGAGCTTAGTCGACAACCTGTTGGTAAACAATAATGCTTTGAACGCTGACACCACATGCTAGGGCTGGGTGATAAATCCATTTTATCGATTTATCAAATCCTTTGGGTTGAAAGTCTGGACTTTTTTTCACCATTGCTCGCCTTGGCTTACTAAAGTTCAGAGTGATGTCCATTTAGGCTGTCAGGCTAAACTTGGAAAAAGTCGCTCGCGCACACATCTTCATTGCTTTCTGTGACTCAATGCAGTTGTGGCTACTAGGAGCTAGCTGCTAATATACCCTCGATAGCCAGCTAGCTAGCTTTTTAACGTCCTTCCTGGGTAAGAGCAAATTAATCGCCAATTTATTGTCTTTTGTACATTTGTGTTCTGATACAGGTGTTCAATTTGATTCATAATGGTCTTAAACTCTCTGAAGGATTTGAATGAATATGAGTTGTAGCAGCATTTATTTTCTTTTTTGGATCACTAAAGTATTCTTTAGTTGAATATCAAATTGAATTGGAAAAAATCTTAATAAATCATGGTAAAGATTCCAGAAACCCTGATGAAAATTGAAAGTTGGATCCGGTATGAAAATATCAGAGGTTTCATTTTGAAGCCATTTCGCCCAGCCCTACCAGAGGCTTAATAACATTCTGGCTTCATGTTGTTTCCCTCATCTGTCCCTCCTGTTGTAGACCAGCACAACCGCTCAGCAGTCAGGAAATGCCTCCAGCCCTGCCAGCATTGCCACACCCCTCTCCCTGGACACAGCCTACTCCAGCATTTGGGGGGACACTCCTTGCAGCCTGGGCCTAACGCCACAATCTCAGGGAACCCCCCGCACTCCCTGCCTGTCTGCGACTCCTCTCTCCCAGGACTCCTGCTACTCCAGCCTTCAGGCGACTCCTGTCCTTCAGGGAGAGCCTTCCAGCTATAGTCTTCATAAACATTTAAGACGAGTGCTTTGCCGTTTTAGACCCGTGAGGCATCACAGGGGATCTCGCCCGCCTTCAAATGTCAGCCTTCTGTTTAAGAGTAGCCAGCCGCAGCCTCTGAACCCGCCCTCGAATCAAAAGCAGCTCGCAGTGTGGCGTGACGAAGCGAAATGCTCTGCCTACAACGAGCCCCCCTGCAGTCCTGCCTCTGGTCTTCAGCAGTCAGAACACACGGGTAGCTCTTCTTCTGTGATTTCCTCGCACAACGCTGTCAGCCTCCGGAGCATTCATTTCACAGCTGACAGTCAAACTGCAGTAAACGTCCCACACAGAGAGCAGCAGCTCGCGGTGGAGAGTTTGGACTCCCGCATTGAAAGTTTGCTGATAAACAGTCAGATTTCTGATGCTTTATTCTTGGATAGGAAAACTTTAAAGGCTGATGAACCCTCTCCAGACAGCCCTGCATCCAGTCGTTGCACTCCTAAGCGTGTTTTCTCGGAGGATTTGCTTTTTTGCTCTCTGTCACCTAATGACTCCTCTACCAGCAGCCACCATCGCCCCTGCCTCGATGTGGGGAATATCAGTCCATCGCTGCTCATTGAAAACGAAGAGGATGAAACCAATCGAGCTGTTTTGTTTCTGGAAGCAAACTCCCAGTCTCCCACTCCCTCTGAGTCTGAACCTTCGGAAAGCAGAGTTCATGTAACACAGCAGGAAGACACTGAAACTCCTCCATGGATTTCATCCTCAAAGGTAATTTTTCTATTTTTCTGCATGAGCATTTCAGATACGATGCCTTGCTAAAGGTTTTATACTCGTTTCAGGCTCCCCCTGAACAAGCAATATACAGCCTGTTTGTCTTTGCAAAACACTAAAGATCAGTCACATCAAGCTTCGCTGCAAAATGTAAATTTAGGTCTGGAGACAGTAGCCAGCTCTAAGGGACTGTAGGCCACGCTGTTGGAGCCTTGGCTGAATTTATTTTATTTTATTTTTTTCCCCTGGATTTTCCTATATTTACCTCTCTCCATGTTTCCATCGATTCTGACATGTTCTGATCAGTTAACATGTGGCATACTGGTATCATTTTCATTTTTGGATGATTGATTGAACAGGACTCATTGAGATCTCCAAAGCCTGGGATATTCTGAGATCAAATTACACACAGCTGCTGGACACGCAGTTTCTTCTGAAGGGAATCTTTTACATTTGATTTTGTTTAGGGGTATGTGAGTAGAGGGGGGTGAACACAAATGTACACCCCATAGATTTTCATTTAAAAAAATTAAACCATAGATTGTTCTTGCTCTGCTTTACAAACATGTAATTTTATGTTGGTATTCCACAAAAATGTGACAAGACAAAGTTCTAGACTGATAAAAGCTTTTTCAAGGCACCATATCATGTAGATACTAAAATAACTATTTTATTTGCATTTGTAATATTTATGTTATATGTTGTTTTTGTTTGTTTGTTCCTCAGGAACATTATGCTGTAGATAAAGATATACATCTTCCACATACTTTCCAATCTGGATCTCTGCTACCAGCAAAAGACACATCCTCATTCCCTAAATCTCCCTCTGCAGCTTCTCTCACTAATCCCACTCTACCCAGCCTCCCCATAGCTGCTCCTCCAGTTTCAGTCAGATGTTCACATCCTCCACAAGCCTCTTTCCCTATCCCTCCCTTCCCTCCACCTATCCCTCCTGTCCCTCCTCGCCTACCGAATGGCACCATCCCTATCCCACCTCCAGGCTGGATCCCACCTCGGGGCATCCCCATCCCACCTACTCCTATTCAACCTCCTCCTTCCATTGCGCCTCCCCCGCCAACCTTTCTGGTTCCTCCTCCACCTTTACCTGGACCCCTTCCACCTCCTTTGCCCATATACCCTGCACCTGTGCAGCCTGCAGCACCATTACCTCCGAGGCTCAGGGGCGCACCACCTTTCCCGTTCCCTCGACCACCCTGGCTCGCCCCGCCTTTTCCCTCTTTTAACCCCTTCGTGCCACCACCAAACTACAGTCCTGCACAGGAACACCGCCATAAAATAACAGTGGAGAAGGTTTTAGACATTCTCATGGATGAGCTGAAATCCATCATCAGGAAAGACATCACCCGGAGAACGATTGAAGGAGTGGCTTTTAGGGCGTTTGAGGACTGGTGGGACTGTCAAGAGAAGAAAAAGGTTTGCTTGTTGTATTGTAAGATTAATGCCCTGATGAATTGATTTGGGAAAATGTTTTGTGTGTCAAGCAAATAGGGCTGAAATAGGGCTCAATTAATCAGATTAATTGAGATGAATCAATTATTCAAATTACCCCCAACTAATTTAGTAATTGATTAATGGCGTGGAAGTATACAGACCCAAAAAAGACCAATTGCTGAAAGATTAAGCCAAATTAAGCCAAAACTCTGCAAAAATGTTAACATTTTGATTTTAAGATAAGAAAAAACTTTTTTAAATATATTCAATCCAAAACTCCTCAAGTTGCCTAGTTTTAGCTTCACCCGGTTCAAATGCTGCAAAAAAATAACCTCTTTTTAGGCACCTTTAGAGCGCAGTAGTGGGTTGTTATGGTCTGGCTCTGGAACCATAACAAATCAAAGGGAAGCAACGCATGGGATAACGTAAAATGGGATTTATTAAACAAAAAATCATAACTATTATTATAGTTCTTGATTAATCTGACGATTTATTGATTAATCGGATAAAAACGTTTTGGTACCTTCGGCAGATTTTTCACTTTAACCTTTTTATACAATATCAGAAATACATCTGTTGACCATTTTTAGATTAACCGTGTTACGGCCCAAGGCCTTTCCTCTGGGTCTTTAACATCCCTATTCTAGAGCTTCTAATTGGTGCTGATTGGAAGTGGAGGCAGCTGGCCAGTGTCTCCAGAATGACATCACATCCAGCTTAAGATGCACCTTGTTTTCTCACTCACTAGCCCATTCTTTTCTGTCTCTCTGCTACCTTCTCCCTTTTCTCCCTCTCCTCTCTCTCCTCTCCAACCAGTTAGTTGCAACCCTACAAGCAAATACATTTTTGCATCATGAGTGTACACTTTCTCATTCAAGGTCCAGGTTTCTCCTGTGAAAAGTGGAGCATCAGGCGTCATGAATCTCCTCAGCCATATTAGTGAGAAGGGCAAAAAACCTCCTTTGCCTTCATTCAGGGTAAAATATTTTTCCAATATTAGACACACTGCTACACCACTGCAGAGTGAATGAATTATTCATGCTGAAACACTTTTTGTACAGGTAAAAAGAAAACGATCAGAGGAAATAGAAAACCAGTCAAGTTCTGCCCAGAAAGGTTGTAGTATTTATTATTTTTATCTTCTTGTTACCAGACCAGAACATTTCCCTTTTACCAACCTGTGTCCAAATATTTGTTTCAGCTTTAAAGTTGCAGCAGGAGGATGATGATGTGGAGAAATCAGACGCAGCCAAACGCAGACATGCCAGACCTCTGGAGCTGGACAGTGATGATGAAGAGAAGGAAGAAGACAATACACATAATGATAACCAGCAGATGACAGACCAAGTAGAAGCTATTATCCCAGTTCTTATGGTAAATGCTTGTAAAGTAATTAGAGTAGGCAATAAAATTATCACTTATAGTTAGAGAAGAACCTATAAATCCATGATGAGGAATCAGCTGATTTTCAGCAGCAGTGACCGGTGCCTGGCTGGTCGGAAACTCAGAAATACCATTTTCTTTCTGATCAGTGATTATGTGATACATTATCGCTACCAGTTACAACTGATGTTGTCTGTGCTTGTAATATGAATAATTAATGAACTCTTACATATTTTGAATACTGTTGTTTAGACTTTCTTATCAAATTGACTAAGTCAGCCAATTTACAAAAAGTGGAAATCAGAAGTTAACATTTTTGATTAGAGCATCTGTTGTTAGAATGTCGTCCTGATGTCATTTAATATGAACTCAAAAACACTAAATCTTAGCAAGTGTTTTCCGTCTAGTTTCTAGTGCAAATATCTTAGTACACCTGAAATAAGACAACTAGCTTAAAATCAACGTTTCATCAAGATAAATGAGCTTGTTTTCAGTAAATAATTCCTTAATATTGATTTTAAAAATGTACTATTTCCACTGGCAGATTTTTCCACGTACAACAAAACATTTTTCCCGTGTTATGAGTGAGAAAATATTCCAGTTGATGTAGTACTTTTTAAATCAATGTTAAGCGATTATGGACTTAAAACAAGCTCCTATATCTTGTTGAAAAGTTTCTTGTAAATTAGTTATTTCAAGTTTACTAAGATATTTGCGCTTGAAACTAGACAGGTATACTTTCTAAGATTTTGTTTTTTTGCATCGATGTCTTAAACTGTTAAGTTTGAATTTGATAAAACTGTGGCATATAAGATACACTTTAATTAGTCTGACAGAGATGATGGAGATGATGTTGGTCAGCGATGTGAAGAAAGGACATCAGCACAGAAAAGGTTTGAAGATGAGGATGCTGTTGTCTGCCGGACTAGTACCGAGGGACAGCGCCTTGGAAGAGGTTTCTTAAAGGGTCATTACGCTCATCACAAAAAATATCTAACTTATCATATACTAGTCAATAATTTCATCTTAATTTGCAGAGAGATTATCAGAGAGCAGCACCTCAGAAGAACTCGACTACTCGTCGGAGTCCTCAGAAAGCTTTGATGACTTGTCTTCCGACCTCAGTTCACAACATGATGACACCGAGGAGGAGGAGGAGCAAGAGGAGGATGACAGGAGCGATGACAAATGCATTGTGATATCTTCTGATGAAGAGTCGGTGGAGCTGGAGCTCATTGTGACTCCCTCTGCTCCTCTAACGCCTGGAGCTCAGCTGGAGCTGGACTTGGAGGACTGGTTAGAGTCACGCCGTAGGGATCAGATGGAGCAGAACTGCAGCGATGTGGACTCCATGGTGGAGCTCCAGCCCGGTGAGCATTCAGACTCAGAGCTCATTTTACCTATAGGACTGGAAGGTAATTGTTTCAGAGTGTTTTGTATTTTTTTCTAAAGTTGTAGTAATTTTTCCAAGATTCTGCTTTTTCTCAAACCTTAATGAGTAGAAGTTTTCTTGATTGAACATAAGTAAATCTGTTTTCTTCTTTGTTTTGTTAATCAGCGGAGTCAGGTCTCTGTGTGCAATCAAGACGCTGTGCATGGACTCCAGAGTCTGTGGAGGGCATAGACGACCTGAGGCCACTCACTCCCACCGGCAGCTTGGTGGACAGTGACCCTGACAATTTGATCAAAAGCAAACCGGCGTCTCCAGCACCTCTGGAAGAAGTGGAGAGGCCACCCACACCAGGCAAGGGGATCGCTGCCGAACTGATCGATTTAGACTCGGATGAAGTCAGTGAAGTCATGTCTCTCTCCCCAGCAAGTAGTGATATTCTTCTAGCTTCTTTCCATTTCCCGCCTCCCTCCTACCCATCGTTCGAGGAAAAGCCTAAAACTCCTGGGAGGGAGGAAAGCGGTGGATGGACTTACAGCAGTATGTCAACAATTGGTCAAACGACTGCAACTTTCGAGGGAAACACAGTTTTTTCACCTCTCCGCAGCCCTCCAGATGTTCTACCACTGTCGAGCAATCCGTATATCACTCCCCCAAAAACTCCGGGAAGGGACATCTTCTTACCTAGAAGAGACATTGTCCACAGGAGAAAGACACAGATGTCTCTTCCTTTGCTACATGACAGCCTTCATCGTGTTTCTCCTTTCCCTATATCCTCTCCATCCAGTCTTTCTGAATCTTCATTTGACTCTGCCGATGGAAACCGTGAACGCATAGGTTCAGGTGTGAGAACAAAACCCTTGCGGGGACTGGAGAATATGCCGGGGCTTTATAACGACGTCAAACCCTCATCGAGGCAAAAACTGTGGAGGAGGCTGAGGCGGAGAAAGAGGGCCCGCCTTCGTCAAAGATTGTTTAAGGGAATAAATTGGTCGTGTCAATATCATCGGCTGAGAAGACGTTCACAATGTGAGGAGTATAATATCCTTCATAACATCTGTAGGGACGGTTTGGATGAAGAGGATGCCAGACATCTGCAGAGTACCTATGAAAGGCTGCAGGAGCAGGATAACAGTGCTGGGTGGCTCAGTGACACCTTCTGGATTCCTCATCCTCATATCCTTTTTGTTCTCTATAGTGCTGGATCACAGACACACTATAGAGATTAGATATGTTAATTCAAATATTCATTTAAAAGAAATGTGTTTAAATCCCTTTTAACTATAGAAATGCTTAAAAGGTACATGTCATAATTTAGTAAAATATTTGCACCGCTTGGATTTTTTTCTAATTCTTTCCAGCTACAAGCACAAAGTGTCAGAAGTGTCACAAAGTCTTTTCCCCCCCCAAAAATATTGGTAGCCATTATTCTTTTTCTTGCCGTTTCACAATTGTTCACTAATTTGTATTATTCCCAGGAATTTCATATATAATACATTCAATATTTAGAAAGTAGAGTGAAAAATTAAAATATTCGAGGAATATAATACCTCTTGTATACACGATCTTTGCTTCCTTTCCTTAACTCCTGTTTACTGACTAAGGTCCTGACGGAGAGCAGCGAGGAAAGCCAGGGGCAGCCAGTCCACAGGACAGGCTGCGCTCGCAGTGAAGGTTTCTACAGAATCAGCAGGAAGGACAAGATCAAATATCTCCTAAACACCAAGCCTCCTGCTGACCTTCACCCTGCACTGGATCAGGTAGGGAGGAAAGGATTATAAAATGCATTAATCTCTGTGTAGCGCCTGTTTTATTAAAGGTCAAGGTGTTCCTTCACAGGGTTTATGCATTCCTGTACAGCAACCCACTTCACTGCGATCTGGATCCGACTTCAGGTCTGAACAGCGCCGCCTGCTGTCCTCTTTCAGCTGCTATAGCGACCTGGTTAAGTTCAACCAGCTGAAGGTAAACAATTGTTTAACTGATGGAAATGAGTTATTAAGGCCATGAAATCACTTGTCTTTAAAGTAGTAGAAGACGGAATTAGAAATGTAAAATTGATAAGCTCCAAACATGAGGTTTTTGTTTAAGTCCTATTTTTCTGTTGGACAGTGTCTTGATGTGAGCAGAATCAAATGACGAACGCTGCAATAAGCGCTAATCAGAAATCCAACTTCTCTTTGTGTATGTTTTTAGGCTAAGTCATCCTGAGACAATTTTATCCACAACAATTCTCAAATAATCATATCACTGAATGAGTTTGCTAGAAGTTTTTTTTAAAAAAAATTAAAATAAAATAAAAATCTGAATATAATTAGAATTGCTGAGTGTTACAGAAAGCTGCAGAAAATGTATCTTTCATTCTGTATTTATGGTTAATAAACATTTGTATGTGTTAATTAGCATAAAATTAGCTTTTATTACTTTGGTTCATCAGAAGGTGATGTAGATATTTGCCCTCCACACAGCAGTAAAAAGTAACCAAGACATTGGTGGCATGTGGAGCTGTAGTCTAAATCCTTTCATATTCTGATAGTTTCGAAAGAAGAGGATTCGTTTCAGTCGGAGTTTAATCCATGAGTGGGGCCTGTTTGCCATGGAGCCCATAGCAGCAGATGAGATGGTGATTGAATATGTGGGGCAGCTCATCAGACAGGTAAAAACAATCAGATAAATTCATCTGACAGATGTTTACTGACAAATCATTTCCACTGAATGTTTTTTTTTTTCTGAGAAGTTCCTCGGGGACCCTCTGGTTGTTCTTGGTAATTTCCAGTGGTGTAAGTGCAGCAGTGTATCATCACACTCTTTGTGTAGGTCATTGCAGACATGAGGGAGCAGAGATATGAGGACGAAGGCATCGGAAGCAGCTATTTGTTCCGCGTCGACCAGGACGCCATCATTGATGCAACCAAATGTGGAAACTTAGCCAGGTTTATCAACCACAGCTGTAATGTGGGTACATAGCGGGTGCTAAAAGCAACAAGTGATTATTAAATACCTTTATATTGTATTGACAATTAAAATATTCTTTTCTGGATGTCTTGTTATCTTTACAGCCTAACTGTTATGCAAAGATCATCACAGTGGAGTCTCAGAAGAAGATTGTGATTTACTCCCGGCAGCCGATTAGCGTCAACGAAGAAATTACGTATGACTACAAGTTTCCCATTGAAGACACAAAGATTCCTTGTCTTTGTGGAGCCGATAGCTGCAGAGGATCCTTGAACTGATCTCTAATTAACTCTCCTTATTATGCAAAAATCCTCTGGGGTCCTGAAAAGCTCTCTCACCGGACCATAGCTGCTGTTTACAACTGCACAGTTGCTAAAAACTGCCGACGGGTTGATTATGCACAGTAAAGAAAAGGCTTTTAAATTTGATGAAGAAAGGAATGAAAAAAGTATTTGGAGCAATAGTTTATCTCTGCATGCTTTGAAACAATCAGCTGAATAAACTCTATCATGTGTAAAATCTGGTAAAATGCATTTTATGTATTTTTGTTTTTTGACATGATTTTCATCTTTTGCTATTATGTGTGCCTTAAAACTGTACAAACTGATGTATTTTTGGCTCTTGATATGCCACGTGGTTTTGTACACATGTTAAATATGTTAAATAAACAAAGTCAAACACGGTCGATGTTTTTCTCTCAAAACACTTGCAAAAAGTGTTTTTAATGCTTTTAAAAACAAGTCACCAAAAATAATTTTTGCACAAATATTTAGGATTTTATTATTCTAAACACGTGAGGACATTTAAAGCTCCATCAGGCATTGCCGAATCTACCTACAGGCTACAGAAAAGACGCTAGTTGTCTCATCACCTGCAGATTTGTATCGACATCATTAGAAATTGGAGGCACTCACCTTTCTAACAACGCATCACCCCGACTTTGTGAGACGTTGTCTGGTGACGTAATTTCCGTGCGTGACAGGTAATGGGTAGCTTTACGCATAGTCAACACTTGTTTTGGAGATATCTTTCCGGTTGTGGTTTTTGCGTTGAGTAACAACAAATATGGCGCAGAAGAGGAAATTCGTGGTTTTGCAAGCTTTAGAAAGGATTCGGTGTAGCACCGAGTGATGTTGAGGTCGACGAGTCTCAAAACAAGGTGGAGTTTGAAGTGCAGGAGGAAGAAAACGAGGAATCTTGTGAACCCGGTCCATGAGTAAGTCATACTTCTACTTTTTGGAAATAATTTACTATATTGCAATTAGAAAACTTAGCAATGAACTTTCCTTCCCCGTCTCATCCCACTAACATTTACTCGCCATCATAATTTACTCGGCACTGAAGAGAGGAAGATGTGGAGCAGGGCAGTGTTTCTCTATTACTTTGTTGTAGAGTGTTTATTTATGTTTTTTTATTTTGTGACTGTTTATATATAGCTTCTTGCTTTTATACTTGCACATTTGTTTACAGTCTCGTAGTCATATTTTTTTCAACAATAGTTTGCACAGGTTTTTTATTGATATTTTTCCCCCCCCCTTACATTTGTTGACAAAGTTTTGTCAACAGTTGAAAAACGTTTTCACCTCTTTTTTTGTAAAAAATTCCCTTAAATGGAGCCAAAAGGATCCAGATGAGCTCATTTTCTACTTTTTCTAGTGATTTCATGATGTGCACAATGACATATTTTGAAGATGCAGAGTAAATGTCTTGAGAGAGTGCTACAATAATGCATAACACCCCCTTTTAGGTGAAATAACCATTTGGCATATTTTTGGGCACTTTTGGTGAAATTGTGCCATAAGGACAACATCGGCATATTCTTCTTGATGGTTTGAGTCAAGCCTGTAAATATTTTGTGGAGTAAAATCCACATTAGGGCTTTAAACTTTCTGTTTTTTAAAATACACATTGGGGAGATTTGCCAAGTAGGAATTTTTGTACTGCCAAAATAGATAACACCTACAAAAAGTGATTAAGCATAAGAAAGAAAAAAAAAGAAATAAAGATCCTGAGAATTGCCCAGGTGCTCAATGTGCATTTTATTATCAGAGACTGGACGGAGTAACTCACTGGGAACTTGATCAGTACTATTTGTTAAGAATAATTCTTGTGGTTTTTTAAGATGCAAAAACCATTAATGGGTTGCTTCACATGCTCTTTGTGTCTCCGTTTGGTGTCAGGATGGTCAGATTTCCCCGAGCATGCTGGTCTGCCTCAATGGCTTCAAAAAGAGACTTGAAATTTCCTGCACCAAAGCCCTGGAGTGGAAAATGAACAGTTTATAATTATTTTCTGTGCTCAGTAGGCTAAGTAATGGGTTTCCCAGGGTTATCCCTCACCTGGTGATTGTGTCTCTGAATGACCTCCAGGAAAACCGTGGGACGGTCCTGAACTGGCTTGGTGAAGATCTGAAGTAAATAACCTTTGTCATCATAGTCCACCAAGATTTTCAGTTCCTGGAAATAAAAGGATTAGAAAGAACAGTTTATCTGTTCAGCATGATAAACATAGACACAAGTCACCCAGTTGTCTTCAGGTGTAGGTCTGACCTGCAGGACGTCCAGGTTCTCGGCGATTTTGACCTTTGAATGTTTCAGCTTCTCCCTCAGCTGATCGTAGTAAGTTTCTGGCACTGTCATAAACTCCGTCCCTCGCTCCTTCAGGTTGCGAATCTAACAGTAAATTGGATTTAATAGTTAGTCTTCCTGGCTAATATAGATTTACAACTCAGAGTTGTAGAGTCTTACTGATGTGATGATGTCTGACGTGTTCATGGCGATATGCTGCACTCCTGGACCTCCGTAGTACTCCACATATTCCTGGAAGGAAAGAACTTTAAATCCACATATTCGGTTTTTTTTGCTTTTAATCAGAGCCGACTTCAGTACACGTGCCTGGATCTGAGACTTTCTCTTCCCCTTGGCAGGCTCGTTGATCGGCATCTTCACCGTCTCCTCGTAGTTCGCCACTACAATGGAGCGCAGGGCGCTGAATTCTGTCTGGAGCTGTTTGTCGTCCACCGACCAGAAGCGGTGAAAGAGGAGGTTCCTCTGATACCTGTTGGACCAGGAACCAACCAACGACTGAGATCCTTAGAAATGCAAATCCAAACTTCTTACAACTGCACAACATAACAAAACGTCAGACACAGTTCTCTTTTACCTCCTCTGTTAAATGATTTCAAATATGTAGCTTCTGTTTTCCACTGGAATATGCATTAAAAAAAAACTAAGACTTGCAAGACTTGAATGAACCAATGAGGTTGCTCATTTAGAGAACTGCCTCATTTCAGCCCTTTTCTGAATAATAGGGGTAAAAACCAGTTCCATATGTGAAGAACCACTGAAGCCCCTCTTAAAACTGCAGAGTCATCCAGATGCCTGGTTCGTGCCAGAAAAGGAGAGTTGCGTAATCTCCACCCATAAGCCCCTTCCCCTAGTGCGGATTTCTGCAGACCTCCATCTCGTCGAGTTCTGACAAATTAAGATGCGACCAATCGCTACCATTCTACAATTGGAACCATCTCATCATCTGATTGGTTTCCCACAACGTGATCGATGAAGTCCAGTTTTCCACTCGGTCTGCAAATCAACAGAAGAAAAATTCAATCTTTGGCTCTGATTCAGGGATGTGTGTTATATTTTAAAGCAAGATGCCTACTCACAGTTTGGGTAGTAAAGGGTCTTTGAACAGAGGGGGATGGAAACCGGGCAGGAACAATCCCTTGTATCCTTTCCTCTCCACAAACGTATGGGTGGTATCTCCATACTGCAGCGCAAAAATTAAAAGATGATTTATTTCTTACAGGAAGCATCATAATGACTAAAATGTCGGGTTTGAATAAAAATATGCTCAACGTACCGTTTGAAGCACAGCCAGCCGGATTTTCCCGTTCTTGTCCTCCAGAGTGTGGGGCTCTTTGATAATAATTGCCCCTCGCTCACTGGCTTTCTGTAAAAAAATATAATAAAAAAATGCATGATTGAGGTGTTTGACTTAAAATCTTTTATGTTTACCCTGAAAGAGATTTTAAAAACATCAGGGTAGCAAAACCTGCTGCCTTACCTGAACCAGGAAGTCACAGTCCTCCACTGTAAATGCAATGTCTTTCACTCCATCCCCATGTTTCACCAGATGATCCCCCATCTCTGGAGATAAAGACGCTTTTATTAGCCACATACGATCAGCCTTTATATTCAGGGTTTCTACACATTCTTGAAAAGTCAAGTTTTTATGGCGTGAATAAATATGGACGAACTAAAACAGGATAAAATACAAACCAGATCACTAAAACTTTTTTTTTTAATTTAAATAACAGGATTTAAGCCAAAATCATATTATTTGCAAACCATGCTATAACAAATCCACATTTAGTTAACAAGACCAGGCCGTATGGAGCTTAAAATAAATCAGCTGTACAAGAATTGAAAGTCAGAAGTCAGTTTTAAGATTCCTGTTTCATAGTTACTGGAACGTAAAACCCAGTTATTATTTGAGATTCTTCAGATTAATATTTTTACTCAAATGTCCAAGATGTTATAAAAACTGCAGCAAAAAAAACAACAAACAAGTATAAATTTGAGCCTAGAAAAGCACTGAGGTTTGAATTGAATAAGAAATATTTAATGTTTTAAACCATCTTTAGTTTTCTCTCTCAAGAACATCTTGAAACATTATTTGATTTGCATACACCAGTAACATTTAAAAAGGACAATCCTGGACTTAAAAAAATGTCACAATTCTTGATCAGTGCTTTACCTTTGTTACCAGGATTCAGAGCAGACGAGAAGACATAAATGATCTGTGAAACAGAGAAAACAGAAACGAGATAAAAGCAAGTCCTTAATCTGACTTCACCTTCATCTTTTCTGTGCAGATCTGCAAAACAGAATGTGCTAAAGTCTTCCTGACAAAGCTGCTGCTGGGTTTAATAATCCCAACCAGTTTATTCTTAGGACAGATTTGTGAGTGGATCAAAATAAATTCATTAATTGTGGTGAAATCATTAATACTCCTGCAATTATCCATCAAACATTTATTGATTTTCATTTTTTATTTTATTTTTTTTGTGGTGCAGTGTGACGTTCCTCCAGGTTCTCCTCACCTTCCCTTGTTTCACTGCGTGGGACGCCACGTCACGGCTGCCCGTCTCCAGGCCTCGGTAAGCCAGCGGCTCAAATCCGAGCTTGTTGCAGTAATACGACGCAGCCTGTTGGCGACAATGATTATTGCATCCCTTTGTGACGGAATACCTCAAATTTGGCACGATTGCACAACGAGCTGAGTTTGAATTTGTGTGTTATAGCTCCATCTTCCGGTGACCGTTTCCCTTGCAGTTTGGGGGAAATCAGTATGTGGTATTAATAAAAAAGCTGTTTGTTTTACCCCTGAAAAGAACTGACAGCAATATGTATGTAACACGAACGTGAGGATTTATGAGATAAATTACCTGCTTTGCATTTCCAACCCAGAATGTTAGATGATCGAAGCAGATGAACTTGCCGTGCTCATGCTGGAGACAGAAGAAAATTAGTAAAAAAAAGGGGCTTTTTAATGGAGTACTTCTTTGTAACCCTAAATTACATTCATTATTACCCAAATCCAATAGAAACACATCTTAAAATATAAATTGCATTAAAATCTGGTTTTATCTTTGTCCAGTGACAGATAAATAATAATAATAATGAAAAAAATCTATATTCAGTACAACACAAATTAGCTGGTTAATTACCTTTTCGCCTTTGTCTGTGTACGTTGTCTGTTGCAAAAAGAAGAAATATTGTTCATTTTTAGATACAAACAGCTAAATCAAGAATAAACAGACAAATATAACATACATTTCACTGTTTGTGATGGTTCACAGTAAATGAGACCCATAAAGTTTAATAAATTAGAAACTTACCATCTTGTCTGCGTTGATCTGACCCGGCTGCCAGAATGAGACCCGCAGCGAACGCCTGAATTTAAAAGGCGAGCAAGACGTTTTTGAACACACTCCCACCAATAAGGAGCGGGTATTGGTGGAGGACAGAGAACTACGTTTGCTGTTATACAATGATCACTTGGACAATATTTGAGTAGACTGGTTGGACTTCCCAGTCTCTTCATTCACTCCAAGAGCAGTAATACTTACTTTGATGCTTATAGTAAATATCACATCACTTTTAATATCAATCTAAAGTCAATATCTGTGTTTTTTTCCCCCAGCAATCAATCATGTCTCTTTGTCTTGCCTTAAAACGCAGTATATCAGGTGTTGTGACGCTTTAATAAATGACTATCTAATTTAATCTGCACAGATACAGTCATTGTCCACAGGTTTAGGATTACAGCGTGATTTTTCTAGAGTAATTTGAGTCCCATATGTTAGTGTTTAGTGGCAAGAGGAGGTTCACGCATCCTGGGCTCCCATTGGCTCTCTGGGGGTGAGGCTGAGCGTGCCTTGAAATGCTCCCCATTCCCACGAAATCAATCGTCTGGAAAAAATACATTGGTGTCGGTAAACTAATCATAAAAGCACGAATGCTGTCAGCATCAACTGTGAGCTGTCTACATAAAATTGAGGTTGATTTGACTTAAACTGTCAATACACATGCAGTTAAAAAGTATATATTTTTTATGTGGATGCTAAATTTTGAAGTCATAACCTACTTGCATATCTGCAGGGTCACTGTTTGGGTCGCATGCAGTTAAATTTAATTGTATGGTTTTAATGCTGAAACTGTTATTTTATTTCTGAGAAATTTTAAAGATGATGATTTGATGTAATTTCTTTGAAAACATCCCCAATTCAAAACCAATGGAAGACAAATTCCTATTGATTTGCAGCCAGTTTTCAGGACAGGATAACTACATTTTAATGCATGTATGCAAACTCTGATTAAAATGAAGTAAAACATCTCTTAAAAATGTAATTTAATTAAATTTTTTTTATTATATTTAATACCTTCCAAAGTTAATTTTATAATACTTTCCTCTGTTTATAGGGATTTTCTTCAATTTTTCGAGTGCAGCTGGTTGATTAAAGATTAATTTGCACAAACAGCAGATTTGTTTCTTTTGTGTTCCAGCAGCAGCAGCAGCTTATTAATCATTTCTAAGAAGTCAAGGTTTTCCCCCTCAAGTGTTACTGTCCCTGAAGGAGTTTGTTATTGATGCTGTTGCCAGGCACCTCACTGTTGTCATTAGAGACAGCTACAAGCATCCAAACGCAAGAACGCAGCCTTCTAGATAAAATAATTACATGCCTTATGCAATTTCAGCTGTGGGATAATTTCATGTGAATGATTGGAAAGTGCATCAAACATTAACATGCTTCTTTACAAAGAGGTTTTTTTCTATTCTTTAAGGATTGTTTCTGTTTTTTAATGAAAAAAATAGCTATTAATTTGGTTGTAATGTTGGTCTGAACTACGTTATATTTCCCTCTGGGCCATAATCCCTGCGGTTTTCAGACTCTCTGAGGAGATGCACCCAAGTCTATGTTCTTCCCATGCTTGCATTTCTCATCTCGTCGCTGAATCTCACCGAAAGCTGACTAGAAGTAAAAATGAGCGATGCAGCGTCAGAGACGGTTCCAGAAACAGGTACTTCAAAGGCTGAACAACAGGACGGCGCCGCTGGGGAGGAAGGTGCGGAAGGGAGCGGCGTAATGGAAAAAGGTGCACAAGCGAAGATGATGTCTGTTTTGGAGCAGGTGCGTAACCAGATCAGATCGCAGGGGGGGTTGAAAGCCCCAAAGAGCAGCATACTGGAGCTGGTGTCGAAAATCAAAGACATAGAAACGGCGACTGAGCAGACAAACGGCCAGTCCGGTGGCAATGGTGTTGATGCAGAGGAAGAAAAAGAAGCTGAAGCTGTAAAAATTGACTGCAAAGACGAAATAGATTTAAGGTTGGAGATGTTGAGTAAAATGTTTGAGGAAAAGCTGGAAGCTAGTAAGAAGCTTCTCAGAGAGGAGTTCAAAGTTCAGGTATCTGCAGTGCGTAATGAAATGCAGGCCTACACGGATCAGACCCTGAAAGACCTGGAGTGTAAGATGACAAGCGGTCCACCTGGCGGTCTCCAGCCGACACGCTCCAAACCGCAGCAAGAGGGCGCTGACGCCAGGACAAAACGGAGAGCCTCTGCAGCGCCAACGCTGGCTTCCAGGCGAGGAAAGGTGCTGACCAGGACCCAGTCCACCACCCTCATTCCCAAGACGTCTGCTCCCATCATCAGTGGCTCACACGGCAAATCAAAAAGCTCCCCGAAGGGTCAAAGTTCACTGGTGAGAGATCACGTGCTGTCGCTGTCAGGGAACAAGTCCTACCAGGGCCGCAGTCCTCTGCCCCCGGCTCAGCCGCTCCCACGTCAGCGCAGGAAGTCCGTTCAGGTGAAATGTAAGACAGGAAACTGACTTTGCTTGGGAGACAACTCTACACCTCATGAGACATGAGGAGAGACGCACACAAATCAAGGCTGAAACCCTTATATTTGAATTATGTTGATTAGTTTCATGTTTTTGGGATTGAAACATTGTAACCGAGAATATGTTTATAATAAATTGTCTTGGAAAAATTTAAGACATTTCCAGTTTATTTTATTACATCCAATGTACTTTTATAGTATAATTTAACTTTGTGGAAAAAATGAGAGAACATACTGCAACTTAATGCTTTTTTTTCTGAACAGATCAGCAACCCATCACACAAATACACAACTTCAGATATTTGTGGAATACAGGAAACTGTTGTCACATGTTTAGCACAACCAGTGTTAGAAAATCCTGCATCTCTGACCAGTTTCTGTCCTTTCTCTTTAGGAGAAACACCCAGTTTTAATAATGTCATTGCTGTTCCATAATTTTTCTTATTAAAAATATTTACTGTGCCAAACAAGTTTTGAATGTAAAAAGGAATAATTTGATTGACTCGGTGTGTTGCTTGTTATTGAAACAGATACCAGCCTGCTTTAGTAACATGTGGATTCCTGTAATCATTAAATAATCCCTTCACAAAGAAAACATGGTCATTCAGCAATTAATTCTGTTGTGGTAAATATACAATTTGACCAGCAGATGGCAGTAGCAATTAATTTGTGCACAAGGAATCCCATCCTCTGGATGGAAGGAAGAATATGTATGATTTTTCAGACATATTCTGATTCTTCAGAATATGTCTGATTCTTCACCTTAGAATCAGACATAAGAGAAGCTATTCTTAGTTTAAATGATCAATACACACTGTAATTAATTAATTTCAGTATACTTTTCTTCCAAGCAGCCAGACTTTCTTGGAATCTTTCAACGTGATCTTCAGAATAAGAATCAGAATTATCATTCCACTGTGGAACAATTGGAGATCAGTGTTTGCATCTCTAAGCGCTTAACAAATTATCATATTAATAGTATTAACTGATTATATCAATAATGAAATGTCACAAAATGACAGTCTGATCAGCACATCGTTTGGTGTGGTTTAGAGTCACTGAAATGACAAAGAGCAACATTGCCCTTTTCCTGTCTTTGTCACACTGCAACCTAAAAGCTCAATTTACTTTTTGACTTTATATGTGATAGATTGACACAATACACTCAAAGTGTAAGAGGATGCAGCAAACTTGTGGTACCCTAGTCAGACGAGACCAAAACATAGCTTTTTTATGTTTTATGCAAAACACCACATGTGCAGGAAAACTAAGACTTCACATCACCCTAAGAGACACTATAAAACGTAGCGAAGAGCGAAACACAGTGGTGGCCTCATCATATTCACAGACCTCATCCTGTACTTTCCCATTCATAGGCAAAAATGTGGATCTCCCGATATGTCTATATTTGACAGATAGCCCAAATTACCTTGAGGTTGGAGTTAATGGTTCTGCAAAGCATTGCCTATTTGGGGAAAACTATTTGAAAATGTATATTTTTCCTTCCACATCACAGGTACGCAACTACTACTTCTTGTTGGTCCATCGCACAAGATCCCAATGTAACACGTTGACTTTTGTGGTTGCAAAGTGGGAAAATGTGAAACAATTTGAAGGGTGTGTGAATAGTTTCTCGAAAGCAAGAGGATCAGCAGTAAGATGATCTCTTAAACTCTGACAGGTTTTGATTGTTTCCTGCGTTTTGTCATTTTTTTCCCCTATTCCTTTATAGAGGAATGTTTTCTTGTTTTCAGATGAGCAAAATATGTAATGTAAACCACAGTACAAGACTCCAATACTGGTGTATAGTCAGAGGAGGGTGTTCCTCTTTTTTTTGGGGGGGGGGGGGGGGGGGGGGTTGCAGCGTGTTGCTGCTCCCTAGTGGCCCACGAGATAACAGCAGCTCACAATAAACAGCCTTCCTGAAATCGACTGGTTAAATGTAAATAACGTGAAGTGAAAACAACTTGATAGTTCTTACTCAACGTAGTCATGACGAAAGATGTCTGACAAACAAAAACAAGGACAATACTTTTGTTTATCTCTCTCTCTCTCTCTGTGTTTTTGTGGAAGTGTAAACTTGTTTTTGTTGTGAACTGAACACCTGAGCGCTTCCAGCAGCTGAACTGGCACTGGGACCAGCCCAGTGACAGGAGATGCATTTACTCTCCGAGGCGGGCTCAGGAGCCGAGAGCCTCAAAGCCGGTCTCTCACAATGGACGGGATAGAGAAGGCTGTGAAGAGGACCTTTGTGTCTGAGGAACGTCGAGGCCTCCCCGAACCACCGTATCCGGAATAGGGGGCGGTGAGGGCTCCTGCTGCACATTCAGGTCTGGCCAAGCCAAGCCGTTCACGGAAGCAGCGTCTCCCGCCTAACGATGTCCAGCAGCAGCAGGAATCATTAGTATGGAGGAGGCAGGGAGACACTGGTCTCTCCTGGAAATATTCACTGGTGAATTAAGTCTAATCTCAATGGATGGATGGATCAGAAGATAACGGGCATCAGCATTAAACCCTCCTCAGCTCATGTACAGGCCATTTTTCTCAAGGTCTGCACAATTACGCCAAGGGGCCACTTCCAGGTTGAAGCAGACAGATTACAGAGACAAGCTGATTTCATGGATATCCCTAACATGGTTACAATTTACAGTCATCATATGAGGGCTGGTGTGGGAGGGGGCTGGAGAGGGAGACCACAGAGTGTGTATGGCAGCTTTCTAACAGCTTGTGTGAGGTTATGATTAAGCACGTTTTCCTGGCGAATGTGAAAGTCGTTTTTGATAAGATTTGAGGTAATCTAAGTATTTTTTTCCAAGTTCTGCAGGAACAGCAGTCTACATGTCCAGCTGAGGGAAACAGATATGCAGATAACTGAGAGTGGGAATGTTTTTGTTTTTAGCACAAGAATCACATACTTTAGAGGGACTGTTGCACTTTGCAGAGCTATCCGGAAGGCTTAAACGTTTTCACGTTTTGCCACACTGCAATCCAGAAAAGTGTTTTTATTGGGATTTTATGGGGTAGGCCAACACACAGTGGTGCATGACGCTTCAGTGGAGGGGGAATTGATAAATGGGTTTTACATTTTTTGCAACTAATAATCTAAAAAGTGCTGATTGCATTTTTATTCAGCCTTTTTTACGCCTACAGCAGTTTACCACAAACCATGATGGGGACTCAGCAAGCATGTGGAAGAAAATGCTTTGATCATATGAGACCAGAAGACCAAATGTCTTCTATACCTAGATGTATAGTGCTTAATAATGTTTGATCAAAACCAATCATTGCACACCACAACAGGGGGAAAAAAACTACTGAGGGGACGCTTTTCTTCTGCATGGATGGATGATGAGAGTTGTTGAGAAGGTGGATAGACTGGCAGTAAACATGTTTGCACCAGCATTCGACTTTAGATTAGCATGGAAGTTCAACCTGCAGCTAGAGCTGCAATGCCACGGTGTAGCGCTCAGAGCATATTTGTATGTCTTAATGGTATAGTCAAAGTGCTAATCTGACTTTCTGACAATACTTGGAACATATGTGTTCATAGATGCTCTCCAGTCAAATTGGTGGGTTTTGTGAAGAAGAAGAAGGGTAAAAGAGAAATTGTCTCTGGAAGATCCAAACTAGAAGAAACATTGCAGCTAAAGGTCCTGAATAAAGGAGGCTGAAGACAAATGGACACCACTTTTTATTATTATTTTTATTATTATTATTATTATTATTATTATTATTATTATTTTAGATTTGTATTTGGAAAACAGTTTTGAAAACTTAGAGACATAACATCCCAAGAAGCTAAGTTGAAATTTGTGGTTGTAATGTGAGAAAGAGTGTGAAGATTTGAGGTCTATCTTCCCTTTTTTGTTCTCTAATATATATTTATATCTAGGCTGAGACAACAGCATCATTTCAGAGAGGACGAGTTTTAAATTTGCAGAAAGCAAAGCACGTTTAAATTGTAATTTTATGTTTTGACGATAATGGATGGAATTGTGAATGCTAAACTTTGGGAGACCTGCCTATGTTAGATAAATAACAGAGAAAAGACAGTTAGAAACATCTGTGGGGACTGAAACGTGACGTTACTGAGGGGTGGAGGAAGTTATGGAAAAGTCTAACTTTTTCAGGTTTCTGTGTCGGGGTGGACGGACTTGTTTTGGTCGATCAGAGCCTCTGCTGTCTAGACTGGAGCCGGGGTCATGCTTAGACTCAGACACCTCATGTCATTAAACAGTATGGCTCTGTATTACCAGCACAATGTAAGCCTTAATCCTGTGTACATTTTGACATCACTGTGCTGTCAGCTTCTTTGTGAGCGTAAAAGCTGGGGGATTTCCATGAAATCTGACATGTTTACCCAGAGTTTCTGAGATGTCGATCCATGGCATTAATGGTGACAAAATACAGTTAATTTAATGTATAAGAAATAGGGATACCCAAGCTAAACTAAGACAGATGTACCAAATATGTTTAAGGACGAACCTTTTGTATATTTGTGAAAACATTTTGACCTACCAGCTTTGACTGATTTGGCATTTTTAATGTTTTCCCTTCGACTGCAAATAATTTTACATGACATCACTGCCGCCCTCACATTTATTATTTAAAAAATGTAGTCAAACTGTGGCGTGATATAATAGCTTTGCCACTTTTTCCATGTAAGCTCTGTTTCCTGAAATAAAAACAAAACAATTCTAGTTCATAGAAAAAAAGGATTTTGGGAACATTTTTGATTGAGATGCCTCTGTTTACGTTGTTACAGAATGAATATAAGGATCCGTGCAGCGTCCTTCCTCCGGGAGCTCCTCTCTGCTCCAGCGGAAGCATCAGATTCACAGGTATGGCGGGCAGGCAGAGGCAAAAAGAGAAGAAGAAGAATGTTAATGTGTTCATTTATATTCTGTGTGTGTCATCTTTGGGCAACAGGTGGATGAATGCTACAGAAAGTTGGCGTTGACAGTCCAAGGAGTGTGTCGGGTCTCTGTCTACGTGTTCGTGCTAACACGCATACGGTAACTTTGGGGTGCATTTGTTGCTGCTTGGGTGGGATGGAACAGCAGGGAGATCTGAGGGAAGGACAGCCGTCGTGTTTTGGTTCAGATGCCCCGTCTTGGTGTGGCAGCTCACACTGAGCTCACACTCTGATATTTGAGCAGGCACCTGTGAGGGCTGATTCATTTCTTCTGCACTTTGGAGACACCGACTGACGGTGAAATTAAGGGAAAACAGACAGGTTATATTTATTAACTTGTCGACAGCGTGACTGGAAACCCGACATTTAAAGGGTTTTGTTGTGTCTTGTCTTGAGCTCGAGAGTGTCTTATTCTATTTCACAAAGAAGAAGAAGTTTTATTTATATAGCAACAAGTGAACTAAATGAAAAAGACATCAGAATAATAAATTAGGTAAATTATTGAAGTTTGTTTAGAAAAGGTTTCAAAAAGAAGACATTCTGCTTCTAGTCTTGCAACCATTAAAGTGATAGTCTAAGATTTTTAAGTTGAGATTCTCTTATATCTCTTCTATTTCCTATCAAGAGTAAAATGTTGTTGTCTTGGAAAGGATCAAATAGTATGGAGTTAGACTAAATGAAGACACCAAAAACAAGTTATCTACCCAAAGTGAGATATTAACTTCTTACAATCTTACAACAGAATGTTTTGGGCGTTTACACTAAAATTAGCAAAGTTGGAGTCATACTGCCATGTATTTTGCTTTATTTTTATTCTGAAAATAAACCGAAAAAGACAAAAAAAGAGTCTCACTTCAAAACCTTTGGAATATCCCTTTATGTGTGTGACTCAAGGTAGCCTAAAGTAAATGTGACATGTGTTATTTATTGCATGCAAAAGGCTAAAACTGTTATTTAACTTGAATTTAGAAATTAAATAGTGATAACAGCCATGGACCGGCAGAATTTCTGTAGGAAAATGAACATGAACCAATCCAAACTCCCGGCACACATAACAGGAACAGACCCCCGGGGCGCAAACGGGCGCAGACAACATTTAGATGAACTCTGCGACCCAACGCAATAGTGGTTTCTGTGGCGCCGTTGTCCCCCAAGGACCCCTGGTGCTTTGGTCAGCTGGCGTTTTGAGTGGATTTTCCCAAGGCGAACTTGTTTGCTAACTGCATCAGACAAGCTGTCAGGCCGGGTCATCTCAACATGTCTGACCAGTTCGACATGCATGACTAACCCGTCCCTATTTCGCTTTGCTTGCATCTACATTTATATTCAGATATCAGATGATTTGTGGGTTTTTTCTTTTGTTTCTTGTGTGGTATGAATATTCAGTATGCAAGCTGGATTCTTATTACTAACTTCCATTTGTTGGAGTAAGAGGTGTCTGATGGGACTCAGAAGAAATGCGTGTCGGAGCGGTCTGCATTCTTTACATGCACGTGATAAATATGCTGCAGCTCCTGCATCCATCACTGTAACCCTCCTGTGGTCTACCTAGAGATCAAATCTGCTCCACTCTATACCAAAACGGAGTAGGAGTAACACACGATCTGACCCACCGCCGAGACACAATCAATCCTGAGGCTTCACGTTTTCTCTGCTTCGCACATGCTGAGACTTCTAGAGTTGTGGAGCACAATGTGTTTCTTGCGCAGCTTTCTCACCTCTCTGCCCCAGTCTGTGTTTTTTTTTTGTTTGTTTTGTTTTGAAACTCTGCACGTTGCAGCATCTGCGGTACCCCCACCCCGCCCTCTCTTTCTCTCGCTCTAACTGCCATCCCCTGTCAGCAGGGACAAATATTGACTTGTTCTCCAGGCCAGCTTCTGCCAAGATCAGAGTCCCGCTTCCCCCCTGCCTGTGCCATGTCTTAAATGGTAATTATGTCCAACAGGACTCATCGCTATCAAATCAAAGGACACCCAAGAGGAGTTGCTCACTGGTAATTAATCTATTATGCTGTGAACATTTGGGTTTTGGATAATCTTGATGTTTAGATTTGTAGTGATTGCAAAAAAAAAACAAAAAACTGTTTTGGACAACTTTTAAGCACTTTGAGGAGCTTTTAATTTGTCAGTTGCCTCTATAATTGAGAACACATGAATCCGCCGCTCCTTCTGGTTTTAGACCTGTAGAAGCCCTTAATGGAAACCCACAGGACTGTGTCATCAAACAGTTAAAGCCCCATAGTTAGGTAGAAATCACAACTGAGTATCGAATACACAAACGCAGGATGGATCCTGCTTTGCATAATCCGGTTACAGTCTGGATACTGGCCGTGAATCAATAGAGATTAGAGATCTATTAGTCTGAAGGTGTAAACCCAACGCAAGGCTAATTCATAACAAAGCTTTGATCCTTTGGGGGGGGGGATACTTGACACTGAAATAACAGGCCTGGGTAATGAAACTGCAGGTTAAATATTCACATTTGCTATCAGAACGTTCCCTTCTTTGTAATATTACACACTTATAAAACACTCGCGCACACACACACACTCATTGAGTCAGAGGAGTCCAGCTTTGGAGCACATGTCTTTAATGCAGTAGTTAGTTACAGTGTTCAAAAAAATACAACATATACATCAGCTTGCATTTCCCCACTTTTAGTGCCGCGACTACACCAAGAAAAACCCCCACTCCACCCGCTCCTGTTCCACAACATTTGTCAACCACCATCTGCCTTTCTACTGCCCCCCTCCCACCTTCCACCCCACACCTTGTTTTTTTTTTTCTTCTTCGCAAACTATATAATTAAGCTGCAACACCTTTTCTCCTCTTACGCCTCCCTCCCTCTGCCACCAGGCTTTCCGTTTGATCTCCCAGCTCACTAAATCCCGACAAGTGCTTAGAAAACACAACGGCTAGAGATGTGGACGACAGAAGGGTATGAAAATACTGTACGGCCATATGTTTCATCCAGTGTATATAGGTTTCAGTTCACAAATTATACCTCTTGTGGAGACAAGAAAACAAAAAAATATACTTTTCTATTTTTTTTCCCTCTCTCTCTATATATGAATCTGAGGACCAGAGCAGCCGAAGAGCTCAGCCAGCTGGCTCTGGCTTTATAAGTCAGGACGACACACACAGAATCAAATTCTCGTTGCAGAACAGGAGGGATACACATTGGAATTCATGACTGAAGGCAGTGAAAAGTTCAAAGTTCACCATGCCTCCTTCACCAGCTTTAAACAACCAGCACATGCAGTCTTCATTCTGACAAGTGTTCCAGTGGTTCCAGCTGGGACTGTCCTGCAGCCACGCTTCCGTGCCTCGGTCTCTAAACCTTGGTTGCCAGAGACTGGATCTCCGATTTCTGAGTCTGGGCACTGAGAGTGGACGACATGGAGCTCATCTGGCCGTGCATGGCCTTCTTCAGGTTGAGCAGGCACAAGCACTGGGAGCGGAAGCGCAGGTCGAAGAAGGCATACAGGAACGGGTTGAGGCAGCTGTTGACGTAGGCCAGGCAGGTGGCGTAGGGGTGAGCCAGCAGCACGAAGCGCACTACGCCACAGGAGTTCGGGGCCAGGTTCAGGTAGGAGAGGGCGTCCAGGCTCTTCAGCACGTGGAACGGAATCCAGCAGATGGCAAACACCACCACCAGGGTGGTGATGATCTTGAGCAGGCGCTTCTTCTTCTGGTCCTCCTTGCGCAGATTGTTGAAGTGGCGTGTGACGGTGCAGCCGATGAAGCAGTAGAAGATGGTCATAGCCAGAAAGGGCAGGAGAAACCCCAAGGCAGATGAGGAGAGGCTGAGTCCAGCGATCCACAGGTTCTCGTGGCCTTGGTTTATGGTCACCAGGCTGAAGTCCATGGCGCATATGGTCTGATTGTTGAGGTCTTGCATGGTGGTCCTGAAGAGCAGCGTGGGCAGAGACAGGATCCCGGACAGCAACCAAATGGCGCCGAGGGATGCCAGCATGGTGCCCCTGGAGCGCAGCTTGTTGCTGGACAGGGAGTGCACGATGGCCAGGTAGCGGTCAAAACTCAGGCAGGTCAGGCAGAAGACGCTGGCGTACATGTTGACCAGAACAATATAGCTGCTTATCTTGCACAGAGCCACGCCAAATGGCCAGTGGTAGCCCAAAGCCGTGTACACAGCCCAGAGAGGCAGGGTTACGACGAAAGTGAGGTCAGCGAGGGCCAGGTTCCCGATGTAGACGTCTGCAGCCCGGCGCTTGGACTTGGATCTCCACACGGTGAAGATGACCACACCGTTGCCCGACAGGCCCAGGATGAAAATCAGCATGTAGAGCACGGGGATGAGGGAGTAAGAGGGCTCCCACTCCGAGAAATCACAGGCAGTTTCATTGTCATCGTAATATTCGTAAGTGTCTGCATATTCCACAGTGGTGGATTCCATGATGCAGTGCCAAAACCGAACCAAAAAATCCTCAACAGAGGTAAAAGTCCAGTACAGTTCCCAGTGGAGAGAATCTGAGCAACAACAGCAACAACAGAAAAAGGTCTGCTGCTCTGCTGGAGGAGCAAAGGGCGACTGAGAGTGAGAGGCTGCTGGCGCTGTCTGCCTTTTTAAACTCGGCCCTCTACACCCCTGGTTCCCTCCCAGAGCGACCCCCAGCCCCACCCCTCCTCCCTAACTTCCCCCAACAGTAAAACATCTATCAGCTCTCCCCCTCTCCCTCTGCCCCGCTCTCTCACCTCTTCTGGCACAGCCCTTCACTCTGCCTGCAGGACAAGGAGCCCTGCTGCAGTCCCCTGCAGACGCTGACTGCATTTCTACATCTGCAAAGCGAACACTGCGCTGTAGAGGAAATGAAAGAAATACTTGGCAAAAAAAAAGTTGTCAATGAAGTTAAGTTAAATATAAGTTTCTAGATAATAAGATGGGGACAGCGGTTAGTCTATAATGTATTTTGTAAAGTTGCAAAAAGTTCTGCTGTGTTGTTTTTTCTTTTTAACAGAACCAAGGGGTACTGTCAACATAAACAAAAAGTCAGTATGAATGCATCCAGTTCTGTCTACCACTGGCAAAAAAAAAAACAGGATCAGACTCTTTTTATGTTCACAAAACCTCTGAGTTCACAAAAACTCTTCAAAACTGACTTCAGTTTTTAAATTCAGATGTTTTTTTTAATTTCACATTTTTGTCAGATGCTCATCCAGAAATTCACAGATAGGAAAGACTCTGCTTTGTATATTTGTCCTACGGCCGTCGTGATGAGGTACTTGAGGTCAGGAGATCATTTGAACGGTTGTGAACTAAATTTACTTTTTTTCCCACTTCCCTTTCTGACCTAGCTTTCCCGTCTTAGTGTCAACTAGATATCTAAAGCAATCAAAATTGACAGAAAAGAGAGAGAACACAATAACTCCCTCTTCCTATTTTTTTTCTGTCTAGGTCTTTAATAAAAATGAAAACAGCAGTTTTTGATTGACTTCAGGTGCCATGGCAAAACATCCCCCATGTCAGTGGAAAATCAGACCCATTCACATCAAAATGAAGCTCCACCAATAAACGCTGTATTAGGCAGGTCATTTGATGTTCAAAATTAATTCAAAAGTGCCAATATTACCACCTTTTATGATAATATAAATAAAATTTTCCACTACCAGTTTATCATGCAGAAGTTAACTCAAAACAGACACAGTGTAGTCCTTCAAATCTTAAAATATGGATTGCTTTAGATCATGAACTGAATTCCATTTTTTTATTATCCCTAATTTCTGCAATTTACCAATATGTTCCTGTGGGAAAAAATCAGAAAAATATAAATGACATCAACAGATATGACAGAATAATAACTTTCTATCAATGTTTAAAGTAAAAACTGCAAATATTTCCCAACAATAACAACATATCAACAGGTCAGCTGATCCACAGAATCTCTTTGGTGTATATTAGGGGACTTTCCTTTTTAGGAAATGTGGAGTTGTCATCTTCTCCAAGATTTTATCAACTTGTCTTAATTCAATATAAAGGTTTCTTTACAGCTTAATTTGCTCCATGATTTCGTTTGAAAAGGAAAGGCGTCTCTGGTCCTGGAACAGGTCTGGACATCTTAACCTCCTCGTTTTCCATCACAATCACCGGCGCTAAAGGGCTGTTAAAACCGCAAGTTGCGCCACATTTTGCAGCTGTCACTTATCACTTTTTATCTGTGAGTGTTCGACCCTTAATACGTAAAAAGGCAAAACGACGAAATCAGAGTTAAGGCTGAGAGGGATCGCAATCGCGTCGCGCTTTTCCTTTTCTCCCCTTGAAGATTGGATTAAAATAAATAAATAAATAAGCGGCGACAGCGCAAAATGAGCGCTGTGACTCTACTTCTCAAGTCTGCGAAGAGATTTGCAGAACAAAAGGACAAGCAAACACACGGGTCTGCAACAAAAACAAAAGGAAACTTCGCATTGACACCGCCTTCAACTTTTCTTTTTTCGTTTTTACGTTTCCTTACAGTGGATCTGCTGGCACAACATGCTCACCCACCTTCACCACTGATTGCGTCATAGCAGCAGACTAGAGGTCTGTAATTGATTTTTTTTGGTGCATTTTAAGTACAAATTATGTAATTTTAAAAACTAAAAGATGCTTAAAAAAGGGAAAATTTAGTTAAAGTCCAGAAAATTTTAAAGATATTTTTGCTATGACTCCAATGAAAATATTATTATACAGCAAATTATACTGAATACCTTTCCAGTCCACACTTTTCAGATTCTGTTTATTTTTAATTCATTCATTCATTCATTCATTCATTTTTGTATTGTAGTGTAAACAAATCAAGTTAAGCAAAGCAAATTGTTGAGACGTATCACAAATGGAGTCCAGTGCTGTCCTTTAAGTATTTATGGTACATAGTGTGTTTTTGTTGATATGGTTTATTATAAATGAGAAAGAAAGTGGGGGGGAAAATGCATAGTATGAGAAAAAAAGATGAAAATGAAAGTGTTTTAACTGCATTACATGACTGATGACAAAAATAACAATACTTTTAGTTTTTTTATTTGTAATAATATCTGAAAACCATATCATTGCCATTCAATAATTTTGTATTGATCTGCCACATAAAATACTAAAACGAGAAAAAGGTTGAAGGGAGTGAATACTTTTGCCAGGCCCTCCACCCCCCACCACCACCACCAAACAGCTGTAATCAGATCCCCAAACAGCTGTGAGGAATTATTCTGTGGAGAGAAAAAATAAAAAGGAAAGCTTGAGGAGATTTGTGAATTCTTTACAGCACATTTAGGAAGGATAATCTCTGCATAAAACAGCCTTTAAAGCGGCGATAACAAGGAGCCGTTGCATTAATTCTCAGCGTGGATTGTTCCTCTGTAGGTGCACTGGATCAGAGAAATAAATATGTCTGATGAAAGCCAGAGCTCCATGGATCACAGCTTATCAGCTCACTGTGAGTGCCTGCTGATTTGGGTTTTTTTTGGTTTTTTGCTGTACATGGAGCGTTCAGCGCTGGCTTGTGGGAATCTGACATGGCAGACACTTTATCTTTCCTATAACACGACTCAGCCGGAGAAACGTTTGTTGTTGTTTTTCTTTCCCAAGCTCACTTTTTATAAATCACTTTCCTGCCATGTATGAAAACTGTAAGGTTTATTATTTTAAGTGCAAATGATGCGGGAGATATCCAGTATGATAAGACACGTCCTCCTTGGAGAAACTTTAAAGGTGTTTTATGGCTCCACTGCTCATACTGGATCCACGGAAAACCACCTGGAGACTCTCACCTCGGCTTCAGCCTCCACCCCCTGGGGGGGGGGGGGGGGGGGGGGGGGGAGAGAGGATTGACGCCTGGTGCTGGCAAGCCCAGAATCTGTTCCTCAAATAAATTTGCAAATTAAAAAACAATAAAGCAAGCAGATAAGAAACAAATGGTCGGATCAGACCGTCATCTCGGGTATCTTCGGAGACCCTCCTCACTTGCTAATTGCCGCCTCTGAAAAGGCGCCGAGATAAAGTCCCGCTGCTGATGCCGAGGTGGGAGAAGCATCAGCTGAGAGTGAGGTCTCGCTCAGACCACATGACTTTCCAGATGAAACACGCAGGAACTAAACACGCGTCATATTCCGCTGCAGCTGAGTGGGAGAGCTTTCTGAACCCGGCGTTTGGGACCACACACACGTGTCCGTTTCCACAGCTGCGGCTGCTTCTGCTCTGCCGCTGAAATGACCCGGCTGTTCGCAGCGGGACAAAATGTTGCCGTTCAGACAGAAGTCGTTGCTGTCTTGGGTTTTGGGACAACTGAAGCGCGGGGTGTTTATCTTGACGAAGCTTACAGGAGACAGGGGAGCTCTGGGGGACATTTGCAGCGGGCACGCGTCATCCGCGGTCTGGAGGAGATAAATCACTTTAGGTTTAATCTGTGACCTTTAGGCTTGTTTGAAGTGAAAAGTTGTTGGCACAAAGCGCTGATTATTTTTCCTTTTCTTGATTTGTTGCCTACATATCCCGCAAGGTTGCAGAGAGCTAAGGGTCACAGATTAATCTCACTTCAGTGACAATATCTGTTCGTTTACCTCTTTCAAAAGTTATCAGTGTGCAATAAAGATAAAAAAAACCCAACTCACAGTAGACACCACATTTCCAGTAGCAACAGCCTTTTTACAATGACTTGCCTGTGGCACATCTAAAAACTGCAGGACTGTGGCCCTCGAGGCCTGGAGTTTGAGACCCCTGATCTACACAGTTCTGAATCAGGATTGAACACAAATCCACACTTTTGGATTCTTATTTGTGAAATATTTTACATTGCAGACGATTATGTTGGTCTTTCACATAAAATCGCAATGTATGTGTGATCCTAGAGTGACTAAATGTGAAAAGCGTCTGGAGGAATGAATGCTTGTGCAAAGCATTGCATGTTGATGGCTGAAGGCCTCTCTGCTGTTTCAGATGATGTTCCTCAGCCTCTGCTCACTCTTTGCTGATTGGCTGAACGTCATGTCAGATTGCAGCTCATCTGTGTGACGGAGATGCTTTTAAAATGGTGGAAAAACAAAAATCTGAGAATGAGAGAAAACAGGAAACCAAAAAAAAAAAAAAAACATATTTTATGGGAAATCCAATATAGTGTAGTTGGCCCCATCAAACTACTGAGCTGGGGTCAAACACAGCTATCTTTTCCATACATCTGCAGCTGTTGGCATTACTCTGAAGTGAACAACGACCCTCCGCCCAGTCATAAAGAAATGTTTGTCTTGAGAAGGCTGCTCTATTGTCTCGTTCTGCTGCGCTAAGCACTTCTCGGCTAACGAGCAACACACCTGCTAAGAATCACACTTCCTGCTTGAGTCACAGATACCAATTCTTTCACTTTAGGTTTTTCTTCCCCCCCCCCCGTCCTATTTTGTTTGCTTGAAACTCAACCTTAAAAACATCTCTGAGAAATTGAACCGTATTATTAGCGCCTCTGTGCCCTTTGCGCGCCTTTCTCTCTCCATCCCGTTTGGCGCCGCAGTACCAGTCAGCTGAGACAGCACAGCATGTTTGTGCGTATCAAAGCCAAGTTCTCCTTGGATGGCTCGGGTGAAGCGGAGCGTTTATCTGCAGCAGAAGTCAGGCTGTCTGTGGCTGGGAGACAGCTGGGCTTTGACATCCATATCACAACCCAAACAGAGCCGAACCGAAATCACTGTTTGGAGTCCAACTGCAGTAGCTGTAGCTAGAGACGAAATTGCCACTGTTTATTTGCTGCTTATCTACTTTCCGAATAGCTTGGCCGCCATGAAATAAACACACCGAGACATGTTTGGGACTCCGGCCGACTCACACGGCATTGTTTCCATGCAGAGCCTCTTTTTCTGCCGTTCAATTTTGCCCCCCGCGCCCCCAACCTCACACACACACAATCAGCAGGTTAAAACCTATTTTAGTGCTTCTTTTTATGCAAAATAGTCAATTTGTTGAACAAAATTCAATGTATACACCAACACAAATTAGCATATTATTAGTTTAACAAAAACTTGGCATGCATTTGTACTCTCCTTTACAATTATCAAGAAAATGAATTTCTTCAAAGAGATTGAAAAGATATTCATAAATGCCTCACTCTGCATTCTACGGGTATTTCTTAAAATGAAATAATTTTGAACATCTTTTCACATTGATGTAATTAGGCGGTGTGCAGATAAAAACTACTTTAATTTGATAGATACAATAATGTTTAACACATTTACACTGAAGGTTCAGTTTATGTGATCCATTAGAGTCTGGAGGGCCACATAAAATGTCGTGGTGGGAAACATACTGACTTGGAAAGACTGACTACAGATATTTTAAAAAATTGTATTCACAATATTTATGATTTTCATGCACGACAAGACTGTGATAAAGTTTTAGGGGTGTGTGTACTTTTGCAAGACGGCGCGCTCTGATCGAACAGTTTTCTGCACTTAAGAAATAAAGCGGATGAAGGAAGATAATCAGGAAGCCAGAACCGAGCCAGCGAGTCTCCCCGATCCAGCTGCCCCAGCGGCTCCCTTCTCGTCCTTCCCGGTTGTCTGTGGACTTCCAGTAGCTCGGTCAGGAACAAGGAGGTCGCAAGGTGTTTCCCCTCCTTCCCTCTGGACCACCCTAATATTTGTGCTACCCATCATACGCCGTATGATGGGTAGCACGACTCTGTTTGACTCAGTGGCCAAAACTACAAGCACCACAGGATGTTCTACAATGGGACAGTTTGTCTTCCCAGATGAGATGCGTCTATGTGATGTTTTTTTTTCTCCCAGCTGCTCCATATAAGCTATTTATTTATCAGATAACCTGATGGAATGATAATATAAATATTATCAATCCTCGCTTATCATTTTCGCACAGTGCAAATATAGAGAATAGGTCAGATCAGATTAGCCATTCCTCACATTATTCCTCTCTTGAACCCGAGTCTCTGCTCGGCTCGATTCGCTCGTGAGATCTGACGGTCACCTTCGGGCAGCAGGAAGCTCAGAAAGGAAACCTGGTGGAAGATATAGGAAACAATAACACAGCAGGAAGCAAAGAAGAGCGATGTGGCTAATGACAGAGAGGACACTGGGGAAGACATTAAGGGACAATGGACAGGTCTGATGAGAGGGTAAGGCTTGGCTGGGTAGTGGGGTTTTCTCTTTGCAGCAGAGTTAATGATGGGGATTAGGAGGTCGTGTGTGTGTGCGTGTGCGCGTGAGTGTGTGAAGGGGGTCCTGCTGGGATCTCCAGGCCTCCCATCATCCCAGGAGATCTGTGGGAATCTGACTCCATTTGGCTTAAACTCTATTTAAAAATAGACCCCCGCGTGGCTCAATTAGGGGGAAATTAGTCTCTTTTTACCTCCTCTGCAACAACAGCTCGACTGTTTCTTCAGCTTTTCACAAGTTATCTCTCAAGTAGGGTTGGTCTTAAAGTGGCTTTCACAATCAATATTTCGACCTGCATTTTAATATGCCTGCTTATTTCGTTGAGGTTTCCCCCCTAAACCATAAGAATCTGTCTGCATCTCACGGTAAAAGAGAGCAGAGCGGCCTTTTCACCTCCAAATACGATTATCGCCTGTTTTCTTTTTTAAGTAGAGCAACAGAAACCTGAAGCCTGATCCTGTTTTAAGAAGTCAACGTGAAAAAACCTGAACCGAGATCCATGCAAGAGCCTGGAACCAGGTGCTTTGCAAACCTTCTGTCCAAGATCTCAGAAATCCCAAAAGGAGCTTTATTGCCGTTCTGTGATCATTTCCTTCAGCGCTGGAAAGAAAGTGCTGTCAACTGGCCTGATTGGCACTGAGAAAGAGCAGAGCGTTAACTTAACAAACGTCCTTAGTGAGCAAGATGCTTTAGCTCAGAAAAGTTTTAGCATTTCATCCCTAAATTGCTCTTTGTATGAGTTATACGCCTAAAAATGTCTTTTTTTTTTCTTGCAGCTGGGTACGAGAAGCAGATCTGACCCAAAGCTGGAGCCATTCCAGAAAAAATCTAAAAGCCTCTTTTATAAAAATCTGCCCATACTGGGAGCGAGCCAGGAATATCTGAGGCTATTTATACCTCAGAGGACTTACAGCTACAAAAAAAAAGACAGTTCATCACAGACAAGACGCGTGTTATGTTAATGTTAGTTCAGCGCAAAATATATAAGTACCACATATAGGCATTTTATCAGTATCTTATGAGAAATGTCACGAAGTACAGATTTTATTATGCAGGCTAAAGTAGAAAAAAACTGCATGGATACGCTGCTGTTGCAGCCTGAAGGCAGCAGTGGAGTGAAGGAGCGGTCCCCAGCAATAGCGGGATTGCAAAGTATCTAAAAGCTGGCGGCGGCGTGGCGACGGCGTGGCGGAGGCCGCGCTGCTCTCCCCATCTGTCAGCTGTTTGACAGACAGCAACAAACTGTAAATCGGTCACCTCTGCGACGACGTTGGCCCTCCATCGGCTCAGAGGAAACAAAACGTCACAGCGCCTGTCGTTATGTAAAAACAAAACAAAGAAAAATGCCTTGCCTTGGGAATAAAAGTTACATTAGAAAAGTAAATGTTGCCTCAAGCGTTGGTTGAGCTGCTTCTTGAAAGGGAAGTTGTCTCTTTAACACCTGCCCCATCTTAAGTGTGTTTAATTGGGATTTTACAATATGGAGCAGCATAAAGTTGTAAATGTGAAATAGAAAAAAAATCATTTTCTATATTGTAGTGAAAAATAGAGTGAAAATGAGGATGCGCAGACGGAGCAAAAACAATAAATTTGTACGATATGTTGCCTCAATCTACAAGTGTTTGTATTTTGATCATCTTCTTGTTCAGTTATGTTCAATATCTCTCGCTTTACTCAGTTCATTATTCCAGTTAGCAATGTATTGCCATAAAGGTTCATTTCCTTTGTGTTTGGTTTCTTAGTTTATTCTTGCTTTGTTCCTTGACCTGTCAGTATTTTTCCCTTGGTTTGTCATTTCTTGGTCTTAGTTCACCTCCCTCTTTGTTAATTAGTTTCTGTCCCTCAGCTGTACTTTTTTCTGATAAATTTTATTCTTTTGCCATTTTCCACCTCTGCCTCGGTGTATCAGCTTGTTGATGTTTTTATTATTCATTGCTGGATTTTTCTGCTCACTGCAAACATGGCACTTCTAAATCTACTATGAATCCATTAATGGTGTCCTTAAAGAACTGCAGCTGAAATTGCAATGAAAGGTGGCTAAAATGAAAAGTTGTAACTCATATCTGTGAATACAAATATTGCACGTTTGGTATTTTTATATTTGTATATTAAAAAATAGGGGGCTGCAGCATTTTCCTTCTTCGAAATATGCTACTTTGTGTTAGTTTATCATCTGAAATCCCAGTAAAATCATAGAAATCAGTTGTTTGAGGATGGCAAAACTTAAAAAGGCTCAGGGGGAATGAATAATTTTGATGGACACTTTAGAACCTAAACCTGTGTGTGAATTTATACAGCAACAAAAGGTCATTTTGCTCTTGTAATGACAATTCTCTCTGAGCTTGAATCACAGCCAGAAGCCTCGACTCCTTTTAAAAACTGCTTTGAAGGAGTCAAACAATAAACCAAATTTTTACACTCTGTCGACAACTTTGATGTGCAATCACGAGGCTGGGGGACAGAGAGTGGGGGGAGATTCGGAGTAGGAGAAAAAACATCCTCCGACTTGCCCTAATTGTTTCAGCATCTGTTCTTCTGTCGCTATCACCCAGACTGGCTGAAAGCACGACTGAAAACACACATTCAAAGTTTCCACTCCATCCATTTCCTTTAATCAAGCTGCCCTCTCGGTGACTGATTATCAGAGCAGACCGCTCGCCTCGCCTCCAACGGCTCTCCGTCTCTGCTGACTGCACAACTTGCGTTGCTTTAATAATGCTGCAGTTCTCCACGAGATACACAGCTGACAAATACATTAACCCATTACACCTAATGATTATTATCATGCAATGCAATGGGGGGAGAAGAGGAGCGGAGGAATAACCCTGGAGGGACAGGCTGTGTTTTAATAAGTGTCCCACAGCCAGGGGCGTGCTAATGAAACGAGACGAACTGGCTGTGGAACGTGGCCTTCTCATTATACATGTACTTCAGGGCACTAAAAAAGGAAGCGGGACACTGTTAAAACACAAAAGGTCCAGATGTGAGGCCCCCTTGAAACTCATCTCTACGTCTGACCCACGGTGAATGCTGACAAATTGGCCTTTAACGATCCCAAAACAGGCTTAAAGTCAATGTCAACGCCATGTGTCACTCTTCTAAGCCTGGTGTGGGAAGGCATGCTGCCTCCAAGAAGAAGCAGGGACTCTGAGAAAATATTTGGACAAAACCCTGTAGTATTTCAGCCTCTACAAAGTGTTGATGTGAATGTTCTTCTTTTAGATTTATAGCTGAGTGAGGGGGTGATGTTTTTTTTTCATTTTTTTTTTTCAAATTGACTTTAAAAAGTAGCACACTGTGGAAAATAACACAGGATTTTTTAAAAAAATGTACAAATAAAAAATATAAAAAGCGCGGCATGCTTTTGCAATCAGAGCAACCCTAGATGAAGTGCAGCCAATGACTCCCAGAAGTCACCCTATCAGTGAAGTCTTATTATAAATGCGTCTGATTTGGGAAGAGGTCAGAGGTTTGTTAGAGAACATTAGTGAAAAAACTAGAACATTTCTGAAGAAAGTGTCCTGTAGGTAGGAACTCAGTGTTCTGATGCAAAAAGTTAGCGTCAATGGTAATCTTAGTTAAAATAATATTAATAGTATGTGTAGAATTGCAAGAATATTGACTAACATGGACGTAGTCCATTCAGTATCTTAAAATTAGTGTATAAGCTAAAATGAGCCAAAATGCTAATGTTAGCCTAAATGCTGCCAGTGGCATGTGGGATATATCTAACATGTTATAGTCATTGTTGTCTTACAATGACTTCCTCTATTCAGCATACTAAACATGGCTAATAAATAAAAAAAACGTCTCAAATGCTAGTGTACTGCCTTAACCTGAGAGGGAAAAAATAGCTAAAATGTTTATTTTAGAAAAAGCTAATGTAAGGCAGTGCACTAACTTTAGAGAAAGAAATAGCTGAAATACTTATTTTAGGAAATGCTTATCTTGGGGCAAGAGCTAATGTTAGTGCAAGGCCTTGCTTAACCTGAGGGAAAAAAATAGCTAAAATGCTTATTTTATGGTAAAAACAATAAGCATTTTAGCTTATTTTTTTTTACCAGAAAAAATATGCAAAAATATTTTCGTTTATTTTAGTGAAATGCAAGGCATTGAAATTCCCTACAGTGAAAAGCAAGGCATTTCACTGCTCTCCTATGCATTGCTGTGGCAGGCCCCAACAACACCATGAAGATCAAGGAACATAGACGTTTCAAGGAGGACTGGGTTATTAGATCATATCCTAGCATGCCAGAGACCATCACTCAATCCATCATCTGAGAATGGAAAGAACATGGCAGAACTGCAGAGAAAAAAACCTTAGTCCAAAACTGACTGGCCGGGCAAAAAGGAACCATTAATCAGAAAACGAACTAAGAGGTCTGGCTTTGGAAGAGCTTCAGACATCCACATCTGATCTGTCAACAGAATATATATTCGTTTTAGACTCCACAAATTAGCTTTTTGCAAAGGAGTGGCAGCAAGAAGAGCCATTGTTAAAAAGAAAACCATAAAAGGCTCGTTTTCTATTCCCCTCGAACCCTGTAGGGGACTCAGTAAAGATGTGAAAGAAGGAGCTCTGGTGATGAAACCAACTGTCTGTTAAACCTGTGTGGAAAAGCCCGTCAGTGACACAAACCCTGCATATCACCCTAAAAAAAATCGTCTGAGATGCTTTTTACTCAACATGAAATCTGAAGCAGGTCAGATTTGATGGGAAGATTGAAGGAGTTGAAAACTGAAAAATCCTGGATGAGAACCTGGAGGCTGGCAGAGATTTAAAACTGGGACAGAAGGTCATCCTTGCAGCAGGACAACAACCCCAAACATACACCCAGAGCTGGAGGTGTTGGAATGGCCCAGTCAAAGTCAAAGAGAGAAAATGTGGCAGGATTGGAAAACTGATGTCAAGAGACTCTCTTTATCCAATCTGATTGACGTTGAGTCTGTACAGCAAAGCCTGCAGCAAAAAACTGTTCACACCAGCATGGCTAAGTCATAGTTTGAGACGCTTTTTTCAACTTTACAATTATATGCCACCACAAACAATTCAACAAAATACATTAATATATGTTGGAAGCCCGATATATTTGCATCATCATCAGTATTGGCTGATGTTAGTCGTTTTATTAGGATCGGTCCAATAAGTGATATTAGGCCAATATTATCAACCGATGTTTATTTCCTGCCAGATGGAATTAAACGTTTCCATTTATCCTCAGTAGATGAATACAAACACATGTGACGGCAAGAAAAGCCTCGCCTTGGCTGTTAGCAGGAAGATCCTTGTGTTTTGGAGGGTTGATTGTCTGGTGTCTGTTAGGGCATGTTTTTTTTTGTGCTGTTGAAAGTGTAGAAAAATACATATATAGTATTAGTAGATATCGGTTATTGGCCATGATACCAATATTATTATCGGATATCGATATCGACCCAATTTTTTTATATCGATGCATCCCTAAACATAACCAAAAGACTGCAAAGATTTATTTATTTATTTTATTTTATTTTTTCATATTTGTGCTGTTCTGTATCCATAAAAAGTGTCCTGCGCCTCCTGCAGGTCACCAGGGTGACCATGATGCCTGCATGTGTGTCGGCTGGCAGAACGCTTCCATCTGACAGCAGGTATTTGCACCCAACTGGCACATAGACATGAATTAATTGGAACGCACAGCTGCAGTTCACCCCCTGAACACCACAGCTCAAACACGTCATTAATCACCACAAAAAAAATAAATAAAAATACATCAACCGTTTGGCTCAGTGCAAATCAAATGACAGTTAGCTGTACTGCAATCGTAGCATGGCGCTAGAAAAATGTTGTCTAATTTTTACCCTGATGACTTTCTTCAAAAATCTATGTTAACAATCATCCATTTTAATGACATCACTGTGGGCTGCTTGACATTTTGCTTTATGATAGCTTTTTCCTGCCTCTGGGCTACTACACACCAGACAGCACAACACACCCTAAAACCTCACGACTTCATAATTGAGTGGAGTTTTCGTAACATTTCCAAACTTCAGAGAGATTTGTCTGATTTGCAGCAGCTTTCAGCTTTCGTTCAAAAAGGGCCTCCCACTGTGTCCCCCAGTTCCACTGTTTTCTGCAAGTGAGCTACAATAAATACTTCAGATTAAAGTTTTTCTTTGAACATTGGCCACTTTTGGCACGTAATATGTTCATTAGCTAACCATTTCAAGGGATGCTCTGTTTTTTTTTTTTCTGTAAATCTATTAACTTTGACTCATGACGCATTACAGCTAAAAAGGACTTTTACAGGTGAATGCATCTAAAAATAACAAACTCACTCCCCTCATACCTCCCCCAAAAAACAGCTGTAAATAGGATGAACTCACAAAAATGAATTTTATTGCTATTTTTGCTATTTTCAGCAATTATGCCACTGACACCTAAAAGAGAAAGTTAGCACCAAGAAAGATTAACTCAAAGTGCTTTGACTGAAACCCAGAAAAAGAAATAAATTGCAGACACAGTTCATCACTTGCAGATAATTCACTTTTCCCCTTCCTCATTTCAAGACGGCGCTGCATAGTCCGAGAGAAAAAGCAGCCAAACCACAATGAAAAAGTTTGAAAAATAAAAACTGAAACACTATTGATCAAGAATATTGAATAAAAACGGCAACAAGCCAGACTGCTTAGAAGAATTTTTTTAAAAGTTGGACGAATTGAAACTTTTGCACAGCTCTGTATCACTGACATGTATAAATTGATAGTCCAACATCTTTTAGTTGAGGTTTTGTTACAAGGTTATAAGCAGTTGTTATCTGAGGCCTAATCTAAAGACAAAAACAAACCAGTTGTTTGTGTTGGGTGGTTATTAATCCAGAAGCCAATAATTATTTAAATGAGAAACGGAGGTAGAAAGTGGTGCAATACCAACAACCTGCTTGTGTGAAACCCAAAATGAGAACAAAGCATCCTAATAAAAATTAAGGGTTTGCAGTTTATTTAAATACCATTTACTTAAACTTCAATAATATTTTTGCTTATTACTTCACTTTGCTGTTCAATCAGACTGGAGACGTCACACATGTTCTACTCTCAGAATGGGTTTCTCACAGGAGGATCAGTCTCGGTGCACAGCCTCCTGCCTCCATTTCCTGCGCAAATAATCCTGGATGATGCAGCAACAAACATGACTTTGGTTTCAACATTCTAAAAAATGGTTTTCCAACAGTTCTCATTATTTGTACGAGCTTGAACATGACCTTCATTACTGTAGTAAATATTAAATCCATAAATCTTCCTAAATAAATTGTACATAATCGCTATAGGAACTGGCAGATCGTCTAAAACATGTTTGGCTTCAACAAAATGTAACTTTGTAAATTTTTATGTTCGTATTTAGTTTGATTTTGTTGTTGTTACTGTCGTTTTTTGAATGAGCGTGCTTGCCAGATTTGTGATTTATCCTCCACCAAACAGCAGGAGTCAACATTCAACCCTTTTGGACATCTTTCGGTGTTTACAGTCCGCTGGTGCTGCGGCACTTAGCCGACACTCAACCGTGTGCGATGGTGTGCGGTTCACCAGCACAGCCCTTCCTGCCTTTGTTGGTTTTTGTTTAGGGTGGTGGCACCTTCATTGACGGGGGCCAACCTTGTGCACGACCCTTGCTTCCACAGGCCCGTGCTGAAAGGTCAGACTTCACGTCGCACTTCAACGCCATTTATTTTTAAATGGAGCAAAACGCGGGGGGAACGTTTGCCGCCGTCGAAGAGTACCGTTCGTTGAAACTGGATGCTTTTCCAGTGGAAGACGTGAGGTCAGAACAATCCTGAGGGCCTTTAGGATTACGGCTGAGAGGACTCGTCTGAACTTGCTCTCTTGCTTTCCGTTCATGCTGAAGGAAAAGGAAGGGTTATTCCTGTGCAGAACTCAACTCAAAAATTGTGCAAAAAGAATGTTTAACTCAACGTTGAGCATCAGTTAGCTGACATGGTGGAAACCCTTTGATGGCAGTATTGTTAAAAACTCTGATTAAAGGGCAGCACCTCCTCCACTCCCCCCTCACATCTATGCAAGTGTGACTGCACAAGTCGGAGCAGAGGGCAGGGGGGGGGTGGGAGTGACAACAACATCAAGGTCAGAGAAGATGGAGAATTTGAGGACGCCCAGGCTCTTTTCAGGGATAAGCCGTGCAGCTAAAAGGACTGAGTGACAAGCTTTCACGTGCCCAAAATGCAAACAACTCTCAGCATTCCAGCGACGGCAGACACATCGCTCTATTCATGTGCAGAGCGAAGGCGACAGCTTGCTCATCCTGACATGCAAAGCAACAGAGGAGGGGTGGGCTCTCTTAGGGGAGATACCTCACCTGTCAGAGATGGAAAAAGCCCCTTTGGCCCAGGACACAAAGGGCAAAGCAAATTCTGACGGGACAGATGCTTTCCATTGAGACACATGAAAAGAAGGATGTGAGCAAGAAAATCAGCTAACGCAGAAAACATACGCGCGCTCGGGTAATAAATTTTTGCCTCGTGTAATCAAACATTACCAGGAAACTCCAAGTAATTAAGATAAAGTGCCGACTGTTTTTGCTGGAGAAAACGACTCCGGCATGTCACTGATCCTTATCAAGGTTTTTACATCCTTCCTCCACAAAGTAAATAAGAAACTGTTTTCCTGCTTAATTGCAAATTGCAGCTATAACAAACCTTTGTCCTCTATGATATCTGTATTTGCTCCAGGCCTCGGTGTTGTCGGAATAATTTCAAAAACACTCCGTCTGGCTTTCTTGCTCACGTTAAGATGAGAACCGGTTCTTATGCAGCTGAAGCCAGTGGAGTCTTTTGCTTGCCTTAGGAAAAAAAACACTTTAAAGACGGAGCTAAATCCACTGGCTCTGTGGCCCCTCCAAACGTTCACGCTGGATTAAGAACACGCTGTGATCTGCAAGAC